>NW_027491276.1:600000-1200000 GCF_021521415.1 Bidens hawaiensis
TTTGGAATTTTTGCAAAAATTTAAAGAATTAAAGAATGTATTTACAGAAGAATATCCGAACTATTAAAAAATAGACAATCTTTTTGTATTTTTCAAAGATTTTATCAAAAGCAGTACATATTTTTGTAATTTTGTCGAGTTTGAGCAGAGAATCATATTGATCAAATTGCCCTTCCATCACAGTTTTATATTTCAGCGATATTATGACTGGCGATAAGTCGGTCATTGGTATTGTTGTCCACATAAATCTAATAACACACATTCAAGTATTTTTGTGATATGATTAAATAGTTCAATTAAAGCACAGAATATCAGAAGTTATCAGCCTCTAATCTTAGTTCAATCTTAATTTGATTTTTGCCAAATCACCCCAACTTGACTTAAACCATTATATTGTTGATCAAAATTTTGATACCAATTGAAGAAATTTTGAGCAATGCATCAAGTTTCCTTTACTATGAGTGAGTATGCACGAGTCCATCTGTTGGCTTACATACATTGTATCCCCTGGGGTCCGTTTCTTAATGGTATTAAGACGCACACAAGGGAGGAACAATTGTATGACTAACAGCGGATTTTGATCAAGTCAGTAATTTAAATTGTACAAGGTACAGCGGTGATCAAGTTTAATGACTTTGGGTTTGCTCTAGAAAGCGAGTGAAATATTCATGCATATGAATACCCAGATGGTTAAGCCGCATAAAGACTCACAGTGTCCAGAATCTTAACGCTTGTTATTTGCTTTATTTGATTTTTGGGTGATCAACAAATATAAGGCTTGAGTATGACTGGTTATTACATTTCTGCCATCCTCACCAAGACTTTTGCTAGAGACTAACACCCCTTTCAATTTGGCGTTTCTTTATGTTTATATCACATACTTTACTCTACTGGGTTGTTTTAAGACCTACCAATGCGCCAATGCAATTAAGCACGCAGTCTTTTAAGCTTACTTTTTGCTGAACTTGGAGTCAAAATAATCAATGTACTATCATTTTCTCTTTTTGCTTCAAAAACTCAAAATTTGAGGAGCATAAAAACAAAATAAAGATAAATTTAATCGCCCCAGTTAACTTAATGTTAATAAATAAATGGCTAACCTTCAATTCACAAGTGAATCATAGGACCAAGACATGCAAGCATGCTTCACAAACTTAAATAACCGACATAATTTTCAGCGAGAAAATAATCTAAAACATCAAAAGTCTTTTTGGTTTTTCTCTGTACAAACTTTAACACACAATATTTTTGTCTTTTTCAATTTTCTTATAAACAAAATAAACTTCACAATCTTTGGATTTTCGGATTTTTCTGTACAAAAACAAAAATCACATTCTTTTTGGTTTTTCAAATGTTTTTAAAATGTTTTTGATTTTTCTAAATTTTAAAGGAAAAGACAATTAAAGAACAGAAATCACAATATTTTTTGAATTTTGAAGTTTTTTTTAATGTTTTTGGATTTTATCAATACAAACGAAGACACATTCTTTTTGTATTTTTCAACCCCTAAAACCTAAAACATAAAAAAAATTAAGACTAAATCTATAAAGCAAATAAAAGATAATTATCCTAATTTTAGGATCTCAGCAAGGGTCTTCAATCCATTTAAACCAAGCAAAAAAGTAAAACGTGTTTTATCAAACGCTTTAGTAAATAGATCGGCTTTTTGAAAATTTGTGTGCACTTTCTCAAGATCAATTAATTTCTTTTCATAACAATCCCATATAAAATGATATCGAATCTCGATATGTTTCGTTTTAGAATGTTGTACGGGATTCTTGGTGATACTTATAGCCGCATAATTATCAATCAAGATGGGAGTAGTAAGAAACTTCAAACCGTAGTCGCGAAGATGTTGTTGTATCGACAAAACCTGGGAACAGCAACTCGAGGCTGCAACATATTCAGCTTCGGCGGTTGAAGTAGAGACCGTTGTCTGCTTCTTACACTGCCAGGAAACAAGCCGGTTTCCTAAGAATTGACATCCGGCAGTCGTTGATTTGAAGTTGATCTTGCATCCTCCATAATCTGAGTTTGAATAGGCGGTAAAATCGAAAGTATTATCTTTGGAGTACCATAACCCGATGTCAGGATTTCCCCGTAGATATTGCAAAATACGCTTGACCGCTGCCAGGTGAGTCACTCGGGGACTAGCTTGATACCTAGCACACACACAAACAGCAAACATTATGTCGGGTCGAGAAGCAGTTAAATACATTAGAGAACCAATCATAGCACGATAAAGGGTCGGATCAACGGTATCCTCCAATTCATCCGGTGATAAATTGTGACCCACTGGAAGAGGAGTTGAAGGGATTTTTTCGGCAGTTATCTTGAATCGGCTCAAGACGTCGTTCACATATTTAGTCTGATGAATGAAGATTCCCTTATCAGACTGATGAACCTGCAGCCCTAAAAAGAAATTCATCTCTCCCATCGAACTCATTTCGAACTTTGTTTGCTTGGACTTCTCGAACTCCTTACATAAAGTGTCATTTGTAGACCCAAAAATAATATCATCAACATAAATCTGGACTAGAAGAAGATCATCACCAACAGTTTTATGAAATAAAGTACAGTCAACAGTTCCTTGTTTGAATCCATTATCCGTCAGATGGTCGGCGAGTGTGCCATACCAAGCTCTCGGGGCTTGATGTAAACCATACAGGGCCTTGTTTAAACGGTAAACACGGTCTGGATAATCAAGATCTTCAAAACCAGGTGGTTGTTGAACAAATACTTCCTCATGTAGTTCACCATTGAGAAAAGCACTTTTAACATCTATTTGATAGACCTTGATATTCTTGTAAGCAGCATAAGCCAGGAAGATTCGAATCGACTCTAATCTAGCAACTGGAGCATATACCTCAGTATAATCAATACCCTCTTGCTGATGAAAACCTTGCACCACTAAACGTGCTTTGTTTCTGACAATCACCCCTCGATCGTCCTTTTTACATTTAAATACCCACTTAGTCGGAATAGCTTTCTTGACTCTAGCAGGCTTGTCTATTAAATCCCAAACACCCAATCGTGCAAATTGTTGTAATTCCGCTTGCATAGCTTCTACCCAAGAAGGATCTTCAAGTGCCTTACGAGCTGTCGTTGGCTCAACTTGAGATAGAAAGCAATTAAATTTAGCAATATTCACAATTCCCGAAGAGTGTAGATTAGTATAAGCACACAATACGTTATTGTCGCTTGACGAAGCAACTTGATGACGTGTACGAACGCCTACATCAAGTTCTCCAATGATATTGTCCTGTGGATGATATCCATGAATCCGAAGAGTAGGATTTTCAGGAACAACAACATTATCAAATAAATTAGTGTAATGTTCACCCAACTCGAGAGATGAAGCATTATCACTATCAAGATCAATAACTTGAATCCCAGCTTGATCATCATCGGAAGAAGTAGAAGCACAGTCAATAACAATTGGAGGAACAACTTGAGATTCTTCAGTTGTAGCATCTGGTTGAACTTCAACTGCATTAGAACTTGAAGCGCTTGGAATGTTCAAGTGTTCTTCAAAGTATGTTCTAACCAGATCTTCATCGATGTGTTCAGCCGAAGGAATAAAAGAATTGAATAAACTGTCGTAGTCAAACATCCAGTCTGGACCTTTCCCTTGAGGAGGAGTTGTGTACTTTTGACAGTCCACATGGTACCATTCTTCAACACAGCCAGATGTAAAATTAAATACTCTTTTCTTTGGAGACGAATATCCCAAGAAATATCCTTCGATAGCATTTTCATCAAATTTACCCGATTCCTTTTTCAACATTGTACACGGACACCCAAATGGTTCCAGGTACTTTAAATTAGGTTTTCTGTTATTTAAGATTTCATAGCTTGTCTTCTTGAGTCATTTTACTGTTAGAACCCGATTAAGTGTATAACAAGCTGTGTTCACTGCTTCATTCCAAAATTGAATAGGAAGCTTTGACTCAGCAAGCATTGTACGTGCAGCTTCAATCAAAGTTCTATTTTTCCTTTCAGCAACACCGTTTTGTTGTGGTACATAAGGTGCACTATATTCTCGTTGAATTCCCTTTTGAATACAAAAGAAATCCAAAATAGTGTTTTTGAATTCAGTACCATTATCACTTCGGATTCTCCTCACCTTTTGTTTGTACAGTGATTCGATCTTAGTAATAAGGTTTTGTACCAAAACAGGTGTTTGATCTTTTGAACTCATAAATAACACCCATGAATATCTTGAATAATCATCTGTCACTACAAGACAATACCAGTCTCCAGAAATACTCGCACGATTCACTGGACCAAACAAATCCATATGAAGTCGTTCAAGAGGAGTATTAATGGAATTCAATAATTTAGAAGGATGTGTCTTCTTCTTCTGTTTGCCCTTCTTGCATGCAACACTGTGATCAGATAACTTAAAGTTATTTAACGAGACACCCACAACTAAATTATTTGCCATTAAATAATTCATCTTTCTAACATGAATGTGACTCATTCTTCGATGCCATAGAATCGAATCTTTCTCGGTTGCTTTCGAGACAAAACATGTTTCGATCGATGTTGATATCTTAGAACTCATGTTTAAGACATAAATATCATTTGATCGTGGTGATCGCATGACAACCATGTCCTCGGGAATAATAAAACCCGGTTTCAAGATAAGACACTCTTTGTCAGTAAATATTGTAGTGTACTTTTTATCACAAATCTGCGATACACTCAATAAGTTATGATCAACCTTGTCACAATAATTTACTTTTTCAAATGTAATATGACCATTTGAAATGTCAACCTCTTGTGTGATCATGCCCCCAGAATTCCTAGCAAACGCTACATAACCCCCTTGAATATTTCTTACGTTGGTCAATAGGTCGAGATTTCCGGTGATATGACGAGAACATCTGCTATCCATGATCCAGTTTTCACCATAAATGGTCTTGGATGAACCCTACACATAAACAAGAGTGATTAGTTCAAAAAGGCAGCCCAGGCCTCAGTCTTGGTCACCTTTTGGTTTTCTCTTTAAACATTAAGTTTAACAGTTTTCAATTGTTGTTCAGCCACTTGTGATTAAGTTACTGGCTTCTTAGACTTTCGTCTTAAGTATGCTGCCTGAACAATGTTTGAATTCCTGTTTTGACATATAGGTTCAGTTGGAATGAATTTTGGTTTCACTTGACCGTGTGTCTCATTGATATGAAACACCTTCCGAGGATTCACATCAGAGAATAAAATATGAGTATCATCAGCAAACGACACTGGTCGTTTCAGAATCTCCTTAACCACTGGAATTGGCTTAGATTTGTCCTTAATAAAAGGATGAAGATTCTGATAGTTCTGTTGACTGCAATTTCTCACAACATGACCTTGTTGACCGCATAAAAAACAAGTTCGCATGTCCACATGATGATGTTTAGAAGAAATTGGAATAGATGATTGATGCTGACTCACATTTTTAGTCATGCTTTTAGCAAACTCATTAGATAATTCAGATTTATTCTTTAAATAAAAATCTAAATTAGAACTGTTTGAAAAACTTTTTAGTGTATCTGTTCCAGTTGACTTAACAAAGTTAATCTTCTTAGCTTGTTTTAAAAATTGTTTTGTCTTAGTCAATGGATCAGACTGAACTGATGTTTTTGTTTGAGCATACACACGTTCAAGTTCTTGAATTTTTGAAGTTTCATTGACAAAGACACTCTCAATTAGCTCAGGCTTAATGATACTAATTGGAATATCTTTTTCAGTGAACATTGTGTCTATTCCCTTTAACTTAAAAACTCTAGCAGCAGATGGCTTAGAATTAGAAGGATTAATGAAACGCATTAGATCCTCATCAGAAATTTTCAATTTAACTGACTTCTTTGCCTTCATAGAATTCACTTTCTTTGAATTTTCCTTTTTCTCTTGAGGTTTGTGTGAACCACACACTGCTTCCTCAAATTCGTGAGGTTCGCACAGAATATGATTAGAACTGGGGATGTTCATATTCTTGTGTATAATCTCTGGTTCAAACACATCCTCGATAATGACCTCGTCATTGTGTTCAACAAACACCTTTTTGCTTTGGATATGAGATTTTTGAGGAGCAACTTGGGGTTTAACAATTTCAGGTTTAATCATTTTAGGTTTTTCAGAAATCACCAATTCCTTTTGAATCAAGTCCTCTTTTTTTCTTGCAAAAGGATTAATTTTATAATCATTATGAAAAGGTGGTGGAATTTCAACAAAACCAATACCTTTCTTAGAATCTTTTTGTTTTCCAGAAACTTCAATAATTTCATTCAATAAAAATGAAGAATTTCAAAATTTACCCAACTTGTTCTTCAACTCAAGAACCTCATTCTCAAGCTCAGTTATCTTAGAACGATGTTTCAAGATTTCCTGAAACTTTTGGTCATTAACGGTCATTTTCACAGATAACTCGGCTTTGAGATCATGATTACTTGTCGACAATGCTTCAATCTTTTCTCGAGATTTCATTTGAGACTCAAGAGATTGTCGATAAGTGTCCTTAAGAGAAGCAATTTCTCTTATAAGATTATCATTTTGACTTTTCAAAGCTTCTAACTTAGAGTTGCTAGATTCACAGTCAACACATGATGCTTTAACAAATGAAGTAGAAGAAATAGAATTACTAACCTCATTGATCTTAGCCATGCAAGCAAACATTGATTCAGAAGGCTTGTCGCAGGATTCGTCAGAATCAGATCCAGAATCATTATCTGAAGACACCACACTACCAGTAGTATCTTGACAATCTTCATGTAACCCAAACATAGCTAAATTCGCTTGAACATCATTGCATAGTAGCCGTTGTGACCAATCAGTCCCGTCTGCTAACATTGCTTGTGTTGTTGAAGAAGATGGTTTCTTTTCAGCATCACTTCCCCGTGGTGAAGAAGCATTTTGACTTTGACCACGAGGTCCAGTGTATTCTTTTCTTGTTTTGTCACATTCCTTCGCGAAATGCCCGAATTCTTGACAATTATAACACTTCACCTTTAATTTGTCAAAACCCAACTTCTTGTTTAACGCTGGAAGATCTTTTCCAGTTCTCTGCATGAATCTTTTAACTTTACGAACAATCATGGCCATATTCCATTTCAAATCCATGATCTCTAGATCATCCGGATCTATCTGATCATAATCCTCATCAGTTAACTCACTTGTGGCAATTTTACTACTCACCAAGTTTTCATATGAGGACATAAATGCCGTCAGAAAAGCAAAGTTTTGCTCAGCTTCCTTTATATTCACACTAGGTGGTGTAGCAAATGGATTAGTACTAGTAGAACTTCCAGAACCACCTGAATTACCAGCAGAGTAGAAACAAACTTTTGGATCATTAAATATAGCAGATTCTTTTTCACTTGCGGCATGAGTAAGAAAAGCAGTGATTGGTGAGATTGTTGAACTGAGAGGCATACTTCCACCATAGAAAGCTGGATCTTGATTTTCTTTGGAAGATTTTTGACACTTAAGATCATATTCTCTAGCTTCGATCTTTTGTAGAAATTCAAGTGCTGTCAAATCTTCATTCAGAAAATAATCATTCTCTTTCAAAACCATGAGAAATGTTGAGTAGGAACTAGGAAGCACACTCTTGATAGTGTCAATTTTATCTCTTTCAGAAATTTCCATTTTCATCTTGTCCATTTCAGCAATTAAGTGACTAAATCTTGTAGTCATCTCTTCAACTGTTTCTCCTTTCAATAAATTAAAGTTTCGAAATTGAAACTTGAGCATCACTTTCTTACTCTCAGCTGTGTTTCCCATGCTTCTCATCCGCAGATGTTGAAACAAAGATGCACATCTCTTGATACTTCCAACTTGATGAAAAATATTCTCTGGTAAAGCCATAGTCAAAGTAGAATATGCTTTTATCTCGATTTCTAAAGCTTTCTTCTCTTCTTGTGAGTATTGAGAGACAGCTTTAGGAGTATACCCAATAGTATCATCACCAATCATTGGTGCAACATAAACCTCATCAAGACAATATGAGCAGTCAGGATGAACCGAACCTAAATGTGCACGAAACCGAGGTTCCCATTAGGCGAAATCACTGAACTTCATCAATCTTGGACATTTAGAATATGAACCTATCTCGGTATCAAGTTGCAACATCTGTTGCATCAACATATTTTGAGATGCCAAAGCATACATACCAGCCATCTTTGAAAACGAATCAAATAATGAAATCTCTTAACGAATCAGTGAACAACAATAACGAATTGGAACAGTTGTAGCGAACTGTGTCTTAACGAATCAAGTCTTAACGAATGAGGTGAGTGTGTTAGCGAATCAAAAGTCAACCTAGTGAGTCAACTTAACGAATCACAAATAAAGTTAATGAATCACCCAAATGGCGAAACAGATAACGAATGTGATGAAGGTTTAACGAATCACAAGTCAACTTAACGAATTGACCAAACGAATTGACCAAGTCAACTTAACGAATTGATCACACGAATTGACCAAGTCAACTTAACGAATTACTAAGAAGTGCTTAGCGAATTAAGATAACGAATCAGCTACAGTTGATAACGAATAAACACTATAGCGAATTATACTATAACGAATCAGGTTGTTACAACCGTTTGTAACAAACTTGATTCCTTTCTGCCACGTGGCAAAAAGTTGTTAGAGCACAAATTCCAAGACAAACACGT
Source organism: Bidens hawaiensis (assembly GCF_021521415.1). Lineage (NCBI taxonomy): Eukaryota > Viridiplantae > Streptophyta > Magnoliopsida > Asterales > Asteraceae > Bidens > Bidens hawaiensis. The sequence goes on from NW_027491276.1 coordinate 608,661, forward strand.
GTCAAACGAATCAGTTATCTAGTTTAGCGAACTAAATAACACGGATTAATTAACTTACACGAATCAGTTAGCGAATTGATTAGCGAATGGCAAGAACTGATAGCGAATCAAATTAAAGACATAGCGAATCGCTTGAAACTTTATAACAAATCGCATTCATCTTCAAATCTTCAAACATTCAAGAACAATTTTCCAGAAATATGAAGATCAAACCCAGAAACTTATCAATTCCAGATTCGTAACACTCACTCAATTCTTAACCAAACTTAACAAATAATATACCAAAATCTTTGTAATCACAACGCGAATTCAACTCAACACATCTCGTAACCGATTATCACAATACACGAACCAATTTCAATCAAAACTAATCCCCTCTTTACGGACTCAAACCAAAAACACAATAAACATCACAAATCCAATCCACAATCCAATTCCACTCAATTGAACATCAATAATACTTTAACTAAACCAGATTCACTCTAATCCATCCAGATTCAATCCAAATCAACTAAAATTGATTCAAATTCAATCCAAACAAAAAATAAACACAAAAACTATAACAATAACAATCAAACCAAGCAAATTGAGCCCCGAAAGCTCTGATACCACTTGTTTGATCCCGTTTTCACTCGTTCTAATCAATAACTAATGTTTAGATCTGATCTATATCTATACGTTAATATTAATCATACGGATCTAACTCTTTAATACCTTAGCTCGATTGTTATTGGTATGTAGTATAATTATCAATAATTTTAACGTGAAGCTTGAGAGAGAGAGAGAGAGAATACTTTAAATCTTTCTGAATAATGTTATTTCTCTCAAAACTTCTTTTTTTACAAGTGAACAGTGGTTCACTATTTATAGAAGACGATCTGGTTCGCTAACATCCCCTAGCGAACCAGCATCCCCCTTGTTAAATAAATTAACTTAACGAACCACCCCCTGATTCGTTAACATCCCCTAACGAATCAGGAGGGAATACATTATAATGTCCTAGTTCGCTAACATTCCTAGCGAACTAGACTTAACCTTAATGAAGTAGTCTTAGTTCGCTAACATTCCTAGCGAACTAGACTCAAACATAACAAATTAGATAAATAAACATTAAATATTACATTTAAATATCAAATAAACATTAAGGATAATTACAAAGACTCTAGAAACAAAACCGTGCACTAACATCGTTCAAGATTTATTCTGAAGACTTTGATTATTCATTCTACAAGACCAGTACACATGTTGAAAAGAACAAGAAAAAAGAACTGAACTTGGAAGAATTGTGGGAAAAGGTTGCAAGAAAAGAAAAGGAATATACTTTTGTGAAAAGCTCCTCAAGCAATGCCATTGAACAAGATGAGGAAGTAAACAATCAGGACATTTCAAATGTACAAAATGATCATGTTCAGAATGGGAGTGACACATGCAACCTATCAAATGAAGATGAAAATGCTTCCACAGCAAGATTTCAAGACTTGTTTCAAAGCTTGAATCTGGGAAATAATGGTGCATCTACTTCAGGACAAACCAATGATGAAGCACCAGAGTTTCATGATGCAGAAGCTGATTTGATCATTGAAGAACCTGAACTTAATGAATCAAATCTTGACACAAATTTGTCTACAAATATGATAATACAAACTCCTACTGTTGAAAAGAATCATCCTGCTGAAAATATCATTGGTGACTTGCATGAAAGAGTAACAAGGAGTCATTCTGTGATAGCAAACATCTGTCTTTACTCTTGCTTTCTATCCCAATTAAAACCAAAGAATATTTCTCAAGCCTTAAAAGACAATAGTTGGGTAGAGGCTATGCAAGAGGAATTGGCCCAGTTTAGAGATCTACACGTGTGGGATCTTGTAGAGAAGCCACATGACAGATATGCAATTGGAACCAAATGTGTGTTCAGAAACAAAAGGGATGAAAGGGGTTTGGTGATTAAGAACAAAGCAAGACTTGTAGCACTGGGATGTCTTCAAGAAGAAGGGATAAACTTTGAGGAAGTGTTTGCACCAGTTGCAAGACTGGAAGCCATAAGAATTTTCCTTGCATATGCTGCCTCAAAGAACATAAGAGTATTCCAGCTTGATGTTAAATCTGCATTCCTAAATGGAAAGATTGATGAAGAAGTGTATGTTGCTCAACCACCAGGTTTTGAGGATCCCATGTATCCAAACAGGGTGTATAAGTTAAACAAAGCCCTTTATGGATTGCATCGGGCTGCTAGAGCATGGTATGATGAGCTGTCAACTCATTTACTTGAAAATGGTTTCACAAGGGGAGCCATTGACAAGACACTCTTCTACAAACGAAAAGGGTCAGATTTGCTGCTTTTACAAGTCTATGTTGATGATATCATCTTTGTATCTACAAATGAAAATATGTGTTTGGAGTTTGAAGAGGTGATGAAGTCCAAGTACAGCATGAGTTCCATGGGTGAAATAAACTTCTTTTTTGGGCTGCAAGTTCAACAAAAGGCTGAAGGGATTTTCATTCACCAAACTAAGTATGTCCAGGACATTTTGAATAAGTTCAACTGTCATGATTACAAGACTGCTTCAACTCCAATGGACACCAAAGAAAAGATGATAGCTGATGAATAGGGAGAGTCAGTTGATGAGCATGAATACAGAGCCAAGATTGGATCTCTGATGTATCTGACTGCAACAAGACCAGATATCATGTTTGCTGTGTGTGTGTGTGCTAGGTTCCAGTCAAATCCAAAAGTCTCCCACATGAATGTTGTTAAAAGAATATTCAGATACTTGAAGAGAAGACCAGACTTAGGGATTTGGTATCCAAAGAACCAATCCTTTGATCTGATTGCATATACAGACAGTGATTATGATGGATGCAATATGAGTAGAAAGTCAATATCAGGGGGATGCTAGTTTTTGGGAGAAAGGCTAGTGTCATGGCAATGCAAGAAACAGACTACAGTATCAATATCCACGGCAGAAGCTGAATATGTTGCTGCATCTGCCTGCTGTGCACAAGTTCTCTGGATTCAAAATCAGATGCTGGACTATGGTTTGAATTTTCGAAACACCCCTATTCTGATTGATAATAATGCTGCATACTTTACTGTTAAGAATCCTGTGCAACATTCTAAGACTAAGCACATTGAGATCAGACATCACTTCATCATGGATTGCAGTGAAAAAGGTCTGATTGAAATGCAAAGAGTTGATACAAGTGATAATTTGGCTGACCTATTCACCAAACCACTTGACAGAACTAGATTCAACTTTCTTTTGAAAGCCCTGGGGATGATCAACTCTGATGAAATCTGATTAAGGATGTGTGCTTAGTTGGGTACCTCTATGTGCTACTTGAATATTTTAGAAGATGTCACACATGCTGAATATGTTGCTGAATATGTTACTGAATATGTTACTGAGTATGTTACTGAATATGTTACTGAATATGTTACTGAGTATGTTACTGAATTTGTTACTAGTATGTTACTGAATATGTTACTGAGTATGTTAAATGTTATGTGACCTAACTGTTTCTATGTGTGTCTCTCTGTGATAACTGATTCTCTTATTAGAGATAACACATATTGATTATGTTTCAACTAAATGTTGATTGAATATGCTTTGATTATGTCACTGTTTTGATGTTAACTGATAGGTGCTTAAGTAACTATCTGTGCAATTTTGCTTGAAATTGATGGAAATTCTTGACTATCATGTTAACTGATCTGATGTTATGATAAGGAGTTTGATCTGTTTAGGTGAAATTGAATGCTTATGTGATGTCATGAGTAATCAATGTTTATGGTTACTTGAATATGTTCCTAATCTGATCTTCTGAAGTTGTTAAGATATAATAGACATTGAATGAGAGTACAGTCTGTTTTTCTTGATGATGTTAAGAATGATTAAGATTTGAGTGTGTGAAGCAACTGTTTGTGTCAAAATGTGTTTTATGTCAAAATTAAGTGATTCAATGATATTTATAATGAATTTTGCATAAATACTATATTTTGGTCAAAACATGAGCAAGTTGATTAATGGTGTAGAGATATGATAAGATTATTTAGTTCAAGCTTTTAAGAAGCTTAAAAGAAGGATTTTTAAAGGGAAAAGTCTCAAGTAGTTATTTTTGCTGAAAATTATGTCATTTGCCCAGTTGGAAGGACATGCACTTGTGTATGTTTGGTCCTTAAATCTCTATAGATTCAAAGGATAGCCATTGACCTGAAAACTGAATGCATTTGGGGCAATTATGACTTGTTTCTTATTTCTTCACTTAAAACTATGTCAATAACTCTGACTTTGATAGGACATATATTCACATGTATGTTTGGTCCTGTTGACCACTTTTGGTCAAAACAGGATAGCCATTAACCTGATAAGAAAGAGATATTGGGGTGATTGAATATTAAACTGTATTTAATGGGAAATGATAGTACATTGACTACTTAGCTGATCATATGGAATTATTAGGCTAAAAAGACCTTGGTATAGTCATTAACATGTCTGGTTACTTTCCCATGATGATGTAAAATCTAAGGTGATATAAACATAATGAATATGCTAATCTTTATGTGGAGATGCATAGTTGTTTTGCATGTCTCAAGATAGATCTCTCCGAATGATATGGCAGAAAAGTGATTACCCAGTCATACACGAGCCTGTTGTTATTTGGTCAACCAAAATGAAACATATTTAAATATGACATAGAACATGCTTTATGAAAATTTGAGAAAATATCAAAAACAAGGGGAAGAATGAATAAATCAACCAAAAGTTGATAAGTGTTTTAAATATTTTATCAAACAAGAGGGTTACAACAAGAACTACAAAGATGTTGGCAAAATCTGTCTCATCTTGAATGAAAGGCATGTTGCTAACTGTAAGTCCAACGTTCAACCTCTATATATGTTTGAATCTAAAAATACAAAAATACTATAAGTTTTGTCATACAAAAACTATTTTTGACCAAATACAGGAGGTTGGAGTCAAATTGGGGTGATCTGGGGAAAGCCAAATAAGCTTTGAGAAGAGATATGAGGCATCATAGCACAGTGTTGACCATTATTGCATTATGCTCAAATTGAACTTTAATCATATCACCAAAGAAATGAAAATCATGCTAAGTTTATACCTGCTGTTAACCTATCTAAGTTGTCATAATAATGCTGAGAGTGAAGTAATGAGATAGCTACTTAGTCAATATGATCCCATTCCTGAGATCTTTTCAGTTTAATAAAGAAATTGTTTTGAAATGAATTATAACTGAAATTTGATCTCTAAATGCACCATTTGCTCTTAAACTATGTTCTGAAATGATACATAACTTAGAAATGTCTTTGACAAGTGGTTTAAGTCAAAAAGTGTTGCATTTTGCCTAAAATAGGCTGAATATGTAAGTTCGAGTAAGGTTTGATGCTTTTAACCTTCTCGAGCACAAACTGTTTGAATATGTATTTTCGGGTAAGGTTTGATAGTTTTTAACCTTTCCGAGTACAAAACAGTTGATTATGTGTGAATATGTTGTTTCGGGTAAGGTTTGATAGTTTTCAACCTTTCCGAGTAAGCTTAGTCATTTTTGACTTGTTTATGTGTGAATATGTTGTTTCGGGTAAGGTTTGATAGTTTTCAACCTTTCCGAGTATGCTTAGTCATTTTTGACTTGTTTATGTGTGAATATGTTGTTTCGGGTAAGGTTTGATAGTTTTCAATCTTTCCGAGTAAGCTTTGTCATTTTTGTTGGGTTTTAGTATCTATTATAGAGTATTAGTTGAAACATTTTTACTAATCTAGCAACGGAAGCATGATAATATCAACAACCTATTGTTAATTTTATGAAACATACCAATATGTAACAAGGCTAAAACCCGAAATAGGATCAATCTACAAGAACAAAAGGCTTACAAAATTAATAATAACAATAACTCTTTTACCTCAAAAGAGTAGGATGATATGAAGAGGAAGATGGACTAGCCTCCAAGAGTAGGATGCCTCAAGAGGTGATACCCACGAGCAACACCGGATGAGTGTTAGGACAAGAACACTAGAAAACCGAGCACCCGAGCCCTCCTTCCTTGCTTGTTTCGGCCGAGAGGAAAAAGAGAGGGAGAGTGGGAGTTTTCTTGCACTTGAAAAATGAAATGAAAGGTGCACCAATGCATGTGTAGGCTAGTGGGATTTTAACCAAAAATATAACCAAGAGACTTTGATCATATTGGCTTGTTGGGGTGGTGATGGGTCCCACCCAAAACCGGCCACCCATCTCCTTTTTTTTTTTTTTTTTTTTTTTTGATTTATATATTTATATATATCACATATATAAAACTAGCCTACACTATTATAAAACTATTTTATAATCTTTTCTTAATTATTTAACCAATTAAATAATTAAATAAATAAATAAATAAATAATCCAAATTATTTATTTTAATCTTTCAAGTGCAATTTTAGAAAAACCGATTTCCTAAACTTTGTGTTCGGTATTCGTTTAAAGATCATATCTTAAACAAATACAATCCGGTGTCTATCTAGCTCGTTATTGGGTATGACCCGACTTGGATCAAGCACAGTTAGCCACATTAATCTAAATACGTGTCTCGGGCATACGTAATTCCAACAATCTCCCACTTGCACGAGATACATAGAAAATTAATGCAAGTGGTGAATACCGCCTAACAACAGTTCACCACCCCTAATGTGTTTGACGAAGTGCCATTCAATAACATCATCCCTTCAAGTCCCTTACTTGATATGATTTAGGTGAATCTATCATTATATCTCTTTGTTACTAGATGTCATGTTGGATCTAAGAGACATAGGTGATCATTCTCTTTTCAATTCAACTTTATCAGGCCTTAGACATCTAAACTCTCAACACATAAGAGGAACAAATTCCTTCTTGACTGTATACGCCTCTCACTATCACTTTTATACTCCACCTGAGCTCATCCTTATGTACCATCTTTTACGAATAGCAAAGGGGAGAGTCAAAGTGTAATACTTGGTGAAAATCAAGACCCAGTATACATCTCAGGTCTAAGGATAATATGAAATTCTCCTTTACTCAAAATTACTAATGATCAAGTCAATCGACTCCATGTAGTAATATTGAGAGCGGGTCAGTCCAATATTTGTATCCCACAAATATCTATGAACTTTGGCAGCAAACCTATGCTCCATATTCATTCCTTATGAATATCCACCAATCCTAGTTCATAATAGTCTTGCTTCATATTTGTTCCCACAAATGTGATCGACTACGGACTTTTAGAATAAGATAACTTATTCATGGATTAAACATGCAAAATTAGAATTTAACTCAAGATTCCATAATCATATAAAAGAGTTAAATTACAAAAGTCTTTTAAACTTTAATACAAAATAGATCAAATCCAATTACTAGAATATCGAAGTCCTAAGCCACTCGCATGACGCTCATGTTTCGGTCTTTCTAGGAGCTTCGTGAATGGATCCGCAAGATTTTGATCAGTTCCAACTTTGCGAATACATATCTTTCCTTTTTCAACTTCATCCCTTATGTAGTTGAATCTCCGCTCTATGTGCCTTGTCTTTTGGTGCGAACGAGGTTCCTTGATTTGTGCAATCGCACCCTCGTTGTCACAAAAGATTTCTAGGGGGTCTTGAATGGAAGAGACCACCCCTAGATCAGAAATGAACTTCTTCAACCATGCAGCTTCTTGAGCTGCCAATGAAGCGGCGATGTATTCTGATTCTGTAGTGGACAATGCTACCACTTCCTGTTTTGAGCTCTTCCAAGAGACAGCTCCTCCATTAAGAGTGAACACATACCCAGATTGTGATCGAGAATCATCTCGATCAGTTTGGAAGCTCGCATCTGTGTAACCTTTTATAGCGAGTTCCTCCTCACCAGATCCATATATCAGAAACATATCCTTAGTTCTCCTAAGGTATTTCAATATGCTCTTAACAGCCATCCAATGACTGTCTCCTGGATTCTGTTGGTATCTGCTTGTCATGCTCAAAGCGCATGACACATCCGGTCTAGTACATATCATCGCATACATGATGGATCCTATAGCAGAAGCATATGGGATTTGTTTCATCATGTCTTGCTCACCCTTTGAGCTTGGACATTGAGCTGAACTCAATATGGTCCCTCTTTGAATAGGTACAAAACCTTTCTTGGAGTTTTCCATCTTGAACCTTTTCAAGATTTTATCAATGTATGTACTTTGGTTCAAACCTATCAAGCGCCTTGACCTATCCCTATAGATCTTTATTCCCAAAATATAGGCAGCTTCACCTAGATCCTTGATGGAAAATCTACTTCCAAGCCAAGCCTTAACGCTTTCCATGGTTGGAATGTCATTTCCAAATAGTAGAATGTCATCGACATACAATACTAAGAAGGTAATTATACTCCCACTAGCTTTCTTATACACACATGCCTCATCAGCGTTCTTGATGAATCCAAAACTTTTGATTTCTTCATCAAAACGATGATTCCAAGTTCTAGATGCTTGTTTCAATCCATAGATTGATTTCTTTAACTTGCATACTTTATTAGGATGTTTTGGATCGACAAAACCTTCAGGCTGAACCATATAGACATCTTCCTCAAGATATCCATTTAGGAAAGCGGTCTTGACATCCATTTGCCAGATTTCATAATCATAATGTGCAGCTATGGCAAATAATATCCTAATAGACTTTAGCATTGCCACAGGCGAAAAAGTTTCATCATAATCAACCCCTTGAGTTTGAGTGAAACCTTTAGCTACAAGTCTTGCTTTATAAGTATCCAAGTTTCCATGCATATCAGTTTTCCTTTTGAAAACCCACTTACTTCCAACAGCTTTGGAGTTGAGTGGTGGTTCAACCAATTCCCAAACTTGGTTGTCATACATGGATTGCATCTCAACGTTCATGGCTTCAAGCCATTTGTCACAATCATTCTTGGACATTGCATCACGGTATGTGGTCGGTTCATCCGAATCTACCACGTAGCAACCTTCTACAAAAAATCCATATTTTTCAGGTGGATTGCTAATTCTACCAGATCTGCGAACGTTTTGTGTGTTTTGATCAACCACTTGATCACTTTCAACAACCTCTTGTTGAGTGCTAGTATCAACCAATTGTGTATCATCTTGTGATTCTTGATCCTCATCAAATTTCACTGTTCTACTATTAGTTCCTTCCTCAAGGAACTTAGTTTCCAAGAACTTACCCTTTCGAGCAATAATAACATTTTGCTCACTAGGATCGTAAAAGTAATATCCTAAATCATCTTTAGGATAACCTATAAAGATACACTTAGTGGATCGGACTTCTAATTTGTTTGGGGTGTATTGCTTTACATAAGCTTCACAACCCCAAACTTTTAAGAATGATAGCGATGGAGCCTTTCCATGCCATACTTCAAAAGGTGTCTTCTCCACTTTCTTGGTTGGAGCCATATTCAATATGCGAACAGCGGAAAGTAAAGCATAGCCCCAAAATGATAGAGGTAAAGTGCTTCTAGCCATCATCGATCGAACCATATCTAATAGGGTACGATTTCTCCTTTCAGACACACCATTATGTTGTGGTGTTCCAGGTGGAGTAAGTTGTGAAATAATTCCACAACTCTTAAGATGATCTTGAAAAATACCACTTAGGTATTCACCTCCTCTATCACTACGAAGTACTTTGATTGTGGTCTTGAGTTGTCTTTCTACTTCAGCTTTGAAGTCTTTGAACATTTCAAAAGCTTCATCTTTGTGTTTCATTAAGTACACATAACCATATCGACTATAATCGTCAATAAAGGTAATGAAGTATCTTTCACCATTCCTAGTCATTGGTCTAAAAGGACCACATACATCCGAATGTATGATACCCAATAATTCTTTTGACCTTTCAAAAGTTTTATTAAAGGGTTGCTTTGTCATTTTGCCTTGTAAACAAGATTCACATACATCAAATGAATCAAACTCATTGGTTTCTAGAATACCACTCTTGCGAAGAGTTTGCATGCGATTCTTGTTTATATGTCCAAGGCGACAATGCCAAAGATAGGAATCACCCAAGTCCTTCTTGAGTTTTTTGGTGTTGACATTGTACATTGAACTACTATGTGACATACCACTTTGATCTATTTCATATATACCATTCATGGGTATAGCTTTAAAATAAAACATGCCATTCATCAAAACATGAATATCACAATTTATAAATTTAAGATCAAAGCCACATTGTTTTAAAAGAGACACGGAAATAATGTTTCTCCTTAACTTAGGAGCATACAAAACATTCTTCAAAATTACTTCCAAACCACTTGGAAGCTTTAACAAGTAGTCTCCTTGGGCTTGGACTTCAACTCTTGCTCCATTGCCCATAAAGAGACTAATGTCCCCTTTGTTGAGTTGTTTACTTCTTTTGAACCCCTGCAACAAATTGCAAATGTGAGTTCCACATCCGGTATCAAGTACCCATGTATTTGAAGAAATAACATTTAGTTCAATATGTATAGTAAAGATAATACCTGAGGTATGCCCCGCATCCCTCTTATCTTTTAACGCATTGAGATAGGTCGGACAATTCCTTTTCCAATGACCTATCTCTCCACACTCAAAGCATGGATCTTGCGCCGCAACCTTTTGCTTCTTTTCCTTCGGTTTGGTGGGCGTGATGGCTTTCCTCTTTCCCTTTCCTTGGACGTGGCCCTTGCCCTTAGCAACACTTGCTTTGGGGTTGGAGTTATGTCCCCTTTTTCCTTCATTGATTGTTAGAACGGGTAAAACCCTTTTACCCATTCCCGCTTCGGCCGTTCTTAGCATTGCGTGAAGCTCACCAATGCTTTTGTCCCACCCGTTCATGTTATAGTTCATGACAAAGGTTTCAAACCTTTTGGTCAAAGAGTTGAGGATCAAATCCGTAGCCAACTCATTTGAGACGGGACAATTCAACCTACGAAGCTTTTCAATGTAGCTTTTCATCTTTAGGACATAAGATGAGACGCTTTGGGTTTCCTCCATACGACATGCATGAAACGCTCGAACCGTTTCGAAACGTTCCGCTCTAGCTTGTTGAAGGAACATTTCCTTCAATTGAGTTATCATGTCGTATGCCCCATGATGCTCGAAATCCTTTTGAATTTCGGGAATCATAGTCGCTAACATGAGGCAAGAGGCTTGCACCGAATCTTTGGTGTAGTTGACCCAATCGTTATAAGCCTCCTCATCTTCCACGTTAGGCTCGTCGGGAATGGGATCGTCTAAGACATATGATATCTCTTCTTGCTTGAGAACTATTCTCAAGTTGCGATACCAATCCATAAAGTTATTATGGTTTAGACGATCCTTTTCAAGGATGGTTCTTAAGGATAGGTTACGGGTGTTATGGGTAGAGGTGTTTGCATTGTTAGCGGCCATCTACAAAATTTAACAAAGTTCCTTTTAGTATTATAAACAATTTAATTATTAATACCCTCTTATTCCAAATTTTAAAATAATAATTAAATTCTAGAATCCAACGATAAATCAAATTTCGGTTAGGTGACCTTTATCCCGTTATTTGATTTAACAAGGTAGTCAACCTTGACAATTGCAACCCTTTGCAACTTCTAGAGGTATGGGACCATTCGAAATCCTTATTTCGTGTTGGCATGTTTATCCCATCAACACCATTGGACCCCATGCTTAGGTGACCTTTATCACATGGTTTCCAATTCAAGTCATCCTACTTGTATAAACGTGTAAGATTAACATACAAGTGGTTAGGTGACCTTTATCCCACAAATATGTTAATATTACCTTAAGTATATTAGTTTGCTCTAAAATGGTTAGGTGACCTTTATCCCATTTAAAGTTTCCTAATACGTTAAGTGTCTTACAAAAGGATGGTGTTAGACTTGTTTCCTTGGTAATTATGAAAAAAAGGGATTTTAAGTTTTCCAATATTCTAGATTTAGGAAACTATTTACCATGTTCTAACATGCATTTAGTAACACGGTTATATGAAAACGATTTTCACCGGTTCTAATTATAATAAAACCATTTTTATTACAGGCGTGAGACGGCTATTTAATTATTTTATAAATACTACGTGTCACGTCAATTACCAATAATTATTAGAACCCATTTTATATGTTTGTTTTAAAAGATCTATGTGACGGATTGATATCCTATATCTACCATTCAAACACAATCAAACATAATCATACAAGCATACAAACATCATAAGGTCAACCATAAACACGAGCCTCTAAGCGGACCACACTTGTTGGCCGAAACAAGTGTGTGTCCTAGTCTTATCCTAAGGGACAAAACATGACACAAGGATGAGTGATATGCTCCCACTTGATCTTGCATCCAATGCTTCAAGTGTCTCCTCTTTAATTTGTTGTGATTTCAACTTGGGCTTCTTAGTGGGCCTTGGACTTCCATAAGCTTCCTTGAGCCCAAAATGTGAATTTGGGCTTTAATGGGCTTTGAATCCCAAATTGGGCTAGTGAGGCCCAATTAACCCAAATAAGCCCAATAGGCCCAATCCACCAAAACCTTGTAATTCTTCAATTTACAACAAATATATCCTAATACATTTGGTCTAAAAATAAAGAAAATTACAAACAACCTATTTACTATTACAACCATTTGTAAAAAATAAATACAAGCCCTAATTACTATTACATTCCAAATGAGTAATAATATAGATAAATCACAACACACAATCACAACATCCACATCGGTCTAGGCTCGGTTTAGGGACTAACTTACAAATAAATACATATCCAAATATATATTTAAAGACTAAAAAACCCCTCACGGTGGTTATTGGGCTTCGGCCCAACAAAAGTTATTGGGCTTCGGCCCAATTAAAAAAAACGGCCCAAAGGGCTTCGGCCCATTTTAACCTCACGGCCCAAATGGGTTTCGGCCCATTTGGCCAAAAACCAAATTTTTTTTTTTTTTTTGAACTTTAACATCCATATGTTAAGATCTTGGGTTTTATAAAATCTCATGCATGTTAATTTTATAAAACCAAAGGGGAAAAACTAAAAGTAAACCTATGTCCTTGTAACCGGCTCTTGATGCCAATTGTTGGGTTTTAGTATCTATTTTAGAGTATTAGTTGAAACATTTTTACTAATCTAGCAACGGAAGCATGATAATATCAACAACCTATTGTTAATTTTATGAAACATACCAATATGTAACAAGGCTAAAACCCGAAATAGGATCAATCTACAAGAACAAAAGGCTTACAAAATTAATAATAACAATAACTCTTTTACCTCAAAAGAGTAGGATGATATGAAGAGGAAGATGGACTAGCCTCCAAGAGTAGGATGCCTCAAGAGGTGATACCCACGAGCAACACCGGATGAGTGTTAGGACAAGAACACTAGAAAACCGAGCACCCGAGCCCTCCTTCCTTGCTTGTTTCGGCCGAGAGGAAAAAGAGAGGGAGAGTGGGAGTTTTCTTGCACTTGAAAAATGAAATGAAAGGTGCACCAATGCATGTGTAGGCTAGTGGGATTTTAACCAAAAATATAACCAAGAGACTTTGATCATATTGGCTTGTTGGGGTGGTGATGGGTCCCACCCAAAACCGGCCACCCATCTCCTTTTTTTTTTTTTTTTTTTTGATTTATATATTTATATATATCACATATATAAAACTAGCCTACACTATTATAAAACTATTTTATAATCTTTTCTTAATTATTTAACCAATTAAATAATTAAATAAATAAATAAATAAATAATCCAAATTATTTATTTTAATCTTTCAAGTGCAATTTTAGAAAAACCGATTTCCTAAACTTTGTGTTCGGTATTCGTTTAAAGATCATATCTTAAACAAATACAATCCGGTGTCTATCTAGCTCGTTATTGGGTATGACCCGACTTGGATCAAGCACAGTTAGCCACATTAATCTAAATACGTGTCTCGGGCATACGTAATTCCAACAAAATATATGTCAAATATCATAAGCATGCTAATATTTATAACAAAATAAGTGAAGATCGATATAAATAAGAGAATATATATTTTCAAATACTAAGTTATTCTAAAATTTGCTAATCATTAATTAAAAAAGTGATATTTTTTTATAATATTATAAAATATGAATTATGTTTTCTTTTTAAGTCAAAATCGGCTCAAGTTAACCCACTGGATGTGATTCTGTCTGGAGTTGACCACATTTGATCGATTCTCGGTAACTAGGCGGAGTTGAAGAAAGTCTCCTCGATGCTATACCTTGTAGCGAGTACTCGGCTCTGAAGATCTACTTTTACAACATTGTTTATTTGTTGTGATATTTTTCTTTTTATCTAAAATTTTAACCGGTTTTTTAATCACTCTTGTTATACGTCTCGGCGTAAATTTTAATCATATCTTAAACATACAAGTCATCCAAAGTACTTCATGGTTTTGGTTGTTTAATATAAAATGCCACGGTTTATCCATCTTATTTTATCCGCTGCATCACTCGTCTTTTTATCTATGTCTCGACATAAATTTTATAAACCGAGCATTACAGATTTTTCGTCGTATCGACGCTCCACCTGTTTACGTCTAATAGATTTATATCATCATATAGTGTTAAGTAGCTTTAACCCAACAATTTGTTGACTTCTAATGAAAAACATGTGAATTTTTTTATTTTTATTTTTTTCAGATGACTACAAATCTAAAAGATAAAACTAAATGCTACGTGCTGTCAAAATAAGTTCTATATTTCGTCAAGACGATCATTTCAATGTATCAAGGATCAACCATCTAAACAAGAAATTCCAACCTTATTTTAAAAAAAAAAAATAATAGGTTGATTTATGTTGTAGATACAAAGAGTCCGTTGGATCATTTCAATCTCTCTAAAAGTATAGATAAAAAATACGAACCTTTTATATAATGCCAAAAAACATAAAATATAAACCCTATATAATAACAAGCACCACCAACAAAAAGAAGGATTTGAACCCATGGATTCAAGTTATATGCATGAAAAATGACAGCTTCCCATGCCCAAAACCATAAGACTGCAAAATTTGATCCCACAATTGTGCTGGCAATGACTTGGCTGGTAGTGTGATAACCAAGTAAAACCCGTAGCCATGACTGCAAATACGATGATCAACACGACATGTTATAGCTAGTTATCCTTAACTTTGTGGAAATTAGGCAAGTATATTAATTGGTAAGTGTTTTAGAACTAAGCATATGCTTACAAAATATGAACCAAGGGCTACAAGAAGGATGCCAAGAATCGTGGTAGCTCCGTTCAGTCCCATCCATTTGATCACTGTCATGATGCGCAATAAGAACATAACGTAGCATGATGAAAATCTAGGGTAATGCTCATGCTAGCTAGAATGGATTGGTCAAAACAAAAAATAACGTAAAATACATATAGTGAAACACCAGTCCGGCCTAGCTAGAAGGCATGTTGGGAGAGAAAAGAAGGAGAATGATGTTACCGGACATAATGATGAATACAAGGGCAAAAAATACGGTTTGGGCATGTGAAGATGGCATTCCAGGACCTGAACTCACTTCACCAAATGGTCGTTCTTGTTTCAAGACACGCTTCAATGTTATTGATAGTATAAAATTTGAAACAGACCCCGTTGCAGCCCATAACGCAAGAGCATCGTGCCTCCACATTATGAATCCACCAAAAGTTACAGCAACCACCCATTTACTCTAGAATCAAAACGAATCATTGATTAACTAGACTAGCTAGTTCATAATTCAGAGGGTACTAATATTGTTGGGAAATTAAGGAAACACGATAGATAGATATATTAGTAGAGAAGTGTGAGTTTTGTAGAAAGGGTGTTGATACACGATTTGGGCGTCTCGGTCTTTATTATATTATTATTATAATGTTTGATAATGCAAGGGGTATTTTGGTAAATAACCCCATTCGTTCTATTGTAAGGCCATTCGTTACTCTGTAACGAATGAGCCACATTCGTTATAATGTAAGCCACATTCGTTAACCTTGTTTAAAGAATGTAACAAACAAATGAAGGGCTATTCGTTAGGATAATGTAACACGAATGAGTATGTTCATTCGTTAGTATTAAAGTAACGAATGACACATTCGTTAATGCTTAAGTTAACGAATGTGTCATCCCCTATATATATCCTGTAACATTATCAGTAATACATCAAAGTTTTATAATTCAGTGTGTGCCTCGTTACTCTGCCGAAATTCCCTTATAACACACACAAACACACACTAACCGTATAGACTTCATACTAATCGTATCGATACTATGAACATCACATTGTCATCAACGATTGATGTGTTGTAAAACACACTTATTTTCCGCACCTTTTATCTAAGTTCTTATATTATTGTTAATGTATTTTGACTTATTTTATTTAGGTTTTACATAGTTTTATTTATCTTGTAGGTTACGGGTTAATGGAGGAAAAACCGGACTTCTTGAGGAGCTTAAAGGCATTGTACGCATACGATTTCAAGACAAAGCTCAAAGCCCGGCCCATTTACATCATGGACAAGCCCAAGTCTTACACTAATAATAATATAAAAAAAAAAAATTAAACCCTAAGCCCGCCTTAACCAGTCTGATTGGAATTTGCAGCAAGAAAAGAAAAGAAAAAAAAGCTAGGGTTCAAGAGTGGTGGCGGCTAGGAAGAAGAAGGAGGCAAGAACAAAGGCTTGGGAATGATTTTCCGTCAATTGTTGCAGCAAAGAACAACCCCAATTCATCATATATCCTTTCGTTTAATACATTGTTCATCACTTTATTATTCTTGTTCAATTGATAAATAGTTTTGCAATTGCTTGAAAGATTGAAGTGTTTATGACTAGTATTGATTGTTGAATGATTGGAATGAGTTATATAATGTTTTTATTGAGTAATCGTGGCTGTCCAAAAATGATGTTAGGCTAAACTTGTCGGTTCTACCTAGGAATGATGATTATTGTTAGAGTTTGATGAGTTTTATGGATTGTTTGATTGATAGACTTGAATTGTTATTGTAAAGTTTGATTTAGACATGAAATAGGTTGTTTTTGATGGCTGGAAATTTTACTAATTCATTGCTTAAACCCCTTGCGTTGGTTAATTAGTTTTGTATTGATTGATCGGTGCTTGTTTGATTCTAGACTTTGTGTTTAGGGTTTGTTTGCGGTAGGTACAACCGTAGTGTTTTGTTGCATGAATTTGTGGTTAAAGTACAGCAGTTAGACACCTTCTTAGAGACCGAGAGGTGATAAGAAGTAGGGTCATCTCATTATCTTTGCATGCTAGAATAAGAATTGCGCGAGAGCGAGTTCGTTTCTTGTCAGGTTTAGGTGTTTTGAGCGACTAGTTGATCTATTTTGGTTTAAGTTAAATTGTTTCTCTATCCTTGGTTGTGTAGTATTCATTGCCATTAGGGTCGAGTGTTGGTGAGACCGAGAGGTGAGTCAACATTAGAACACGTTAACATTTGTTTTCCGGTTTGGTTGTTTTAGCTGATTAAGAATAGTTAAGGTTTGTTGAGTGAGACCGAGAGGTGATCCAGTGAGCCTGAGCGATCCTTAGTCGTGTCATTTTTAGGAATCGGTGTCTTGATATCATTCAATCCATTTGCTTGTTAGGCCTACAATTTGATTCAGACCTAGGTAGACGTTTTTCTCCATCCAAAGTCAACACAGTTAGTTCCCCGTTAAGTTTTCTATTTTTGGTAACTTTTGTCAGTCAGTCCAATTAGTCCAGTTAAGTTATTTTAAAAAGAAAAATATAAAATTAAAATCAATTAAATATTATTCTTGGGTAGGTCTTGTCTAGGGTTAGTGATCATTAGCGTTTATATGTGTCCTCGTGTTCGATACTCGGACTTCCTAGGTCTATACTAGTTGTGACCGGTACACTTGCCGGTTGTGTGTGGTTAGGATTTTCGTTTTAAATTGAAAGCTTCGTTGTGAGGGTCATTCATAGATACATCGTCCGATGCACATCAAGCTTTTGGCGCCGTTGCTGGCGACACGGTTTTAGGATTTTTGAGAGCGACTTGAGTTAGGATTTACCTTGTTTGCTACTTGTAATTATTTTTGTTTTGATTTGCTTATTTGTTAGAACAGTTTGGCTACTTTTATTGATTTTTATAGTTGTATGCGACATACTCGATCTCGTGGACCACCTGACACTAAAGTATTTATCGAGCAGAGAGAGAGAGAGAGAGAGAGTTTGACGTCGCACCGTTTCTCCATCGTCCACTTCTTCATCCGTTGGCAGTCTATTCTCTTCTCCTACGTTTTCTGAGTTCGACGTTAAGGATAGGATTATGGCCGAACCAAGGAGGACAGTTGCAAACCGGGCCCGTCCGGCCAATGCTAGCGTGAGATCCAGCATCGCACCACCCGCTATTGGAGTTAATACAAACTGGCATATTCCGTCGAATATTATGAATACCATTTCTCATTCTGCTCACTTTCACGGGTTACTTCAGGAAAACCCGCATTCTCATATTACTCGCATCGTGTGTATCTGTGACACTTTCCATATTGCTGGCGTTTTCGAAGACGCCATTAAACTTCGCGTCTTTCTGTTTTCACTCGCTAATCAGGCGAGTCTGTGGCTCAAGTCCCTCCCACAGGGCTTTAAAGCTACTTGGGCTGCCATGCAGACCCAATTTCTTGAGAAGTACGATCCTCCAGCTAAGGCCGCTCGTTTGCGTAATCAGATTCATTCTTTTCATATGGAGGACACCGAGATTTTCTACGATGCATGGAAGCGATTTAAAAATCTGTTAGCGTTATGCCCGAACCATGTCTTGCAAGATTGGGTGGTTGTCGAGAAGTTATATAATGGAGTGATGTACGCGATGCAGAATATGCTTGACACAGCGGCGGGAGAAAATCTGTTGACGACAAAGGACCCGGATGAGTGCATAGCTTTGTTTAATGGGTTAGCTATGAATGGATACCAGCGACCACCCGCCAAGGGTGGTAAGACCGTCGACTCCATATCACAAGGCATGCATTTGGTACCACCTTCCACGAATAGACGATTTGTTCGACCAACTTAAAGGGGCAAACTATTTCTAAAAAAATCTACCTCCGATCCGGTTACCATCAAGTTAAAATCCAGGAGGAAGATGTGTCCAAAACAGCATTTCGAACACGTTATGGTCATTATGAATTCTTAGTTATGCCTTTTGGGCTGACTAATGCACCCGTGGTTTTCATGGACCTTATGAATCGAGTTTGTAAACCGTACCTCGACAAATTCATTATCGTGTTTATTGATGACATTCTAATATATTCAAAAACCAAGGAGGAACACGAACAACATTTACGAGTCATTTTGGAATTGTTGAGGCAGAAAAAGCTATATGCCAAATTGTCAAAATGTGAATTCTGGCTACAAGAAGTTCAATTTTTAGGACACGTTGTTAATCGGCACGGAATCCATGTAGACCCGAGTAAGATTGAAGCCATCAAAAATTGGCAAGCCCCAAAGTCACCGAAAAAGATTCGTCAATTTTTGGGATTAGCTGGGTATTACCGGCGCTTTATTGCTAACTTTTCTAGCATAGCTCAACCTTTAACTCTTTTGACTCAAAAAGATCGTGCTTATGATTGGGGAGAAGAACAAGAAGCGGCTTTTCAATTGCTAAAACAGAAATTATGCCAAGCCCCGATACTGAGTCTTCTAGAGGGAACTGATGATCTGGTAGTTTATTGTGAGGCATCCTGGAAAGGCTTAGGATGCGTACTAATGCAAAGAAATAAAGTCATATCATATGCTTCTCGGCAGTTAAAGGTGCACGAGAAGAATTATACTACCCATGACTTGGAACTGGGCGCAGTTATCTTTGCACTTAAGATCTGGAGGCACTATTTGTATGGCATTAAATGCACAGTATACACCGACCACAAGAGACTACAACACATTTTCGACCAAAAAGAGCTGAACATGAGGCAGAGAAGATGGGTAGAATTGTTGAATGATTATGACTGTGAAATACAATATCATCCGGGCAAGGCCAATATAGTAGCAGATGCTTTGAGAAGGAAAGATAGAATCAAAGCACTTAGGGTCCGAGCACTTGGAATGATCATCCAAACTAGTCTTACTGAACAAATCCGCATTGTCCAAAACGAAGCATTAAAAGAAGACCACTTGGGAAATGAAGACTTACACGGGACCGAACAAAACTTTGAAGAAAGAACCGATGAAATTTTATACTACAAAAACCGAGTTTAGATTCCCACTATTAACAAAGTGCGGGACTTAATTATGGACGAAGCCCATAAGTCCAAATATTCCATTCACCCAGGGTCAGATAAGATGTACAAAGACTTGAAAGAGTATTATTGGTGGCCCGGTATGAAGAAGGATATAGCCACGTATGTCAGTAAATGTTTGACTTGTGCGAGGGTTAAAGCTGAATATCAGAAACCTTCGGGGTGCTGCACCAACCAGAAATACCGCAATGGAAATGGGAGCAAATTACCATGGATTTTGTGACATACCTTCCCAAAACCTCCCGAGGGAACGATGCAATATGGGTGATAGTTGACCGATTAACCAAATCCGCACATTTCCTTCCAATTCGTACCACCTACTCAACCAAAAAACTTGGTCACATTTACATCAACGAAAATCGTATCCCAACACGGTGTACCCGTTTCAATCATATCTGATCGTGATAGCCATTTCACCTCTCGATTCTAGCAAGCTGTACAAGAAGCCTTAGGAACCCGAATTGACCTAAGCACCGCCTACCATCCCCAAGCGGCACCATACGAAGCACTGTACGGTCGGAAATGTAGATCACCCTTGTGCTGGATTGAAGTTGGAGACACTCAAATTACTAGATCTGATTTGATTCAAGAAGCCACTGACAAAATCCGTTAAATCACAAACAAACTAAAAATCGCCCGAGATCGACAGAAAAGCTACGCTGATGTTCGCAGAAAACCGTTGTCTTTTGAAGTAGGTGATAAAGTATTCCTCAAAGTATCCCCGTGGAAAGGCGTCATTCGATTTGGTAAAACTGGTAAACTAGCTCCACGGTATATTGGTCCGTATGAAGTTATTTCTAAGATCGGTCCTGTAGCTTACCGACTGAAGTTACCTTTAGAGTTAAGTTCCATACACGATGTCTTACATGTTTCGAATCTGAAAAGTGTCTTATAGACGAAACCAAATTGTACCACTAAAAGACTTAAACATAAACGAGAAACTAAACTTCGTGGAGGAACCAGTGGAAATACTAGAGGGGAAAATAAAAAAATTAAGACATAACAAAATCTCTCTGGTCAAAGTTCGGTGGAATTCAGAACGGGGACCCGAATTCACGTGGGAGCGAAAATCCGAATTTAAAAAGAAATACCCGCACCTATATCCAAATAAGGACAAAGTTGAATAATCGAATTTCGGGGACGGAATTTTCTAACGGGGGGGGGGGGGATGTAACATTTGAGACAAAACCAGGTACACCTCAATACATATTTACCGATTAAGCAAATAAACGCTTATTATGTAACAATCAAATGATTAACCGAACGGGTCTTGTTATGACTCGGATATCCCCGGGGAGGGGGGAGCATCTATAAGTGATATACGCTTAATATAAGCTAATATATTGGTATTATGGCCTTAGTTTGATAGCAAACAAGTTAAACGAAAACATGCTCGTTTAACTACTCGCTATAGATTTAAACGCGAAAGATAGTTACAAACCAAGTATTGTATCATCCGTTAAGCCGAAAAAAGACTTACTAAGCACTTATTTGAAATCTTTTAAGCGATCCGTGAAAATATTTTCGATTTTTAAAATGTATACTATGTTTTTATAAATTTATACAAAAAGAGCAAAAAAAAACTCGTTTTCGCGTTGTTTGTCGCACCCGATATGTTTTTCGCGTCAAAAACCGAACCCGAAATAAATGTGGACTTGGGCTTTCACATATGGGCTTGTAAAATCAAATTATTGGGCCAAAATGGGCCCAAGGGGGGCCCAACCCACTTCCAGTCGCAATGGGGAAACCCCCCATTGGTTTCTTTTTTTTTAGTTTTAACCAAGCCTTAGATATTTTTACATCAAAAATTGTGAAATCTGGATCTTCATCTAATTCTCCAGCCAAAGCTCCAAGAAACCCTAGGTAACTTCATATTTTCATCAATTTTTAACATGTTTGATTAGGTTTAATACCATATAAACCTAGTTTAATTGCCAAAAATCATTCCTAACCATGTAAAAATCCTAAAAATGATCCATAAACATCTTTTGATTATACACATGGTAAGGAATCTGGTTTGATAGTTTTTTTGGCCATAAACACGGATTAGAGGGTTGAAACGGTATTTTTACGGTTCAAAAGTTCGTTTTTACACCCTAGCCGAAACCCTAAGTCAAGGGCTGTTATGTTGATGAAAATTTGCTTGGTTTGTGATATAGGACTTGTACCTAGCCTGCATAGAAGTACAAGAGCTTGAAACCATGATTAGAAAGGCAAAAATGAGACAAACCCGCTAAGGTAATGCCGAATCATTCGTTTACGGGTTGTTTAGGTTAAGGTTATAATGTACATATTTTTAGTTCTTCAAATTTTGCAAAGACATCAGGGACCATATCATTGAGTCCTTGTCCAAATTTGGTAATTTTTCGACCTTCCGAGAATATTTGGCGAATTTATTACCAAATTGGAACTTTTAATTGGGAAAAATAGTTAAAATGCTTGAAAAATTATGAAAACTTTTGGGGAACTCAGGTTTTTTATTTTTTGATCACATATGAAATTTGGGAGCATTTGGAAAAGCCTAAGTAGGTTTTGTGCATTCGCGTTTAATTGAATTTTTATTGTTGTTTTTGGCTCGGAATTGATATTTGGGAAAATTGTTAGAGTTGGGATTTTTCCACGTTGTGTTGGGACATACTCTGATCACTCAGAAATTTTGGTGGAATTTTTGGAGATCGTTTGGTATAAACGGACGATTTTCGAGCTAAATATAGCAGATAAAATGAATTTTCATAAATTAATAAACCAGCAAATAATTTCAGAAATATTTTTATAAAAATTTTCATATTTTATTTGATAAGTGACTAAATTTTCATAATTTAATGATTAACGGTTAATTAATTATGCTAATTTGAAGATTAAACAAATTCAATTTTAATAAAAACCGGCAAGTTCGTGATTAACGAACCTGTAGGAATATCAAAACACCAAGAGTGATCATCATATTTGAGAAACCTGAACAATCTGGATAGATTGTGTGCGTTTCTCTTCAAATCAAACTGAATAAACGGAAACGGGCCCTGTAGCGAATCCAGAACCCCAATGTGTGATCTTTCTTTATAACTTAAGCATTTTATCAACCAACACATTTACCCAAGCTTGCTTCCCCATAACTGTTTTCTGAACGCATAAACGAACAACTTGGCCCAGCTGGGAAAGCGGAGAAACTGAGCCAAGTTCGGTTTTAAGTATTAGACATTGAACAACATCACAACCTAAGCCTATTGACACTTTCGGTGTGTTCCAACTATACCCAGATTAGTTATACAGCCCAGCTTAGTATTGAGATTATAATAATATTAAAATATTAATATTATTATAATATTGATTATAAGAACTAGTGATAGCGAATCGGGCAAACCACAAGCTGACTCATTACTGATTATCTACTAAACAGTGAGTTTCATGACCCCACTCTTTAAACAGTTTTACGAACTTTTGGGGTGAAAAGCATGTTTGATTACGTATACATATTTGAAACTTGTAATGATGTGAATTATCTAAGTGCTAACACACGAAAGTCCCCATGTTCACAGTGTTTAACTTCGAGCCGGTGTGGCTTGTGAATAGTACTATGGGTTTGACAAACCCAAACGGAATCGGCCTGCTTGCCGTGTCACATAGCGCCGTTTGCACATGACTATACTTATATAAACAGACTATGTAGTGTTAGACATAGCTACCGGGGCATGTTGTGGGCGGAAGGGGAGCCACAGTGGTTGATTGGGCGTGGGAAATGTATGCACGCAGCATAAACAGTCAAGGCTTCACCGTAGCTTAGTATAATTACATACATACATACATACATACTTATATCACGATTACAAGTGTTAACTTGTGAATATTCATAACTGTTTTATTGAAACTCGTGAAACTCACCAACTATAGTAGTTGACCCGTTTTAAACTGGTTTTCAGGAATGGTACCAAAGTTGGAATAATGTGATGATGTGCTACCTGTCGTGATCGTGCTTGATGCTATGTGAATAGATGCAAGGTTATTAGTACGAATAGAATAGTGTAATGAACATATTTTGTTGTAACGCCTAGTTGTGAACAAAGATAAATCAATATAATATAATGTAAATTAGTTTGTAATGTTTCTTTATAAACAATGTCGTTGATACCAGAGGTGTCTGTTACATTCCCGTTTTACGCTTCCGCATTGTGCTAGTCGGGGTGTGACATCTATTCCATTGGCTATGTCCTTGGTTTTAATTGTAGTTATTTGTCTCAAAGATTCAGGTCTTTTCGGTTTATCTCAGACGACGCGTTAAAGGACAATTCACTTATTTTATCTTTTATTCTTATTTCATGTTCACTCGCCTAGGCAATAAGGTGAGATATCGTCCCCCCTTGATTTTACTGATTATAAATACTATTGGGGACATATGCGTACCAATACATATTTTTATATTATATACATACACAAACTAGCAAACGTAAATAGTGTGTGTATTCAATCAAATGCTATTTGTTACTTGCTTAAGTGTTTACTTTATCGCATTCGAAGAGGTCCATCATTGTCACATTATAGTATGATCATACGACTGTCACAGTAGCCAACGCCCGTTTCGCATGGCAATGGTCAACTGACATATTATTTGCTCACAATTTGATTGATATTATTCGCATTTTTTTGTTTGCTTATTTTCATATATTATTATATCATGAAAATTGGTGATTGTCTCACTCAACCTAGTGTTGACAAAATCTACTTTTATTTTCAACGCATATGCCGGCTACCATTTGATTTTAGCTAAGGTGAAGAATGCATAGAAAGACCTTAGATAATAAAATCAAGAATATTTGCATTGTTATTTTGTTATGGATTATTTATTTGTTTTGGATTATATTTTTAACGCCCGTTAATTTCACTTAAAAGAAGTAAAGCCTGTAAAGTATGTACATTTCTTGGGATTTATCCGGTATTCTTTGGAGACCTATTTGTCATCCCGGTACGTTAAAATAACTTACTTTTCATCTAAGATTGCTACATGCTTTCAACTCAAGGGGCTAGAGTGTAACTTTTATAATATGTTAACAAAAGCCTAGCTTCCTCTTTATTCCAGCCGATCGCAACCAAGGCAGCAGCTCAAGGCCACGATTTTCTTTTTTCCAGCCAACATTTGTGTAACGCCCTGGAATTTGACTGGTAGACAAAAATCAAGGAATCATCGGAAACTATACACTTTGGGGTTCTGGACGATAAGTTCGGAACCCATATCATTGGAGAAATCTGCTTTTATCATTTGAAATGTTTATTTTATAAAACGACATTTACGCCTGGAAAATATTAATTTTTATGCTTTTGAAAAATAAAATGTTCTTATTTAAAAAAAAAAAAAAAAAAAAAAAAAAAAAAAAGATTTTAAATAATTATTCGGAAAATGGTTTATAAAAGTTTTGCTGAAAAAGTTTTAGTTTGTTTAAAAACTTATGAACTCGACTAGTCTTGACCCGTCGGTAGCCTAAACCCGAACCCGAGTCACCCGAGTATTTAAGCGGAAAATCAAGTATTCTTACACCATCTCTTTCATTTCCACCAACACTTCCCACCCAAACACTCCCACTTCTAGAGAGAGAGTAGTGAGAGAAAGTCATCCAATCTAAGATTCGAGTCCACCAATCTGTTTATCGTTGTTGTCGGTAAGATCTTCTTGAAAATCATACGTTTTTACAACCAAAACCCGCCCCGAATCGAGCAAAAACTCCGACTTTTGTGTCAAGTGTGTTCTTGGTCAAAAACCGTCATTTTTGGTGTCAAAATGCAAGCTTTTGTGTTTAAAAGTACTAGGAATCGATACCCCTTTCAATCCCGAGCATTTCCATGTCAAAAACTTCGATTTTGGGTCAAAAAATCTGGAAAATCTGGAAAACCCGTGGGTATCTCCGTCGCCCAGCTTTCAGTCGATCGAATCAGTTCATTCGATCGAACCAGTCGATCGAATCAGTTCATTCGATCGAATGTGTCGATCGAACCAGTCCAGTCGACCGAATAGGAAAGCAACCGAATGGTCTCCAACTCATTCGACCGAATGAGCTTCGTATTCGATCGAACGTCTGTCTATTCGATCGAATGTGTTTCTATTCGATCGAATGTGTGTCTATTCGATCGAATGTGTTCCTATTCGATCGAATGTGTGTCTATTCGATCGAATGTGTTCCTATTCGATCGAATCAGGTCAGAACCAAGCTGCTTCGTCTTTAAAACCTAGTTTTTGCTCGAGATCGTGTAAGGCTTACACTCTTAGACTTAAACTGCGTTGTTAACTTATTATGTCCTTGTCTAGACTTAGAGGATCGACGTTTGACAGCACCCGACCGCCCTAGCAACCACACCTAGTCAACAAGGTGAGTTCATAGCCCCCATTTTTCTTTTAAAGCCTTTCAAATCATTGGGGGTGAAAACATGGTAAATGTACACGTTTTGACAAAACACATTTATTCAAACATTACTTATCATAAACACTTGACAAATCTTTTGCAAACAATGAACATTGGGAAAACAAGTAATCATGGCAGGTTACGCGTACCTTAACTTTCTCGGAAGTTGTGTATGCATAATCAAATATTCAGGAGTAAATATGGGAATCACTCAGCGTTTAGGGAACATTGGACGTTTGGAAATCAAAGTCATGTACCCGTTATACTTTATCATGAAAACACATTATTCATTGGTCAGTCTTGTGATCGTGTGAACAGTGGCAATATAGGTCACAATAGTGCATAGGTTTGATCTCCAAGTGGTCGATTGGTAGACAGGCCGTCACTAGATGTGGGATTCTAAAGTGATCGATTTAGAATACACGTGACCTATGGGGTTCTTAAGTGTTCGATTAAGAATCCGAAGGATCTCTTAAGTGTTCGATTAAGGATCCGAAGGATCTCCTAAGTGATCGATTAGGAATCCAAGAGATACTAAAGTACGCTTTAGAATTCTCTCATGGTACCCAAAGTGATCGATTTGGGTTACCATCAAGGAAATCAAGTAGCATAGTGTGGTCTTGTGTGGGGTCGATGTCAGGTCTTGTGTGATCATTATGCATCATTATCATTTTTCATCATGGCATGGTTACATATGATTCTTGGGTATCTTATACATATATCCTTGATACCGTTCCTCCTGCATGCATGGAAACAATAATTGGAATCTTTATCCGAAACTCTTGCAGATTCAGTTGAGATGATAAGCATACCAAGCATAGTAGGATAAGTTGTAGGAGTGGTGGGTTAGCCGATGGTACACCCTATATATAAACCCCTACAACTTAGCCTAGTATGCTTGTGTAGGGCTTATCACTACAGTATTAGTTAACCTATGAATTCACTCATCTACTTTTTGTAGTTGACGTTTTATTACATGTTTTCAGGAAATGAAGCAGGAAGTAGCTAATAGCTGATAGAGGCCTTAGAGAGATGAAGGCTAGGCTAGGAGTTGTTTGGAAACTTGATATTTTGTATTAAAACAATTTGTTTCATGTTACCTGGATGATGTAATATTTGACAGTTTGGTTATGTTTATGCATTTAGACTTTTATACTATTGTGCTCAATCAATCACGACCTAGTCGCCACGCCTCGGTTTTCCGCCATTACGACCGGGGTGTGACAGATTGGTATCAGAGCCAATGGTTATAGGGAATTAGGAAACCGACCTAGACTATAACCTAGGACCCTTAACTCTAGATAATTCATGCATCACTATCACACGCCCACACTTATGTGCTTGCTATGTGCTTATGTGCTGCATCTTTAATTGTGTCTATCGTAGCGATGTATTCTTTGGCTATTCCTTATCCTGTTATTCTTATTCCCGGTATCATTCTTGCGCGTTCTTTTTCTTTTTCAGAATGCCTCCTCGTCGCTCGTCCGTTAATGCTGACCCTGCTGACCTCGCTGCCATCATAGCGCAGCAAATTGCAGCAGTTCTTCCGGGTCTGGTTAACAACCTAAGGCAAGAAGGAACCTCGGGCGCGCCACAAGCCCCAGAACCGAATCCTACTCTTCAGGCCGACAGGCTCTATAAGGCTTTTACTAACACTGGGCCTACGAGCTTTAATGGATCCGAGGGAGCTGCTGGTCTTCTCCAGTGGTTCGAGAAAGTCGAAGCTTCATTCAACATGTGCTCTTGCCCGGATGAACTCAGGGTCAAATTCGCGGCGAGTATGTTCCACAAACGGGCTCTCACGTGGTGGAATATCGAGATCAGAACCAGGGGGCGAGACGCGGTCTTAGCCTTGCCCTGGGCCGAGTTTGTTGAGCTAGTCACGCAGGAGTTCGTTCCGAGAACCGAACTCCAGAAATTGGAGGCTGAGTTTAGGGCGCACACGATGAAGGGCGCCGATCACATGAAGTACACGGAGAGATTTCATGAACTCTCCCTATTGGTGCCCCACATGGTTACCCCAGCTTCTCGCGCTGTCGAGCAATACATCAGCGGTCTTCCGGACTCTATGAGGGGCATTGCGGTTGCAGTTGACCCCACTACACTTAAGGCAGTGATCGATCTCACTGCCCGTTTGACCAGGGAACAGCTCAGGTCCGGTGTTTTGCATCAGGATAAGGGCAAATCTTCCGATGGGAAAGCGAAAAAGGGGAACAATAGGAAGCGGAAAGCGACCTACTTAACTGCGATCACTGGTGCTACGCCTATCAACTCCATGGCCCCCGTTTCAGCCGCAACAGTCCAGGGAAGACCGAGAAAGGAATATACTGGGCCGCATCCCAAGTGCAACTTATGTTCTTATCATCACCCAACAAGTGAGTTGTGCCGCAAGTGCACAAATTGTGGACGATTCGGACACCTGGTGGAGCGCTGCAGGAGTCCTGGCAACCAATTGGCTGTGGGGAATGCTAACCCTCAGCCTAACCCTGCTCGAGGCTGCTTCGAGTGTGGCGCGATGGACCATTACAGAAATCGATGCCCTCGCGTCACCAACGTTCCTCCGGCTCGCGGGAGGGCCTTCACCATTGGAGCTGCCGAAGCACGCCAAAACCCCGATGTTATTACTGGTACGTTTACTCTTAACAACAATTGGGTGTCTGTCCTATTTGATACAGGAGCTGATAGGAGTTTTGTCTCTTGCGAATTGGTTCCTTTGCTGAAATTAAAAATTTCCGAGTTGGAACCTGCCTTGGTTGTTGAACTTGCTAGTGGAGAGTCCACACAAGTGAGGTCTGTCATTCGATATTGCACCCTTACTCTTGTCACCACATCGTTCAGTATTGACCTTATACCTTTTCGTCTTGGAAGCTTCGATCTAGTTGTGGGAATGGACTGGCTGTCTAGCAATCGCGCGGAAGTAATCTGCGCCGAGAAACTTATTCGTATCCCTCTGTCTTCTGGTGAAATTCTAACCATTCAAGGGGATAGGTCGGGTGGATGCCTAAGAATCGTTTCTTGCTTAAAAGCCAGTCGGTACCTTCAAAAGAAGTATCCCGCATTTCTAGCCCGTGTTACTCTCAAGGAATCCAAAGTCAAGAGACTGCAGGACTTCCCTGTCGTGCGTGAATTTTCTGATGTTTTTCCCGATGAGCTGCCTGGACTTCCTCCTAGCAGGCAGGTGGAATTTCGTATCGATCTTATTCCTGGTGCTCTCCCTGTTGCTAAGTCTCCTTATCGTCTAGCTCCGCTGGAACTTCAAGAATTATCGAATCAGCTTCAAGAACTTCTTGGCAAGGGATTCATTCGCCCTAGCTCGTCTCCATGGGGAGCCCCAGTACTCTTCGTCAAAAAGAAGGATGGGACTTTCCGTATGTGCATTGACTATCGGGAGCTTAATAAACTGACCATCAAAAACCGGTACCCGTTACCGAGAATTGATGATCTCTTTGATCAGCTTCAGGGTGCTACGTTTTTCTCTAAGATCGATCTGCGTTCTGGTTACCATCAATTGCGTGTTCTGGAAGAGGATATCCCGAAAACTGCGTTCCGAACTCGTTACGGTCATTACGAGTTCATGGTTATGCCTTTTGGAATGACCAATGCCCCCGCCATTTTCATGGATCTGATGAATCGCGTTTGCCGTCCATATCTCGACCAGTTTGTCATTGTTTTCATAGACGATATTCTCATTTATTCTCGTTCGAGGACCGATCATGAGCTTCATCTCAGGCTTATTTTGGAGCTTCTCAGGAAGGAACAACTATATGCCAAGTTCTCCAAGTGCGAATTTTGGCTAAAGGAAGTTCAATTCTTGGGACATGTTATCAATGTCGACGGCATACACGTCGACCCTGCCAAGGTAGAAGCCATCAGAAATTGGGTAGCGCCTAAAACACCTACCGAAATCCGTTCATTTCTTGGATTGGCTGGTTACTACCGCCGATTTATCTCAAACTTCTCCAGGATTGCCTTGCCTTTGACCACTCTGACTCAGAAGGGAGAACCCTTCGTGTGGGGACGAGATCAAGAGGAAGCCTTCCAAACTCTGAAGAATAAACTTTGCCGTGCACCGATTCTATCGCTTCCGGAAGGTGACGATGACTTTACCGTTTATTGCGATGCTTCAAATCAAGGCCTCGGTTGCGTTTTAATGCAACGAGGGAAGGTCATCGCTTACGCTTCTCGACAACTCAAGGTGCACGAAAAGAACTACGCCACGCATGACCTCGAGTTGGGTGCTGTGGTGTTTGCCTTAAAAATCTGGAGACACTACCTGTACGGCACGAAGTGTGTCATCTATACCGACCACAAGAGCTTGCAGCACATCCTCCATCAGAAAGAGTTGAACATGAGGCAGCGACGCTGGGTCGAACTTCTCAGCGATTACGATTGTGAAATCCGCTACCACCCGGGAAAGGCTAATGTGGTGGCTGACGCATTGAGTCGTAAAGAAAGGACCCAGCTGCACTCTATTAGAATTCAATCCAATCTTCCCTCCTTAATTCGCGAAGCTCAGAATCAGGCACTTGTGAATGGAGATCTCAAGGGCGTTTTGTCGTGTGGAGCCGAACAGAAATTCGAAACCAAGTTGGACGGCATCCTCTATTTTCTTGATCGAGCATGGATCCCAAACTCTGAGCCTCTTCGAACGCTTATTCTAAGTGAAGCCCACAAGTCCAGATACTCGATTCATCCCGGCAGCAGCAAAATGTATCAAGATCTTAAACCTCATTATTGGTGGCCCGGGATGAAGAAAGACATCGCTTTATACGTGATGAGATGTTTGACTTGTTCGCGAGTCAAGACAGAGCATCGAAGGCCGTCTGGGCTGCTTCAGCAACCTATTATTCCTCAGTGGAAGTGGGAAGAGTTAGCTATGGATTTCATCACCAAGCTACCGCGGACGCCTAGCGGTCATGACTCAATTTGGGTTATTGTGGACATTCTAACTAAATCCGCTCACTTTATCCCGGTTCGTGAGGACTACACTACGGAAAAGTTGGCGCGGATATACATTCGTGAGATCGTTTCCCGTCATGGTGTGCCTAAGGGCATTACGTCTGATCGCGACAGCAGTTTTTCTTCCAGGTTCTGGAAATCTTTGCAAAAGGCCTTTGGGACAAGTGTGAAGCTTAGCTCTTCCTATCATCCAGAAACTGATGGGCAGAGCGAGAGGACCATACAAACCCTAGAGGACATGTTGAGAGCTTGTATCCTTGAATTCGGTAATAGTTGGGAAGCTCATCTGCCGCTGGCAGAATTTTCTTACAACAATAGTTACCACTCTTCTATTAAATGCGCGCCGTTTGAAGCTCTTTACGGTCGCAAGTGTCGCTCACCCTTGTGTTGGTCCGAGACCGGGGATTCACAGATCATCGGCCCGGAACTAATACAGGAAACAACCGATCAAATCGCTATCATTCAACAGCGACTCAAAGACGCCCGTTGTCGGCATAAGTACTACGCAGACAAACGACGCAAGCCACTCGAGTTTCAAGTTGGTGACCGTGTTCTGCTGAAAGTTTCCCCCTGGAAGGGCGTAGTCCGTTTCGGGAAGAAGGGAAAGTTCGCTCCTAGGTATGTTGGACCATTCAAAATCCTTGAAAGGATCGGACCAGTTGCCTATCGTCTTGAGCTGCCGCCGGAACTCGGTAGAGTTCACAATGTTTTTCATGTTTCGCAGTTAAAGAAGTGTCTTGTTGACGAGGCCCTTCTCATTCCCGTCGACGAGGTTCGAATTAACGACAATCTGCTTTTTGTTGAAGAACCCGTCGAAATCTTGGATCGCGAGGTCAAGAAGACCAAGCGTAGCCGCATACCGCTTGTGAATGTTCGATGGAATAACAAACGCGGACCCGAGTTTACATGGGAACGCGAAGATCAAATGAAGGAGAAATACCCTCATCTGTTCTCTTAGTCTCTATTCTTGTAATCTATTGTCTAGAAGTCAATATAACATTTGCAGCATGTATCAAATAATTGTGTTATTCAATGAATATCGTGTTGCCTTATTATGCTTATAAGTATTCTTTTATTTGCATCCACAAATTTGGCTACTCAGGGCTCATGCTGGGAGCACAAGTCATATCTACTCAATCATATGAATTTTGGGGAAATTTATACATTATTTAAGCCAAAAATTTGTCATTCATTCTTGCATTCATGGAGCATGGTTGTGTGTATGTGTGTGGTGTCGTGTCAAATTTTCTAGCCGCACACAATAGAGCTTATACATTGATACAAGGTGAGCTCGTAATTATAGTCCGGAATATAATTACATCAAGGTCACAGGTGTATACGTGTATAAGCAATATGCTATTGTGTAACTAGAAGTCGTGAACTCAAGGTTCGTGTAGAGAAATATTCGACAAAGGTTGAAGAAGTGGTGGGTTAGCCGCTGGTACACCCTATATATAAACCTCTTCGGCACGAGTTGAATATGTCTGAAGCGAAACCTGGAATTAGGGACTTATAGTTAGCGTGGCAGCTGTGAGACATTGAATTCAAGAATTACCGAGGGTAATATTCGCGGAAGATTGAAGGAGTGGTGGGTTAGCCGCTGGTACACCCTATATATAAACCCCTTCAATCCGAAATGAATATGTCTGATGTAAAGCTTGAGGATGATGCCTCGTAGTGGAAAATAGTGTGTCGTCCTGTGTGTCATTGATCTAATAGGAGTCGAAGGAAACACCCAAGTAAGGTTGAAGGAGTGGTGGGTTAGCCGCTGGTACACCCTATATATAAGCCCCTTCGGCTTGATTTGGGTGGTGCCTGAGACGAATATTAGAAGTGGTGGCGCATAGTGGTCATCATGGGATCATGTAATCTTAATCATCGATGCATCAAGTATACTAAAAAGCTAAATTTCGGGACGAAATTCCCCTAAGTTGGGGAGGATGTAACGCCCTGGAATTTGACTGGTAGACAAAAATCAAGGAATCATCGGAAACTATACACTTTGGGGTTCTGGACGATAAGTTCGGAACCCATATCATTGGAGAAATCTGCTTTTATCATTTGAAATGTTTATTTTATAAAACGACATTTACGCCTGGAAAATATTAATTTTTATGCTTTTGAAAAATAAAATGTTCTTATTTAAAAAAAAAAAAAAAAAAAAAAAAAAAAAAAAGATTTTAAATAATTATTCGGAAAATGGTTTATAAAAGTTTTGCTGAAAAAGTTTTAGTTTGTTTAAAAACTTATGAACTCGACTAGTCTTGACCCGTCGGTAGCCTAAACCCGAACCCGAGTCACCCGAGTATTTAAGCGGAAAATCAAGTATTCTTACACCATCTCTTTCATTTCCACCAACACTTCCCACCCAAACACTCCCACTTCTAGAGAGAGAGTAGTGAGAGAAAGTCATCCAATCTAAGATTCGAGTCCACCAATCTGTTTATCGTTGTTGTCGGTAAGATCTTCTTGAAAATCATACGTTTTTACAACCAAAACCCGCCCCGAATCGAGCAAAAACTCCGACTTTTGTGTCAAGTGTGTTCTTGGTCAAAAACCGTCATTTTTGGTGTCAAAATGCAAGCTTTTGTGTTTAAAAGTACTAGGAATCGATACCCCTTTCAATCCCGAGCATTTCCATGTCAAAAACTTCGATTTTGGGTCAAAAAATCTGGAAAATCTGGAAAACCCGTGGGTATCTCCGTCGCCCAGCTTTCAGTCGATCGAATCAGTTCATTCGATCGAACCAGTCGATCGAATCAGTTCATTCGATCGAATGTGTCGATCGAACCAGTCCAGTCGACCGAATAGGAAAGCAACCGAATGGTCTCCAACTCATTCGACCGAATGAGCTTCGTATTCGATCGAACGTCTGTCTATTCGATCGAATGTGTTTCTATTCGATCGAATGTGTGTCTATTCGATCGAATGTGTTCCTATTCGATCGAATGTGTGTCTATTCGATCGAATGTGTTCCTATTCGATCGAATCAGGTCAGAACCAAGCTGCTTCGTCTTTAAAACCTAGTTTTTGCTCGAGATCGTGTAAGGCTTACACTCTTAGACTTAAACTGCGTTGTTAACTTATTATGTCCTTGTCTAGACTTAGAGGATCGACGTTTGACAGCACCCGACCGCCCTAGCAACCACACCTAGTCAACAAGGTGAGTTCATAGCCCCCATTTTTCTTTTAAAGCCTTTCAAATCATTGGGGGTGAAAACATGGTAAATGTACACGTTTTGACAAAACACATTTATTCAAACATTACTTATCATAAACACTTGACAAATCTTTTGCAAACAATGAACATTGGGAAAACAAGTAATCATGGCAGGTTACGCGTACCTTAACTTTCTCGGAAGTTGTGTATGCATAATCAAATATTCAGGAGTAAATATGGGAATCACTCAGCGTTTAGGGAACATTGGACGTTTGGAAATCAAAGT
Organism: Bidens hawaiensis; assembly: GCF_021521415.1. NCBI lineage: Eukaryota > Viridiplantae > Streptophyta > Magnoliopsida > Asterales > Asteraceae > Bidens > Bidens hawaiensis. The sequence goes on from NW_027491276.1 coordinate 643,681, forward strand.
CATGTACCCGTTATACTTTATCATGAAAACACATTATTCATTGGTCAGTCTTGTGATCGTGTGAACAGTGGCAATATAGGTCACAATAGTGCATAGGTTTGATCTCCAAGTGGTCGATTGGTAGACAGGCCGTCACTAGATGTGGGATTCTAAAGTGATCGATTTAGAATACACGTGACCTATGGGGTTCTTAAGTGTTCGATTAAGAATCCGAAGGATCTCTTAAGTGTTCGATTAAGGATCCGAAGGATCTCCTAAGTGATCGATTAGGAATCCAAGAGATACTAAAGTACGCTTTAGAATTCTCTCATGGTACCCAAAGTGATCGATTTGGGTTACCATCAAGGAAATCAAGTAGCATAGTGTGGTCTTGTGTGGGGTCGATGTCAGGTCTTGTGTGATCATTATGCATCATTATCATTTTTCATCATGGCATGGTTACATATGATTCTTGGGTATCTTATACATATATCCTTGATACCGTTCCTCCTGCATGCATGGAAACAATAATTGGAATCTTTATCCGAAACTCTTGCAGATTCAGTTGAGATGATAAGCATACCAAGCATAGTAGGATAAGTTGTAGGAGTGGTGGGTTAGCCGATGGTACACCCTATATATAAACCCCTACAACTTAGCCTAGTATGCTTGTGTAGGGCTTATCACTACAGTATTAGTTAACCTATGAATTCACTCATCTACTTTTTGTAGTTGACGTTTTATTACATGTTTTCAGGAAATGAAGCAGGAAGTAGCTAATAGCTGATAGAGGCCTTAGAGAGATGAAGGCTAGGCTAGGAGTTGTTTGGAAACTTGATATTTTGTATTAAAACAATTTGTTTCATGTTACCTGGATGATGTAATATTTGACAGTTTGGTTATGTTTATGCATTTAGACTTTTATACTATTGTGCTCAATCAATCACGACCTAGTCGCCACGCCTCGGTTTTCCGCCATTACGACCGGGGTGTGACAATTTGGGTGTAAACCTTCAATTCCAGGTTAGTTTTATGTTTCCCCAAGTCTTTTACACCTTAATTGATCATTATGTCGCGTGTATTGATCGATAAATGACTTGTTTTAGGTTAACCGGGTGGCTGTCCAATTGAGCTGTTTCGGGACTGTTTTGATTGAGGTTTTTGCACCAAAATCTTCCTAGGTATGTCTAGTATAACATACTTTAAAATAATGTTCATTGGTGTTCGTTTGATTGGTCAACTAGTTGTAGTTTGAATGTTAGTGTTCGGTTGACTAGAATTGTAGTTTGTTGCGTTTAACGCGAGTGATGGAGTAAGTGACGACCAATTCAGTTCGGATAGCTTCGGTTTAATATACGGGCTGTTGAAGAATGATTTTTTAAGTATTGGGGTTGAATTGGTTGTCGGTTACTCAAACTGGTCTGTACAACATGCAATTGCGTTTATTGAATAGTTGGTGCGTTGTACTTGGGGGTTACCGACCCATTTGACTCGTGTAGCATCGTGTGGACTTGTTGGCTGTGAATTTATCATAATGGGTTCACACGAGGCTGATTTGGATGTTAATTGCCTAAACGACTCTTAAACGCGCGTGTTAGTATCACCTAGTGCTTCCGGGGGTAATTTGGGAATTCTCTATTCCCGGGAGTATCTAAGGGTCGTGTTGGTGGATGTAAGGCCCCGGGGGCTGTTATGAATGAGGTTGTTGAGGTTGAGACTTTAGGTAGCTCGAACCATGTTAGAACGTCTCGTAGGATAAACGAGTCCTTTCGATGTCATTTGTGATGATTGTATGTTTACCGGCAGGCGTTTGATGTTTTGGGGATACTTAGGGTTCTCTAGCTCGTGGTGAATTCGTGCCTTTTGTCAGGTGAGTTCATGATGCCCCTTTTTATTTTTTTTTAAAGATTTTGGGCTAGCATGCACACCTAAGCGATTTTACTTGATGAATTGTTTAAAATTATTTTGGATGGGCTTACTTGTATAGGGTAGGCCTTGAGATGATATTATCGTATGTATGTATGTATTATTGTATGGACAATATTTGGCGATGTTAGTAGTCGTTATCGCCTACAGATGTTATGTATGCCTACTTTGTGTTTGCATACGTTGGATGAGATGTTACGTGTTTGGGTTGTACGTGTGGTCGACCCTGATGTTATTACCTGGATGAGATGTTACGTGTTTGGGTTGTATGTGTGCTCGACCCTGATGTTATTACTTGGATTACTTGGATGATATATATGTAGGGATATAATTATAAGGATGTTTATACACATATATAAGGAAGATTACTTATTGTTGATGATGGCCTAACCGTTATATCCCGTTTATTTGGCCTAACTGTTATATCCCGTTTATTTTAAAACTCTCGGGATGACTATTATGATTATTATTATAGATGTTAATTAATAAAACTTGAACTCACTCAGCTCAAGCTGACTTTGTTTGCATGCCGCTTGGACGTGCACAAAGCTACTTAGACGGTGGAGGGCATGCTTAGTCGGAAGTTTAAATATTAATAAACATTTTTCTTTTAAAAGTTTTATCAAATACATTTAAATTGGTTTTGGGGCATAATTCCTGGGTTTTTGGAACTTATTTTACTAATTATGGTTTTCCGCTAATTATACTCTGAATTGGTTGTTTTAATGGAATGAACTGTTTTCAAGTTTAAGTATTTTTATAAGTATTTTGTATGAATACCAACTGTAGGACTCCCGGGATTCGGGGTCTTACAAGTTGGTATAAGAGCCATGGTTCGAGGGATCCGAGCATCCCCGAATGCTTGGACTCGAACTGTAAGGGAAAGACTAGTATGCCCACCACGAGTAGCTGCACGCCAAGAGGTAACTTTAAATTGTTTAGTCGTTCCTTTGAATTTTAAAGTTCTAGTATGCGATTAATTGTTTAAGTGTTAGATAGAATGCTAATGTGGTTAGGGGCAGGGGGTGCTTAGGACGGGCTGGTGAAGTAAACGACTAATAACACTTGATCAACGTTATTAGCAGTTTACCCTTACCTTCCATGTTCTAAATACTACTTGTGTCTTACTATGTTAGGGTTCCGTCTTTGTAGGGATAGGATGTGGCTAACTCTCGAGTCATTAGCATTAAAGTCCATCTCATTCCTTAAATTCTCCTGTTCTTTTCCCATCTTACCGAACGCTTTGCGCATAATTGTTTAGATGAGGCGTAGCATACTGTCATTCTGGGTTCCTTGGTACTTGACCGCTTAAATTCCTCGCTCCTTCAAGAATGTATATGCAACTGTTTAGCTAAGTAGGATGTAGGTTCCTGGACGGATCTTACACGGGATATCGCTATCTACGCAGGTGCGGAATCCCCGCGTAGGTAGTTACGAGCGTAGAATACGAATAACAATCACACGCGATACAAACGAACACGTTATGTAATATAACTTGTAACACGTCTATTACAGACTCTCGACACGTTCACTGAACTACTGGATTACACGTGAATAACCAAAACACTAACTGACCAACTCATTTCTCGTAAACCCGTAGGTTACTTAAATACACGACAACTTCGCCTCAGGCGAAGTTGTCTGTAACTTCGCTCGTTGAACAAGTTCGCCTAGGCGAACTTGTCAACAACTTCGCTTGTTCAACAAGTTCGCCTAAGCGAACTTGTTGATAACATCGCTTACTTACATAAACATAAACTTAAACATAATTACATTACAGACTCGATTACAAACGCTAGACTATGAACTACTGACATTTATGTACCAACAGACTCCCCCTTGGCAGTAGCTTCATATCTTGATCTTCAAAGCTTGTGTCTTGTAATCTCTCGTCTTCTCTCTTCATCTCTTCAAGCATGCACTCCCTGTCTAACACATACAGAAACCAACTTCTGGTACTTCTTAGCTTCCTCTTTCCAAGCAGGAATGTAGAAAATCTTCTTAGCGTGTAGTACCTGCAAGTCAGCTTGAGACAGATTGACTAAGTGCATAGGATCATACACTCTCATGATCTCTTGCTCATCTTCATCCTCCATGACCGCTTCAGCAGTTTCACAATCCACGTACCACCACTTCAAGTCTTTCAAGACGTTTTTGGGCATCACCTTCATCGGCACTTCTTTTAAATGACGGACTGGTTTATACTTCATAACCATCCATGGTTTGCCGTCTGCCCGCATCCCTCTATCTTTGTCTTCTACTAACTTCCCTTTCTGAGGCTTCAGAAGTTCAAACTTTTTATCTTTAATGGCCTCCTTCCAAACAATTTTCCCAATTACTCTTGCCATGTTATCATCGCTTCTGTTTATCAGCCCCAGTCTTGCTAAGTCTTTCACCTCACACTCCGGTAAGGTATTCAGGGATCTTAACATCTTCTTGAAGTACTGAATGCCGTCGTAACGTTTGATCACAAATAACTTCAACTCTTCATCGTACAACCAGCATATGATTCCCTTCTTTGATTCTGCATATCCCTTTATATTATATGACTTTTTGAACATCGTTGGTACTGCTGGCTTCTTCGTCTTTACAAACCACTGAGCGCAACCTTCCTTCCAGTTTGGCTGATCTTCCCACTCAGTGTTGTCAACTGCAGCATCTTCACATATAGTCGACTGTTCAACCACAGGGATCTCATGCTCTACATTTTCTTCAACAATCTCTCCTTCTTCTATCACCTTCTCAACCACAATTTCTGCACCAATCTTTTCGATCTCATCGATTGGCAGAACATCATCTTCATTCATCAACTCATCATCCTCTAACATATCGTCTATCTCTTTCAGCGCATCAATCATATCATCAACATCTTCATCATCACCAACAGCAGACTCCTCCTCAGCTGTGGAAGCCCCAAGAGCTATAGTAGTTCTTGGCAACTCACCACCTGCACCTTCCGGTGCATTGGGATCATCGTCTCGGTCTTCTCTTCTCTAACACATGATATTACGGATGGTTAGAAGAAAAGATCGTCCATGAACACGTAATACAAGCTTGTAAATCTCGGTTTTGAAAGGTCACTGGACCGAGGTCATGAAACCGTTCAAAACGACCAATGAAAAGCATCACTGTCGTTGGATATACGGTTAATCGATAACACACACCTTGAATATATGAACGAAACTGAGAAAAAGGGATCGAAATCGGAAACGAATCAAGTTCGCCATAAAATATATATCTTCGCCGGAAATTTCGGATAACTTCGCTGGAATTTCTGATGAACAGTTTGGATCCTTAAAAGCCTTTATATAGAGGCTCTGTTATACAGGCGAAGTTACGGATAACTTCGCCTAGGCGAAGTTATTCACAACTTCGCCGATTCAACAACATCGCCTAAAATTTCAAAATTTAACCCTTAAGATTTTAACAGTTGTCCTTTTAAGAAATAAATAACATGATCAATTCTAAGTAACCAGTTAAAAAGAAATCATAAAACTATCAAAGTACAAAAACGTAAAAATATAAAGTATAAGGGATCAAATTTCAGTCTCGGTAGGGACTGCTATGTTTTAGAAAAGATCCAAACAGGAATCATACTAACTACGTGACTGTCACATAGATCCGTGTTTAGCTGTATTATGACATATAGAGACAGGTTGTAAGCAGGTATAACTTAAAGTGGTTTTCATCGTTTCTGTGATACGAGTTAGGTTCAATTAATCCTTAAAATTTAAGTGGGCAACAACTCAGAAATATTGATGCCTCCTATCTATCCTCAAAGCGTATTTGGCTTTCCCCAAGTCACCCCGAATTGACTTCGACCCATAGTGTCTGATGAAACATGTATGCACTCTTCTTCTGGTTCCCGTTCTTCTTCTTACTCTAAGATAGAGAAGTCTTGATTTTATGATCACTAATATGTTACAATAACTTTAACTTTTTTTTTTTTTTTTTCAAACATACTTATAGACTTCGGAGTAATAAACAACTGCAAGTCCCGAATCTGGATCACTGCAGTGTCTTGAAACGTTTTCTTCACGGGAATCAGAACACACATGGGCTCGTGTATGACTGGGTAATCGCTTTTCTGCCTATCATTCGAAAAGATATATATGAAGACACGCAAAACTCTTAAGGAGTTTCCACGTAAAATCAAGTAAAATTAGTTTGTATCACATCTACTTTTACGCACCATAGAAAGTTACCATGACATACAATGATTGTCCTAAAGCCTTTTAAGCCTAATAACTTCACTAGTTAAGCACACAAAGTTAGTATATCTATCATCTTCCAAGGTTGGATCAATTTTCCGTTTAACATAGCTAACGAACTTCTTACGAAGTAACAGACTTGAATAGTAATTTCATTTCCCTAAAAAAAAAAATTTTGACTTCAATCGCCCCGATCACGTCAAAGTCTTCAGGTAAACGGCAATCCTGAAGATCCAATGGATCAACTGGACCGACCACATACAAGTATGTGTCCTTCTAACTAAGTATGACCGACTAATTTTCAGCGACAGAAAGAAAACACATCATAACCGCCCCGGTCACTTTCAGTCGTCTGGTTAATGGCGACCCTCATTCTCTATAAGTAGAAACGAGGACCAAAACATATCCGAGGATATGTCCATCAAACTGAGGTAACCGACTAATTTTAAGCAATAGTGACGTTTTTTTTTTTTTTTTTTTTTTTTTTTTTTTTTTTTTCAAATAAACACAATAAAAACATGGTTACTCGGGATTGATCATCCCGTTCAGCTCAATTAGGTTTTGAAATCTGGATTTATCAAACGCTTTTGTAAATAAATCAGCGAAATTTTCTAGCGTATCGACCTTTTCGACCTTAATCAGTTTCTTCTCAGCACAATCCCGTATGAAATGATGACGAATGTCAATATGTTTAGTTTTACTATGTTTCACGGGATTGTTAATTACTGAGATGGCAGCAGTGTTATCAATTAAAATAGGAGTGAGTAAGAAATTCAGACCATAGTCGCGCAATTGTTGCTGAATCCACAAAACCTGAGAGCAGCAGTTGGATGCTGCCATATATTCAGCTTTGCACGTAGAGATTGCGACTGATGTCTGTTTCTTGCACTGCCAGGAAACTAATCTTCCACCGAGAAACTGACATCCTCCTGTTGTCGACTTCCGACTCTGATTGCACCCTCCATAATCAGAATCTGTATAAGCAACCAGTTCCACGTCTCCTCCCTTCGGGTACCACAACCCTAGCTTCGGCTTGCCTTTGAGATACCGCAAAATCCTCTTCACACCCTTCATGTGAGATTCCTTTGGGTTTGCCTGAAAACGAGCACAAAGACAAACAGCAAACATTATATCAGGCCTAGAAGCAGTCAAATACATCAAAGAACCTATTATAGCCCGATATTGAGTTGGGTCCACATCTGCGTCACCGTCTACTTCAGCTCCCAACTTGTGGTTGACGCAAATTGGAGTGTCAAATGGAGAACAATCCTCCATCTTGAAGCGCTTGAGGACATCATGAACATATTTTGTTTGATGAATGAACATCCCATCCTTCTTTTGATCAACCTGCAATCCTAAAAAGAACGTTAGTTCACCCATAGCACTCATCTCAAATCTTTTCTTCATGACTGCCTCAAAATCCTGACACATGGAGACTCTTGATGCAGCAAATATGATGTCATCCACGTAGACTTGAACTAGCAGGAAGTCACTTCCATCTCTCTTCACAAACAGTGTGCTGTCAATCAAACCCCTTTCAAAACCATTCTCTAGCAAGTAGTCCGATAACGTTGAATACCAGGCACGAGGTGCCTGATGTAATCCATACAGCGCCTTGCTCAACTTGTACACATGATCAGGAAAGTCTGGGTCAGGAAAACCCGGAGGTTACTCAACATACACAACCCCATCAACTTTCCCATTGAGGAACGCACTCTTCACGTCCAACTGAAACACTTTCATCTTCTTAAAAGCAGCAAACGCCAAAAATAATCTTATTGCTTCCAACCTGGCCACCGGAGCGAACACTTCATTATAATCTATCCCCTCTTGCTGATTAAATCCTTTAACGACCAGCCGCGCCTTGTTTCTTATAATAATCCCCTTTTCATCTCTCTTGCACTTAAACACCCATTTTGTGCCTATCGCATGCACATTCCTTGGTTTTTCAACCAAAGTCCAAACTTCCATCTTTTTAAATTGAGCCAACTCTTCTTGCATGGCCTCGACCCACGAGCTGTCCTTAAGAGCCATTTGATAATTTTTCGGTTCGATCTGGCTAATAAAGCATGAGTACAAACATTCGTTCCTTATACCCGTTTCCTTAATGCTTGTATAAACACAGGTGTGCTCATTCAAGCTACTTCTGGTTTGTACACCGGAGGACACATCACCTATAACATTTTCCAAAGGGTGATCTATGTGAATTCTCGTGGTCGGAACAGCACCGACATGCAAATTATCTTCTAAATTAGAAGAGAGCTCATCAATGGTTGTTTCTGGCTGAGAGTGAAATGGATTGATAAACTCTTCTCCAGGAGAGACAGCAGGGGAACCGATAGAATTTGATGAGGAAGGTTGACAATCATCAAATAGCTGTCTATGTGCCAAATTTTCCTCCTCATCTAGAATCATCTTCGTAGCAACACGTTCTTCTTCTTCTGTACAAAACAAGTCAGGTATGTTAAAAGACTTGAAGAGCCTATCATAGTCGAAAATCCCAGGAGGTCCGATGCTCGGTCTTGGCGATCTGTAACTCGTAATGTCGGTGTTACATACCACCACAACCTTGCCGTTCGCTGTATTAAAGACACGCCTGTTGGGAGTCCCAACTTCATAGCCGACTAAGATTCCTTCATCGGCTGCTTCACCAAACTTTGAATGTGCCTTTAAAATTGAACACGGGGACCCGAAAGCTTCAAGTCCACACAAATTGGGCTTTCTCCCATGCATAAGCTCGTAGCATGTTTTATTAAGTCTTTTTACCGTTAAAACTCTATTCAGTACATAGCAGGCTGTAGAAACAGCTTCAGCCCAGAACACCACCGGAAGCTTCGAATCAACCAGCATAGTCCTGGCTCCTTCAATTAAAGTTCTATTCTTCCTTTCAGCCACTCCATTCTGTTGCGGAGTATACGGAGCGCTGAATTGGTGTTCAATCCCTCTTGACAGACAGAAGATCTCCATTTCAAAATTTTTAAACTCGGAACCATTGTCACTTCTGATGAACTTCACTCGTTTATCCATAATGTTCTCAACTTTGGTGATCAGATTCTTCACCATTTGAGCCGTTTCGTCCTTTGATTTCAGGAAGTATACCCACGAGTATCGTGAGTAGTCATCAGTGATCACCAAGCAATAAGTTGTACCACCTAGACTTCTTACATTCACAGGACCGAAGAGATCCATGTGAAGCAGCTCTAGTGTACTGGCAATTGAGTTTACTTTCTTGGTGAGATGAGACTTCTTGTGCTGCTTTCCCTTTTTGCACGCAAGACATTTGTCTTCAAAATTGAAACTTTTTAAGGGAACACCCAACACAAGCCCATGTCTGACAATATGGTTCATCTTCCGAAGATGAATGTGCCCCATTCTCCTGTGCCACAGTTCAGATTCCGTTTCGCTTGCTTTCGTCAAAAGGCATGATTCTTCCGTTGACATTTCAGTTGAACTTAAATCCATCATATACGTATTTCGATCACGTGGAGCCTTCATTACTATCCACTCCTCTGGTATTTGAAAACCAGGCTTCAACACAATCGCATCAGTCTTCGTGAAGTGTACGGTATAATCTTTATCACAAATCTGCGACACACTCAGCAGATTGTGCTTCAGTTCTTCTACAAAGTTCACATTTTCTAACGTCATCTTCCCGTTAGTTACCGTACCCCTTCCTGTTATTTTGCCTCCACTCTCACCGGCAAAACTGACTCTTGCTCCTTGAACAGGTTTTAAATCTTGTAACAAATTATTGTTACCAGTCATGTGCCGGGAACAGCCGCTGTCCACAACCCAAAGATTATTGGAAGCCCTGTTCAACTGTTCCTGCACAAACAAAAGAGATTATTAAAATTTGGGGACCCAAGACCTCTTGGTCTTGGGTCGACTAACCTTCTTAACAGAACTCACACACCTTGGCTGACCAAAGTTAGCATTAGACAAATTTCCACGAGTCCTAACAGGATACCTTCTTGGAGACTGATAGTGAGGCCAACCAAACCGACGTACATTAAGAGAATCAAAAGAATTATAGCATTTGGTTTGGTTATTAGTAGTGTAAAAACGAGATGTGTTTCTTTGAAAACCTGTATTATCTTTCAAATTTGAATGGTTTTCATTTTTAACATTTAAACGATTACCAAAAACCTTAGTCTCATTTTTCGAGGGCCTCACCTCTCTGAAACGCTGGTTCAGAGGGCAATCAGCAACAAGGTGCCCTGTTTGATTACATCTAAAACAACACCTATGTTCAGCTTTCTTTTCAGCAGATGTTTTAGATGTGGAGGCAGTATTACCAACCGTACATCTCACATAAGGTGGGACATATGGGTTGAGTGGAGTACTCCTTTTAGTTGATTTAACTTTTTCTCCACTAGTGGGTAATACTTCCTTCTCTTTTGTCTTACCCGACTCGGATGACTTATCCGAATCAGATGAGACTGGACTTGAAATAGAAATTTTAACTTTTGAGACAGGCAAAGTTGTTTCGCCTTTACTAACTTCCGGTACTTTACCAGTTTCCTTAGCAGGACCTGTCTGATCAGCTACAAAATTAACAGATTCATGAACACTAGGATTGAAAGTAATAATTATGGTTATAAGGTGGTGGAACCTCATGGTAACCAATTCCTCCCCTTTTAGGTGAGGAACCTTGATCACTAACGAGGTGATCAAGAATAGCAGAGGAATTCCGGAATTGCTCCAGTTTCCTATTTAGTTCCACCACTTTTACCTGGTGATCAGCAATCTGTTTTTCTTTCTCAGCGATTAACTTGGTTTTCTCTTCTAAAACCTCGTAGCTTAGATCGATCACATCAATTTTCTCAGCTAATTTTGTTTTTAAACTTTTAACGTCTTTTTCACAAGCTTTAATTTTTATTTTATAATTATTTTCTCTTGTCTTTGTGAAGTGATGATCTTCTTTTAAGGTTTTAAATTCGGCATCCAACTTAACATATTGATCAGTAATTGTAGCAAGCTGTTCAGACAAGTTCTCACATTTAGTACAGATAGGTTTAGTACATACCTCGGAGTTCTGGTCATTAGCCATGAAAGCTTTTTCATTTTCAGCAGCTTTCATACATTCTTCAGCTGCAACCTTCGCCATGTGTGCCTGCTCAAAGTGTTCTCTAGAGAACATGTTCCAGTTGTATTCACCAGCATCAGACATCATGGCATTATACCCATTGTTATTTCCACTTTGCTGTGTAGTCCTCCCCTGACTACGTTCTACCCGTGCATTAGTGCACTCCTTTGCAAAGTGTCCATTTTGTTGACAATTGTAACACCTCACCCTTGACTTATCAAATCCTGGCCTTCCACCTACGAACTTTCTGCCAGTCTTCTTCATGAAACGCTTCACTCTTCTGACTGTCATCGCCATCTGCCACTGCAGATCCATCTCCTCCAGATCATCAGGATCGATCTGGTCATTGTCTTCTTCCAAAGCAGCAGGGTCCACAATCTTCCCTTGTATGTAGTTCTCGTAAGAAGCAATAAAAGATGCATAGAGTGCAAACTGCTCTTCAGCAGATTTGACACTCATTGGCATCTTAGAGTAGTTATTGCTTGAAGCACCGGGAGAGAAACTACTCTTGGATGCTTGAGGTTTCGAAGCACTTGATCCTCCAGCAGCAAAGCAAACATCACCGTTCATGTTTACTGACACATTTCCTTCATGAGAAGAGTTAGAACCTGACTCTCCTTTGGAGTAGTAAGCAGCAGATTCAGACTTCGAACTTGAGCCTGAGTTAACTTTGGCACCATACATACCAGGGTCTTGAACCTGATCCGTTGATGTCTCTTTACGAACCATATTAAGCTCAAAGGTTCTGAGCTTGTTTACTGCTGTCTCCAAGTCATAATTAGGAAAGTCTTTGTCTTCCCTCATTAGAACAGTGTACATTTCCCACTTTGGTGGGAGAGCATCGAGAAGCTTCTCAACTATTTCCTCCTCTCTGTAAGCAATAGAATAGTTGTTCAGCTCTGTCATTAGATGATAATATCGGGTGATAATATCATCGAGCGATTCGTTCTTCAAATATTTGAAGACTGAGAACTGGGTCTTTAACAGCTTAATCTTCGAGGCACGAATGCCCACGTTCCCTTCGAATCTATTCTCAAGAGCATCCCAAAGCTCTCGTGCAGAAGTGTACTTCCGGAATGTATGGAGAATCTCTTGAGGAAGAGCCATAGTAATTGCAGCATGGGCCTTGCTCTCGGCCTCATACATCTTCTTCTCTTCTTCCTCCATCTTGCTGTACTTCTTTATCACATCCCGACCTTCGTATTCCATTGTCGGTGGAATATATCCATCCTGGATGCACACCCACATCTTTGCATCCTGGTATTTAATATACTGAATGAACCTATCCTTCCAGGCCACAAAGTCGGTTCCTTTTATCAACCTTGGGGCCTTAGTAGCCGACCCCGCTTCAACTTTCATTTTGACTAACTCTGAGATGTTAATTGACGACATCTTCTCGAAAACACGAAAAACCTGAAAAAAACAAAAATTTTTCCAAACAGTACTATAGGCGAAGTTAAGGATAACTTCGCTTAAGTGTTAACTTCGCTGGAAAATCCTTAAAATAGCGTGACTTGGCGAAGTTGAGAATAACTTCGCTTAAGATAAGCGAACTTAGGAAGTAAGCGAAGTTGAGGATAACTTCGCTTAGGCAAACTTATGAGGTAGGCGAAGTTGTGGTTAACTTCGCTCAACCTTATATCTTCGCCGAAACCCTACTTCCAGTGACGGCAACTTCGCTTGAAGAACAACAACTTCGCCCGAAGAACACTGAAAATATTCAGATCTGTTTTCGACGATTTAGCAGTTTCCGGTCGGTGTAACGGCTTGAATATGACTGTATAGGGTGAGTAAAACACAATATCAACGAAAACGCGTCCCGCGAATAGGTCAAACGAGACGTTTTCTACACCCGCGTGAAATCCCGAACCACACAATCGAGCCAATGGCTCTGATACCAATTGTAGGTTCCTGGACGGATCTTACACGGGATATCGCTATCTACGCAGGTGCGGAATCCCTGCGTAGGTAGTTACGAGCGTAGAATACGAATAACAATCACACGCGATACAAACGAACACGTTATGTAATATAACTTGTAACACGTCTATTACAGACTCTCGACACGTTCACTGAACTACTGGATTACACGTGAATAACCAAAACACTAACTGACCAACTCATTTCTCGTAAACCCGTAGGTTACTTAAATACACGACAACTTCGCCTCAGGCGAAGTTGTCTGTAACTTCGCTCGTTGAACAAGTTCGCCTAGGCGAACTTGTCAACAACTTCGCTTGTTCAACAAGTTCGCCTAAGCGAACTTGTTGATAACATCGCTTACTTACATAAACATAAACTTAAACATAATTACATTACAGACTCGATTACAAACGCTAGACTATGAACTACTGACATTTATGTACCAACATAGGAGCGTAATGTTATCCCAGATACCTTTTTACTTGATGAATTACAAGCTTCGATCTTATTGGGTTCGGGTGCCAGTAGAAGTCTTGTGTCTACCGCTTTCTGTTCCATGTTGAATGATCTTACAGTAGAAGTCTTATGAAGCTTCCAGTCAGGAACCTTCTTCATTGTCTTTGGAGGTTTTACATGTAAGATCATTTTCCTCCAGCCGATGTGTGGATCAATTTCGTCGAAGAACTTGAACCCGCAACAAGCTTCATGCAAAAGATGTTGATAGAACCAATTGGCCCATTGGTTGTTTCCCCGATTTATAAATGGTCGGTTGGCAAATGTTCTAACATCCCGTCGTGGCAAGGACAACACGTCAATGATACGTTTAAAGTAATAAATACCATGTTCCCATTACATCACGCATACTTTAAGCTTCGAGTCGATAAACCAAGAAACGATATTACCTTTCACCAATCTCGGGCTCACGCACTTTTTCATCTGGAATGCAGATGCTCTGATCTTCGCTTGTTTGATTTCTTTAAGCTCGTTATAGCGAAGAGTCTCGATCATCTTGTTCATCTTTTCAACCTTATCTCCAAACATACCATCCAAAGCACGCTTTTTATTCTTTTCAACCACCGTCTCAGCACTCTTATACAACATCAAAGTGTTCTGTAGTAAAAAATGGAATTCCAGACTCAGAATCATTCATCGTATATATGTCTAGATAATCCTCTGCAGTCACATCCTCTACTTCGACCTCATCATAATTAGATGGCATATTCCCACATGGAATACCCATATTTACATTAGGCTAGAATTCAACCTCCACATCCACTGTTTTACCCAACTCCTCGACCTCTTCCTCGTTTAGATCCAAAAGCAGAGCGATTTGTTCATTCGATAACGAGTGATCAAAAAACTCTCCCTCTTCGATCTGATCAGCGTTTACCATACTCCTCACAAACAAGATCATATTAGCCGCAATCATGTTGACCGGCTTAATGTTCGTGTAATCTTTATAAGGTTTGATCTGCAAGTTGTTATCGATAACGAGTGATCAACAAACACGCCCTCTTCGATCTCATCAGCGTTTACCATACTCCTCACAACCCCATCCATACCAACAAACAAGATTATATTAGTCGCAATCATGTTGACCGGCTTAACGTTCGAGTAATCCTTATAAGGTATGATCTGCAAGTTGTTACCTCCACTACCACCTGCCTCAGCCTGTTTACCCGACGACGATGTAGCACTGCCCGGTTGTTGATCTCTGCTACCTCCACCCATATTATCAGGATCTTGATCATCACCTTTTAATTTCCTCAGTTCGTCATCTTTGCAAGTAAGCTATAGGATGATCTCGTCTTCTTTATCTAGCCTCTCCCCCTAAGCAGCAACAATGGCCTTCAAATCCTTGTTCTCTTTCTAAATAAACTGAATATGTCTATACATATTACGCTTCTCAAGCCTCATCTACTCCTGAAACACTCTGTCTGCTGCCATTTGAGTTTGTTGCAAGTTTACCAATTTCCGCAGCTAGAACATTTGTGCTTGAGGCGACATTTGATAAAAATTAGGAGGAGCAGGCTGTAACTGACACTGAGGGGGATTGAAAGCCATGTAAGAATACTCAGGCCGTTTCATTGTAGGCGGACTTTCCGGAGCCATCATTTGTGCTTGTGAGCTCGGGATCACTGATAACACAGTCTGTGGAATCTCCTCAAATCGTGGATCAATAGTAGTAGTAGTCATCAACGTGATAGTAGGAGAAACTGATGGAGTAGTAGGTATCACAGGAGTAGAAACTGGAGATGTAGGAATCACTAGAACAGGTACAGAAACTGGTATAGATGGTCTGCTAGTAGGCATTGAAGTCTGACTCGGCATCTTACTATCAGTTCCACGCCTAACTCTATGCTTCTTCGGTTTGTTAGCTTTCTCAACCATCGGTTCTTTTCCCTTACGCTTACAAATCTCAGAACTGCTCAGACCACTACTCGGACCCTGACCACCACCACCACCACCATCATTACCACCACCTGTACCACCGGCACGCTCCGAATTTGAGTCATCGTAAGCCCAGCGATCATTAGGTGGGGGCAATATAGTCAATATTGGCAAGATGGCCAATCAAATGCTTATATTGTGGTCAATCATGTAGCGGTTGTCCACGATAAGTCCTGATTCTCTGCGTAGTTTCTTGATTCATATGCTCGAGTAGCATAATGTCAACCCTGTTCGTCGGATCTTTCAATAAATCTGGCGGCAAATCATTGACGATGAGCTGGAGATCCCACGGGTACATTAAGAATCTGTTCTGACGAGTTATGCAGTTCTCCTTTAAGTGATAGAAGATCATCTTTGAGAAGTTGAATGGCTTGTCGAGAACTAAAGCCAAAAACACTGACTGCAACATGATTCTGCACTCATCGTAACCCCCTTTCCTTCCTCCCAAGCAATGAATAAGTACGTGTAACAGGTAGTTATATTGTTCACACAAATACGCCTTATTATACATAGATCGATCCAAGTCCCCCTTGTACCTCACACGACCAAACAAACCCCTTATCAACATCCTATCAAGCTCACAATGGTCATATACCGTATCTCCAAACCCCAACACATCTCGTATCGCAGGAACGTCAACCACAATCGGTTTACCCTGTACCTCTACCTCAATCTAGTTCTCCCCCTCAACATAACGAGCGGTATCCCAGAAAGCACGTATGATACTCTGATAAACAATAGTGTTAGTAGAGATAGCTCTGTAAATCTGTGCTTGCTTCAAGTAGTTGATAATGTAACCGAACATGGTCGTACCAAAGAAATTATCTTGGAGAAACGCACAGATGTTGTGCTTCTTGTTCCACGGCAGCAACACTGGTTTTGGTTCAGGTTCTGCTTGTTTAGCCATATACACCTCTTGCTCAGGCTATTGTTCAGGCATGGGAGTTGGAACATTCTCGTTGGCCATAGTATGAAAAAAAAATACATTATTATTTAAAAATTCTAAAATTTTACTTTCTATTTAACGAGTAGAACTTAACGAATGGGTACATTCGTTAATTTTAATTTAACGAATAGGTCATTCATTCTTTACTTTAACGAATAAGCCTATCATTCGTTACATTAAAAAATAAGCCTATCATTCGTTACATTACCGAATAAGTCTATCATTCATTACATTAATGAATAAGCCTCTCATTCGTTACATTAACGAATAAGCAAGCTATTTGTTACCTTAATGAATAGAAAGATTATTCGTTATATTAATGAATAAGGAACAATATAACGAATAAGTAACATTCGTTACTTTTACTTATTCGTTAACCAAATAACAAATAGCCTATCATTCGTTAAATCCTAACGAATAATACATTATAAGGCTATTTGACTATCCCTAATCAAAGTCAAAATTGACAATGAACACAGAAAGTCAAAATCGATCTAATTACCCATCTGATATCATCAAAACAACTGATTAATCCCAATTAATCCTAATACGATCATTGATAGTAATCCTAATGACTCAAAGTACATCAAAATATCATATTACAATTAGTGTTAAGGATTATAATTGTCGTATCGTTTCAATTTAGTTTTTCATCAATTATTCAAGGTGAACTGGCCAAATTGAACAAAAATTATACACATGTGGTCGCCAATACTTGTATAACAACACACGATCAATTGGATTAAGGATTATTAATGTTTAGGAATCCAATGAAATTTTGGCAGAGTGACATTTAGGAAGACGATGTAATAGTGAAGGCGAATGGTTGTTCATTCGTCTTCTGGGGAATATAAACACCCAGCAATAATGTCACAAATCCCGAAAGCGATTCGTGTTTTTTAACTAACGAATGAGACTCTCATCGTTATTTTAAAACTGTTATTCATTAAAAACATACGAATAACCCCTTCATTCGTTAAACTTTTCAACGAATAGGCAGGTCATTCGTTAATTTTAACGAATATGTTAAATTAATCAGTCATTCGTTAGTACAGTGCACGAATGAACACATTCTTTATCAGGTAGCGGAAGAGAATGTGCATCCATAACGAATGAACTCCTACATTATGGAGTTTAACGAATGTCAAGTCATTCGTTACACCGTAGTAACGAATAGCCGTTACTTTAAACGAATAAACATGATTTCATTCAAATGATTTAAATAATCACTTAAATCCAATTAGGGTTTCAAAGTGAATACTTTAATATTATTTACGTTAACCGATCAATCATTGATGAAAATCATTAAATTAAGCGGATATACGTTAAAATTTTAATACGTTAAGCACGAATTAATTTAAAATGTGGGGAAATCTTTTTCATTTTAAACTTGAATAGTTCGCTCGCTCGATAAATCGAAAATAAAGAAGAAATAAATTTATTTTATATTTAGAAATTTATATCAAAACACACTTAACATCTTTTTGTATTTTTCGTTTTTTTTTTCAAACAAAAACAGCAAAAATGAAATATGAAAATGTAAATGCAATGAAAGTAAAGACAATAAAGCAGTACATATTTTTGTGAGTTTGAGCAGGGGATCATATTGACTTATGACGTTCTAAGCTACACTTCAATTTCGATCTTATGATGCATGTAATCCAACGATGATTGCGTATATAATAGTCCTCTTAAACTTACAAGACTTGTCGAAAACTTTACGATATGTTTAAGGTTCAATTAAGCACAAATTATATGTGGACCCCACCTATTAGACATAACTTTTTCTATCACTTATACAGTGAATTTTTCAGGTGTACGTTTTTCTATCACTTACTCGTGTGCGATATGTTTAAGGTTCAATAAAGCAGAACGTTAAAATTTTCCCTTAATTTCGGTATTACTACACGCAGATAAGGTTCCATACGCCTGTGCCAAAGAATCGTATCTTTCTCGGTTGCTTTAGAGATAAAACACGTCTCAGAAGGTGTGGTCGACACCTTAAGTCCCATGTCTTCAGGAATTGTGAATCCCTGTTGAAGGATTACACATTCCTTGTCAGTGAACAAGGTAGTATATTCCTTATCACAAATTTGAGATATGCTCAGTAAGTTGTGATCTACCTTTTCACAATAATTTACTTTTTCGAATGTGATTCTACCATTCGAAACCTCCCCTTGTTTTGTAATCATTCTACCCTAATTACCAGCAAACGCTACATACCCCTTGAATTTCTTTAACATTGGTTAGGAGATCGAGGTTGCCGGTAATGTGCCGAGAACATCCGCTATCGAGTATCCACTTATATTTTAAAATTGTTTTGGATGAACTCTACACATAAAGTAAAATGATTAGTTCGAAAAGGCAACCCAAGCCTCAGTCATGGGGTCTCCTTTGGAAACTTTCGGAGATACATTAAACATTGGCTTCAAGTGCGATTAGGAACTTGTGAATAAGTTACCGGTTTCTTTGATATTCTTTTCAAATGACCATCCTGAATCACACCTGAATCGGTGTTCTTACATATCGTTTGAGCAAGCTCAATCGGTCTGTTACATACATTACGTGCATCAACTCGAACTAATTTTCAAGGATTGGCACTTGAATATATTATGAACGATTCATTTTTTTGTGACTTCAACGGTTGTTTCATGTCAACATTAAGAATTTGATCCTTAGTCACATGCTTAATATTAGTCACCTTAGCCCCACATTTCTTGGCAATATGACCATGTTCCCCACACTTGAAATATAAGCGTGAATCTCAATGCTTTTGTGTGATGAAACATGAGCCACGTGAATAGGCTCAGGTTGAACATTAACAACCTTTGGGGTCACTTCAGGAACCGAGGTTGAATCATTATTCTTAATTCCCTTTTTATTTTTGTAAAACCAAGATTGGCCGTGTTAGAAACATTTTCCAATCCGGAAGATTTGACAAACTTTATAGGCTTAGAAGAATTTAACATTTGTTTCACTTGAGGTTTAGTTGATTTTGATTTAAAAAACGCATCCTCAAGCTCGGTTACCTTAGATGTATCGTCATTGTAAACACTTTCGATCAACTCGGGTTTTAGCAAGTTCAAAGGTACTTCTTTATTAGAAAACACTTTGCTTAGGCCTTTAAGCTTAAAAACCCGACCATGATTTGAATTAGACTCTTTTAGAGGATTTAAATCAGAAAATTTGGGTTTTTCTGATGCTTTTACTTTGCGAAAAGTCTTTGTCTCGATTGTAGAATTGTTGGAAGATTTTGAACCATAAATTGCTTTTTCAAATTCTTCTGGTTCACACAAAATGTGATTTTCAGTAGCAATGTTATCATTTTTAACGATTAATTCTGGTTCATTTTATTCTTCAATCGATCCATCGACTTCATTTTCGACCAAAAGAGCGAATTACTCTTAATATGAATTTTGTCATGAACTGGTTTATCGGACACAGAGCTTTCCACAGTCACCTTAATGTTTTCTTGTTTTTCTAAGATTGCTTGTTTAATTTCTGATACAAGATCAGATTTAACAGTTTTGGTTTTAACAATCTCAGGAATACTAGAATAGTTATTTTTGAACGGAGGTGGAATTTGAACAAATCCCAAACCAGCTTTTCCATTCTTCTGGTGAGAGTTATTGACCTCAATAATCTCGTTTAGAAGAAAAGACGAGCCCCTAAACTTGCTGATTTTTTTTTAATTCCAAGATTTCGTTTTCAAGTTTCGTGACACTGCTTCTTAATTTGAGCATTTCTAGAAAATGTCGTCCGATTATAACCAGTTTACAATTCACTTCTGCTTTTAGATCGTGATTGCTCACAGACAGATTTTTGACTTTCAAAGTAGATTGATATAAAAGCTTAGATTTCTATCTGTGGCACTCTTTAAGCACAGTAAGTTCACTAACAAGTTGATCATTATGTTGCAAAGCAGACTCAAGTTTGCACTTGAGTTCACAACACTGATCACATTCAGTGCTTACCTCAAAAGTTCTCGATGCATGGCATACATTCATTGATACCTTAAAAGTGGAGTTAGTACAAACCTCTTCTATCTTGGCCATGCAAGAGAAAGATTCGGTTTGTCCAACACCTGAGTCGTCAGATTCAGTTTCCAACTTAGACGAGTCACTTTCGTCAGATAAATTATCACCACGTGCATCCTGAAATTGCTCAGTCGGTTCAACCATAGCCAAATTAGCTTGATTACCCAAGAGTTTCTGTGACCAATCAAGTCCCTCATTCACAATCAATGCTTGTGAACTACTGGCCTTCACCTGATCCCCCACAGGCTTTGTCTTCTTCTCAGGTACATTTGAGCTTTTGCCTGAGTTTCTGTCTGTAGTTCGGGGGCCGGTGTACTCTTTCTTGGGTTTTTCACATTCTTTAGCAAAGTGATCAAACTCCTGGCAATTATAGCCCTCAACCTTTAACTTATCAAAGCCAACCCGTTTGTTAAGTGTGGGCAAGTCTTTCCTGGTTCGTTGCATGAATGATCCAAGAATAATGGCATTGCTGAAATTTGGAATGAATTTGAAGCAATTGAAGAATTGAAAGATGGTGATCTAGAACATTTGGTAGAAAAGAAGAGCAATGAAGCCAGAGAAAAGAAAAGACAAGATTTGGAGAAGAAGATTGACTATCTAAAAAGTCTGGAGTATGATCCATGTCCCATTAAAATAATGTCAGCGGAAGAGATTGTAAATCTGGAAGAGGGATGGAAGAAGAGGATATGGAAATGAAACTGTTTAATTGTGAACATTTATGTGGTGTCCTATTTCAACAGGCTAACTTTTGAAATACTTTTGAAATTATTGATAATCTTTATAAAATGGTGCATGAAAGAGAAAAGGGAGAACATGAGAAGAAGGAAAGTGTGTAACCTAAAAAAGTTGATGAACTGAAGAAATATGATGGTGAAATTAAATTTCTTGTGGATCATGGGTATAGCTTCAAGTATGTTAAAGAATTATCAAAGAAAGAGACTGAGGAGAAGTTGAACACGGTAAATAAAAGACTGGCTGCTAAAAAAAGAGAAAGAAAAATCTGAGAGGGAGAAGAGAAAGAGAATTGAAGAAGAAAAGTCTAAATTGTTGGATGAATAAAAGAATAAGGAGGTTAATGAGTGGTTTGAAGATAAAGAGAGGGTAGAGATATTGAAAAAGCTGTTAAATACAAAAGGAATGAGTGATCAGGAGATTGGAAGATTGTCAAAAGAAGAAATGAAAGAAATATATGAAAAGGAGTTATGATTATATAATTAAGAATTGAAAAGGCTGGAAGAAATGAATAAACTTAAGATGACTTTGATAGAGCCTATGGATGTCAATCCTGAGCCAATAGACTATGAAGCTACAATTGATGCTGAAACTGCCAACATGATCAGCACCGCACCTTATGCAAAAGAGGTGAACACTAATTTTAGTTGGTGATAAAGAATAAAGATGAAATAAAGAAGATGTTTGATGAATCTCAAAAGAAACACTCAAAGGAAGGATCGTCTTCAAAGAAACCATCATCACACAGAACCTCAACATCCAGAGTGCAGATACCATTGACTAGAGCTAAATTGCAAAGGCAAGAGGGACCAAGAACCAATTTGAATCTGCCTACAAATCTGTACATGGATGCAAGATCAAAAACACTGAAAGCCATCAAGCTAGATGGAGAAGAAAAGGTGATAATATTTAAGGATGATTTCAGAGAGTTTACTAGTGAGCAGCTTGAGGAAATGGCTACACTAAAACTGTATGATTATCAAAACAAAGACATATTTGGTGGACAGCAGAGGAATGAGCTCTCAAAGCACTTACATGATCAACATAGAGCTGGTTTTCCATTGCTTGATAAGAAGAGAAAGTGGTACTACTCTGATGCTGAAAAGGCAAGAGGTTGTTAGAAGTAAGACTTTCTTAAATATTATTTGGACAACCTAAGAGGGGAGGAGCTACCAGGGGAAGTACAAGAAGAGAAGCTCAAATTGCCACTCCACCAAGAAGAACTTTGAGGGAAAGAATTGCTATGAGAAAAGAAATGATTGTGCCAAACTCAAAGGTACAAAGAAATGGCAAGATTACTGATGTTGGGTTTAACAAAATAAGTGGGACTTTTACATTGTGAAACTCTGAAGGAGAAGTCCTTGGCATAATAAAAAAATGACTTTAAACTAGAGTTAATTCACATCAAGGACTTGAATGAAATCAAGGAGTTGGAGCTACCCTTGGAATTTTATGATTATGTGGAGTTGGATATGTTTCAACTTTCAATAGAGAGCCACAACCATTAGAAATAGAAAGATCAACAAGGCTAGGAGGCAGGAGTAAAGGTAGAATTACAGGTTATGTGATAAAGGGAGTATATGCTTAATGCTTGCAATTTTTTTTATCTTGTTGTTTATTTTTATCTTTTTATGTAATTTGATGTGTAATCCCCTGGAGGCAGAATCTTATATGTAATGTAATTTGATTTTCGTATGAAATTTGATATGTATTTTGACAAAAGTTTAAGTAATGTAGGTATGTTTTGTTGCATCTGAGCTTGTTCCAATCTAGGGGGGAGATTGTTGGGGTCAGAAATTGGACAAGGAAGATTGAAATGTTCTCAATCTCCTCAGAAAATGGCAAAGTATGGAACTCGAGCAAGCTTGGACCTTCGAGCATGACTTTTGCTAGCTCGAGCATGATATCTTACTCGTGTAAGATTATCTTCTGGAATTCTTCTAAGTGTTGAAAGTTTCGAGCAAGCTACACTTCGTCAAACAAGGATGTTCTTCATCAAGCACAGTTTTCTATCCGAGCAAACACTTGATTATTTGAGCTTAAACCAAAGTTTACGATTAATTTGGTAGGTCGAGTATGGATACAATAAAGGGTGATCTAAATATGTTCTAAGTAAAGCTTTGAGCATGGTTCAATATCAATCAAGTTTCAGTACCGGAGCGTACTTGAGTTGTTCTTAATAAACCTTACTGAAGATTGGAGAGATCTAGAAGAATATGTTTACTCGTGGGATTTTTCCAAGCAAAGTTAGGATAAGTCATGAAGATTGAAGTTTGTTGAAGTAGAATATTTTCTAAAGAAAATATTCTAAGCAAAGGTTGCTCGAAGACATGTTTCGAGCATACTTATTGTTACAAGGTTTGCTCGACAAGGATATATCATACTCGAAGACCTATTTTACACTTGTACTTATTTTAAATGTCTTATGTAATCAATAGGGCTTCTAGAAGGAACGTCTAATGGCCTATATAAAGAATACTAGGTTTACAACATAGGAACGCGTGCATAAACGAGTAATGAGAGACTAAGACCTCATTTATCCAAACCTAGTAGGGCCATTATTAAATACTTTACCGTAGACATTCCATGCAAACTCTAAACACTTCCATTGTTCTTGAGTGATTTATATAAATATACTGGAAATATTTTGAGTATATTGTGACTGTTTTTCTACAATCATATAGCTATTCCAATATCCTGATTATAACTAATTCCGCCGGGTATAATTAGTGGGTCTTCATATATAATGTGTGTGTTCTTGTCAATTGTTTTAAGTGTAACACGAGATCCCAGTCCTGACACATTAAATCCACTTCAACCACCTCCTTTCACCACCATTAATAAGGGAGTTATCCCATTCATTCAACCTTTGAAGATCAAGGAGATTAAGCTCTTGGAAGAAATCTTTAGCATTAAGATTAGTGATCTAAATTGGTTATATTGCTCTAAGTTGATCATGTTTGTATCTTTTACTTTAATGTATAGCATTATGCTTATTATTAGCTAAATTTTCATAGTATCATCTTGATTTATAATTAATCTTAATTGAAGTTTAATTATATTGGTTAAACATGTGATCGGTTTATAAGAAGTAAAGGTTATGTTGTAATTATCACTTTATGAGGAATGTTAAAATACCTTTAAAAGATCCCCCAAGTGCCGAGCTTGACCATAAGCCGGGGAACTAACACTCTTGTAAGGCCTTGGATAATGAACTTTAAAAGAGACACCAAGTACCGAGCTTGATGATAAGTCGGTGAACTGCCATTCTTGTAAGGGTTTGGTTAAGAAAAAAAACATAAATCCTTATATGAACATGAACCAAATGAAGTATTAGTAGTAAATGATCATCTTAAATTGGGAATGTTGACAATGTTGTGAAATCGGATTGTTGAGGTTCTTCCACCAAAATCGGTTAATTACTTATCAAGTGAGTGTGCAACATAACCTATTTTAATCAACTCTTGGATGGTTATTACATGAGTTCTATAACTGTCCAAGAGTGGTGCGGGTTAATGCTTGGTAACTCAATGCTGATCATTTACATCTTAACTAATGTTAGCTAGTATATTAAGTATAATACAAAGGCCATTTTTACTAAAATATCAAGGATAATTCACTTAGTAATTTAAGAGGTTGTCTCATCTTTAAAGTAACTTATGTCATAAATACTTAATATAAACCACTTACTTCCATAAAATGATGTTTTAATGGAGGTCATGAAGTTATGCATTTCTCTTTCTTTAATTATCATGTAATAACATGACTTAGGAATAAGGTGTTATACCCACATCTAATCACCAAAGCATGCTTGTATCACATGTTTACTAATTAGTTCTTCAACCAAGTTAAGAGGAGTTTTAACCAAGATGATACGCTTTTATCCTTGATCATCTCTTTAAAAATATAAAAACCTAAAAATATTGTTTTTAATTTAGGATTTTAAATTTCTTCTAATACTTGTCAAACAAAACTACTGTGATGTTTACTCCCGGTTAGAATAAATACAACGATCTAGTAGTAAAACTCAAACAAGTGTGTCCGTGGATCGATACTTGGTTCTTACGTATACTATATTACATATATGACAGGTACACTTGCCTATTTGTGTATGGTTTTTTAGTTAAGATAATAATCATTTTTATAAAATTAAAACTCAACATGGTGTAAAACAAACCATTTGAAAAACTAACAACTTTTCATACCACTCTCACGCACACCAATTATACTATTCAAGATCAGACGAAAAGTTGCGTAAAATGAAAGGTAATATATTTCCAACAAAAAAATCCAAAAAAACCACAAATAACCATAATAAAAACATAATCAAACAAACCATATACCAAGAACCACAACTAAAACCCTATTCCTATAACCAAAACCCTATCCTATCAATTTACCCTTTCACTGGTTGATTTCAGCATTGGTCATTTACCAGCTGACCCTAAAGAAGTAGAGTGCATTCTTTTGATTTCAATTTACTTTTCTACCTACAATTTGCAAAACCTAGGTTGCCTCCAGAAATTATGTAGAGAATCTCTCTCTTTCGCAATAAGGTGAGAAAAGGTGGCATCAAGAGGACAAATGTCACCAATTTGTGGGATCTCCAAAAGCGCCATGAAAAAAATAGCTTAAAGATATGAACGATGTATGGGCTACGGAAATTGGTCTCACGAAAGAAAATGTATAGTAAGTCAAACCCAGTCCCAATATGAATATGCCGAAGTAATGAGGGTGGGGGCTATTAGGCTCAAAGTTGAACGGTCTATTAGAGTTGGAAGTTATGTTCAGAAAAGGTTCAAGAAGAACTGATTCACATTTTTGACAAAACCGGCCTTGAGGATCTGACCTTAAAAGTGTCACTAGGATTGTAAAAAAAATGTTGCTGATTCACCACACTTTGGGACGAAGAATGGAGCAGAGACAAGAAAAAAATAAGACACTTTGAAGAAAAGGCTTAATTACTCGTTCCCGTCAAAAAACACCATTGCCAAAATACCCGATAAAACCTATCACCCACACTGAAAGCCTATGGAAATATACAATCTTTTAACCTATGAAGCATTTCATAAAGTGGGTGGAGAATTGATCTCTCGACAATCATATTTTCTGCAAGTTGCATCTTGGCTAAGGAGTGTTTATATATACAACATTACACGTTTGTCCAGATATAAAGCCGAGTGTGTGTGAACATTACGAGCACATGACTTTTTGCATAAAATAAAGCTCATAAAAGCAAAACATAGTTTTAAATATCACTACATATATTAACATGTTTAGCTCTTTTGGATTACCGGAACTTTCTAAAATTTCTCGAGATGTTTAGCTTTGATTCAACGTGTTGTTCGAAGAATTTGTTCAGAGCTTGTTTGAGGACAAGCAAGTTTCAAGTGTGGGGAGATTTGATGTATATAAATTTATGCATCTTTTCAATACTAAAATATCTCCAAACAGGCATAATATCAACACTAATATTAGAAAAACACCACTAATGTTTACTTTGTTCAGCCTATAAATACCTTTCTATTCTTCATTGAATGCATGCACTTACAACACTTAATACACTTGAAACTCCACTTCATCCAACTATCAAATATTAGTCATCTAAATTGGTTAGATTGTTTCAATTTGATCATCTGTATGATTTCTATCTCTAGGTAATTATAGGCTTAAAGAATAAAACGATATTATATACGAAGAAAAATGAAAAAAACAGTGAAAACCGACTCAACACACCCCATGTTGAACAAGGTCTGGCCCATGTTGCAAGAATGCGATGAAAAGACAAAATTTAGAAGCCCAACATGACCGATGTTAACACCACCACACCCCATGGTGAAAGTACAAGAGGAAAAGGCCAAACTGATGAAAGCACATGCCATGTTAATACCAACATGCCCCTTGGTGTTGTACAAGAGAAAAGACAAATGGAAGCTTCTGAAGCTCATCACGGGTCGTTGTCAGGACCGAGAATCTGGTGCAAACCTTAAATAGGTTGACAAGAACACATAGATCCAATAACCCAAAGGCCTATTGAATATCCCGACGGAATCAAGATATTCAACAGATGGGAACGAGGGTATGAGATAATCGACAAAGAAACAATAAAGTGTAGTCGGTAAGAACAATATCAAAGACAAAGATTCACTGTATTTAATACATCATTCAATGAAACAGTGAAAGGAATGTCTAGGGTTTCGTGTAGGCGACAGCGGCTGTACGAGGAGACAAAATGAATATTCGTTGGAATGTTTCTTGTACTCCGTTCCCTAAATGGAAACCTAGGACCCTATTTATAGACCCTGACATTCCTTCTAGAATCCCTAATTATTACATAATGAATGACAAATAATTAATACAAGTGTCAGAGTCTTCAAGCATGACATGTCTTGCTCGAGCAAACTCTATATGCACTGTATGCTCGATGACAGTCTTTGAGCATACTTTATAGAAAATATTCTCCTCTAGAACGCTTCATCTTTCTTGAAAAATCCTTGCTTTGCTCGAACTTGTCCATCGAGCAAGCATATTCTTCTTGATGTCTTCAATCCTGTCTTGTGACTTATTCAGCAATCTTCAGCATGCTCGGATGTGAATATTGCTCGGGGACTGAACTATGCTCGAAGTCTATACTTAGAACATATGACATCTTCTTATTGCATCCATGATCGTCACCAATGTGCTCGGACAACTTGTGCTTGGATCACTTGGTAAAAACTTGAATGATCAAGTCGTTTGCTCGATTGGCAATCTGTAATAACAGAAGAACACTCTTGCTCGGAGAAGTGTAGCTTGCTCGAAGCCTTCAATACTTAGAAGAATGGCTCTGAAGACCATGCTCGAGGTAGTAAACCATGCTCGATGATCCAAGCTTGCTCGTAGTCCATACTTAGCCGATTTCCTGAGGAGGTTGAGAAGATTCCAATCTTCCTTAGTAGATATTTGACTCAACAATCTCTCCCTAGATTGGAACAAGCTCAGATGCACCAAAACATACCTGCATATAGTTACACATGTATCAAATTCTTAAGATAGTCATTTTAAACACAAATATCATTACATTACATACGGGAATTCTGCCATTTAGGCATTACACATCAAATTCAAATATTTGTTCAAAATACAAATCAAAATACATAATGACAAACAAAACAAAGATAAGCAGAAATAAAATTTATCATCCATTAGCTCCATCCTGCTATCTTCTACCCTGACGCCTCTCAGCTGCTTTTTTGTTTTTGAGTTTTACGAAGGCAGCCTTTTGCTTGAACATCTCCAGCTCTACTATGTCTTCAAAATCAAGTGGGAACTCTGCATTGATAATGTCTTGTAAGTCTTGGATGTGTATGAAGTGTAGATCCTCGTCATACTCAACCACTACAATAGTTCCTCCTGATGCATTTCTTAGTGATATGGAGTCTCTGTTTTGGTTGTAGGTGAGATGGGCTATTCTTCCATTTTGTTGCACTTGCGAGTTTAGCTCCCTCATCTCCCTTCTCATGGCCAAGCACTCTTTCAAGTTCTCCTTTTGCCACTGGAGTTGCTTGCCTGATGAGTTTTGCTTTTCTTGGAGTCCCATAATGAGAGTTCCAAAGTGTGAACTTCATTTATTCTTTTTCTTCTCCTCTCTCTTTCAGCCTCACTGTGTGTTTCTCTCCTTCTCTTCTTGTGAAATGGGAATCCCTTCTCAGATTGTTCTTTCAAAAATTGTGAGAGATCATTTCTTTGTTGACCAGCAAGCTTATTTCTTTGTTGATTATCATAAAGATCTAGCTGGGCCATTTTTTGCAATTGCTCTTTTGAAAATTTCTTTAGGTCATCTCTAAAGATTATCAAACTCACTTCATTATCTTCAGTCACCAGTCTCAAGGTCTTTGATCTTTTGTCAAAGTAAAGATGTGTGAGCAAGTTCAAGTTCTTTGGTTCAGGCCTCACAATCTCTGACCTTATAGCAATTTTGCTTGTTCTTATTGGTGGATTCTTCTTTGCTTCCTCCATTTCTGACTCCTCAAACCATTGTCTGATGGTTTCATCAGTCTGCACCATTAGTCTCCCAATATTAACACCTCTTTTGTGTAGAGCGCTCATCATTTCGGCTCTCGCTTCTTCTTCCATTCTCTTTCTATCCTCCAAGATTTTTCTTTGAGTTTCCTCTTATAGCCTCTACTCTCTATGATATATGTCAAGTAGTTGATCATGAGGCATGCTATCAAATTGATCTTCAGTCATTCCCTTCTCTATAGCAATGTCTTTCAAGGTTTGAACCATTTTGTGACCTCTGCCTGTTTCTTTTCTGCCTCCTCCTTCTCCTTCTGCAACTGCATCTTCAATTTCTTTCCCTTTCACAGTCAGCAGTGCATTTTTGATCCTTGTGAGAGTCCTTGACCATTTATACTTTCCTCTTCAAATCTTCAAAGGACAAGTTAATGAGATTATCATATTTGAATCCATGGATTTGTCAAAATTTAACGTCTTTGTGTTTGCTCTTCAACGCCTCATACTCTGTCTCATCTCTGACCTCCTTTTCAATTCTTCTCTTGTTACCGCCAGATTCTTTTAACACCTTCTCTTCCTTCTCTTTTCTCTTTCTTACCTTCTCAACATAGTTGGCCACATCGTCCACCAGAGCATTCTTGTATCTTTTTTCAAATGTGTTAAAAGATTGTAAGTTTAGAAAGGCAAACTTATGTCCAGCTTTTATCAGAAGTTCTCGTTTTGACTCTCTGTTTCTCCAACCTTTTGCTTCTTGTTCAATAATTTCTTTGGACATCATCTCCACATGCCTTGAATCATATTCCAGACTCAGTAAGTAGGCTTTATCTTCATTTTCTTTAGTTTCAGCCCTTGTCCTTTCTTCGACTTCATCAATTTCCATATCCTCATCCAAGTTGTGTAGGGCTCCGATCATGGGTTCTTCAGTTTGAATTATCTGAGTCCCTTCAACAACATTGGGTTGTGTTTCCCTGCTCTTGTATACTTTCCTCACAGATTTTTGTCTTTTTGGTTTGGGGTTCTCAACTTCAGATGTTTCTTTTCTCTTTAACGACCCCTTTTCTTCAGGTTCTGGCTCTGTTATTATTGGCTCTCATTCATACATGCCGGTTCATCATCAAAGGTTTCTTCTATTCTTGCTTCATTGAAATGGGGCTCTTCATCAGTCACTTCAACAATTCTCGGCTCTGGTTTATCTGTTAATAGCAATTGGCTAGCCTTCCAATGACGTTCAGCTGCTTGAGCCCTTCTTGCCGCTGCCACAGTTTCTGGTGCATGGTCATCTGGGTTTAGAAGAATGTCATAATAAGTTCTGAGCATGACTAGTTGGGCAATGAATTTTACATATGTGTTCCACGACATTTTTGGTCCTTCATTCCTTTTGGGTTCTTCTCTGACGCCCAGACCAAATTCAGTTTCATTTTCAGGCTCTGGCTCAGACTATGTAGACTTGGGCTCATCTTCTGTTTGTGCTATTGGAGTCTGTTCATCAACTTGTTTCCTTTTCAGTGTCTCCATAGCAGCCCCTATGGCCTCATCAGCTAGCCTTTGCAGCCTTTCTTCCTCTTCCTCCTTCTTTTTCATATCAATCAGTGCCTCCAGCACCTCTTGAGGAACTTCCTCTTCATCTTCATGATATAGTCATTGTGGCCATTTCTTCATTTATGAGTTTCATGACTGTTTTTATAGATTCCACCCTAGCTATGTCTTTATCCATTTCATCACCCTTCTACAAAATTTCATCACTAGATATTACTTTATGAGTAGCTTTTGGATGAAGGTCTGCATCAGTTAGAGCCACCCCTTTGCCTTTTAATTTTCTTTTAGCAATTTGATCAGGGGTCTCTTCTCCAGCATCATTCTCTTCCTCTTCCGACTCCCCCTTTTCTCCATCATCTCCCTCAAACTCTTCATTTATCATCTTTAGAGCATCTGAGGTTCCAGCTTCTATAGTTTCATCACTTGAACTAGAATATTCGTTTTCAATTAGTTTCAAGCCACTTACCTCTTCAGTATTCTCCCCCTGTTTTGGTGCATCTGAGGTCTTCTCAACCTCAGAGTGCTCCAGGGTTTGAATTTTCAATAGAGCCTGTTGCAGGGAGTCTCAAGTGCTTTGTTCCTTATTTCCAGAAATGCATTTTTCTCTTTCAATATAATATTTTCAAGCTCCAATTTAGCATTTTCAGATATGAGATTGTAGACATTTGGGCTCGACATTGGTGTTTCAAGAGTGGGTTTGAAGTCTGGTTCAGAGAATGGTTCAGGTGAGGAGGTTTTTGGTGAAGGAAGTCTGTATGTTTCAGGTTCTTTACGGATGGATTGGGAAGTATGAATGGTTTCAGTAGGTATAGTCTCTTTTAGAGGTGAGGTTGGTGGTGTAGATACATATGTGTCTTGGGTAGTTTTGGCTGGTGATGACAAAGGTGGTGAGGAAATGATTTGTTCTTGTATGGGAGATTTAGGTGGCTCAGTTGTGTCAGGAGATGACTGAATTGTTTCATGGGCTGGTTCAGATTCAAAGGAGGATGTATCATCTTTGTCTTCTATAGGGTTTGGTGAGTCTGGTGGTGTGATCTTCTGAATCATTTCAGTTACATGTGAGACCACATTTGCAATGAAAACATCATCATCTATTTGATCATTTGCTTCTTCACCTGTACCGACAACTGGTTCAGTAACCTCATTTGCTGGTCCACTATCACCTTCTGGAATTTCCATATAAGCCTCTAGTCCAGGATATGCAAATACAATCATCTCGTCCCCAACGGGATCAATGACAGGTTCATTTACTTCAACCTCATGGTCCATAACAGCAACATTTTCAGCTTCATGTGCAATTGGTTCAATAGTAAGTTCATTATTAGCACCATCATTTGCATCACCCTGATCATCATCATCATCAGGTGCACCATCACTCCCATTCTCTTCTTCATAATCTTCACTATTACCAGGAGTGTTAGGTACATCAATCACTCCTAATTCCGGAACAAGCAACCAAGGGAGTATGTCCCATTCTACATTATCATTGAATTTACTCCTCGCATCTTTCATCCTTTGACAGATGTTCGGGTCCTGCAGTCTAAGAACCGCTCCTGTTAATTGAAGATTCCGTAGAGACCTATTTATGGGGATCTGAAGGAATCTCGGGTACATTAGAAATCTCTGATTTACCCCCTTTTCAGCATTGGACACCAAACCATTAAAAATAAATATTGAAAAATTGAATGGTTGCTGATATAAGATAGCTACTGTCATGGTAGCAAGCTCTCTGCTCAACAAAGTCCAAGTTTTTCTTCTCAGAGACAGGGACTGGATAACATGATGTATCAGGAATCTGTAGATCAATGGAAAGCTTCCCTTTTGAAACTGTCCTTCATGTACACCTCCTTGATATCCCATAGTTT
The DNA here is from genome assembly GCF_021521415.1 of Bidens hawaiensis. NCBI lineage: Eukaryota > Viridiplantae > Streptophyta > Magnoliopsida > Asterales > Asteraceae > Bidens > Bidens hawaiensis. Next base: position 676,368 of record NW_027491276.1, read on the forward strand.
CCTGAAATATTCGCATAAGTCTCGGGACAGAATACAAAGACAGCACGTCATGATTGTCATTCAATTGTAGTGCCTCTCGGATTTACGCTTCAGTTACTTTAATATCTTGATTTAGGACAGAGGCTTCAATTCTCTTCCCATTGATGTCATTAACATAGGTAGCGGAGCCCCAGAAATCTGTGATGTGATTCCTATAAATGGTTGGGCTTTCTGTCAACGCCACTCGCATGTTGGAGTTGTTAAGGATATTTATGATTAACTCCAACTCTCTATTGTCATCATTTACGTCCAAAAGGGCGCACATATTGTGCCTAGACTCGAACTTCATTGCCATCAGTTCTGCAAAATAAAAAATAATCAGTACCCATAATTACACAATTGATAGTGAAGAGTAGTTAAAGAAGAATGGAGTGTTCATTAACCTGTTCCGTAGTAGTTTGCGAACCTGCACAAAACAAACAATCTTACCAAGGCCGAAACAGAGCTAATGGCTATCTTCGAAAAGATATCGAGCACAAATAAGATTTCTGAGTGAGCAGGAGATACACGAGCAAGAGAGTTTTCGTTTGAGATAGAAAGAGGGAAACAAAAATTGTTGAAAAAGTTTCTAAGTCCCCCTTTTATACCTAACTTTTGGATGGTACGGTACCATTTTGTCGTCTGGTGCATGACAGTTGTCAATTAATTCAAATTAAGTGTACCACCCTTGCTCGAGTATACAGCCAAATAAATAGCTGTCTCCCACTGTACTCGAGTAATTATCTCAGTACATGCTCGACGTACAATAAAAATTTGTTGTGAATTTAAACATATTCAATCATGATCTGCTCTAAAATTAGTATACTCGAGCAAAGACCTTAGGTCAAGATCTTCGAGAATAATTCACTATTGTGCTCGAATACACTCATGCTCGATACCCTTAATCATGTTACAGTTTAACAATCAAAGGGAAGTCACACATGCTCGAGTATACGATCATACTCGAGATCATTAAAGTACTTAGCCACAACTCAAATAAGCAAGTCAGTATGCTCGTGATGTCTAGCCTACTCGAGAGTACTTAAAACAAATTTCACCCAGAACTACCATATCTTGTGCTCGAAATACTTCACGAAATATTTAGTCAAACATTCATACTCGAGACACATACACAGGCATCAATTCAACTCATACTTGAGCATAACAGATTTTCTTGTGAACACCTATGCTCGGAGAGTATATACATGCTCGACAACACTTAGAAACATCTAGCAGGTTCATCATTCGACATATATGCTCGTGAAGTACATGCATGCTTGGCTACACTTAACAACATCAATCACATGAGACATCTATGCTCGAAACACTGAAGACAAGTTTTCAAAGCATATCATTGTGCTCGAAGAGCAACAGATGAGATATCTATGCTCGAACACTTATAAAAGTTTTCAAAGCATATCATTGTGCTCGAAGAGCAACAAACAACACATTCAAATAAAAAGTTAAGCTTGAAGCACATTCTAACTCCTAGAACATACTCGAAATCACTTAGATCAAATTAGATTTCATTTCCAAGACAAACCATCATCTGTCCAGCAGGCTAGGCAGATACCACACTCAAACCTTGCTAAACTCAAGAAGATAAATCATTTTAAATCTCTGTTGTAACTTAAGCACAAGTTTAAGGTGAATAAGAGATCAAATTTCAATCAAAATTCTTTTCAAATAAATTTTAGAGAGATCTCAACATAGGATCAGATTGTTTAATAACTTTCACACCATTTTATTGTCGGCCTTATTATGACTTAAGTCAGGTTGACATTGGGTAGTAGCACTTAGCATGATTCTTATGACTTTTCGTGATATACTTAGATTTCAATTAATTGCTTAAGATAGAATGGTCAACATTTTGGACTTCAGGTTGTCCCTAATCTCTTCTCAAGGCTTATTTAGCTTTCTCCAAATCACCCCAATTTGACTTTAACCCCCTGATGCCTTGGTCAAAAATGTTTTTGATACTTTGAACAGATGTTATATATATATATATATATATATATATATATATATATATATATATACATATATTAATATATATCAGACTTTAAGGTTGAACGTTAGACTTACTTGCCATCCGGACTTACATGCCTTACATTCAGGGTGTTTAGGACTTATTTGTATGCCCCACCCTTGTAATTCCCTTGGTGCCCCTTTAAGTCTTGATATATTATAACTTATTTATTATACTATAAATTTTCTTATAGCAATCAATATATATATATATATATATATATATATTGAGATATTACATAGCAATATACTTATAGCTGCTCAAATACTTTGTAAAATAGTTTTTTTATGTGACCAAAACATCAACAGGCTCGTGTATGACTGGATAATAACCTTTCTGCCCATCATTCGGAGAGATACGCAAGGAAACATACCTTGATCTTCAAATGTGTCACCACGTCAGACTTAGCATGATTATTATATTTGTATCACGTAGGTCACTACACTCATGAGAGGATACCATACAGATTGTCAAGATGCTGAACAGAATTCCTTTAAGCCTATAATCCATGGGTTAGGAGATTAAACAATATACTATCATTTCCTATAAGGTTGGATATAATTCCTATCCAAAAACTTTTAAGCTTCTTCATAGCTTGTAACTGAATAATCTTATCAAATCTCATATGAGTTCACCAAAAACTGTTTGTTAAGTCAAAGATCTTACTAATTGTTTCAAAAACAAAATCACTTTCTTTGAAAGACTTCATTTTGCACTTGATTTTGAAAAACAATTTGTCATTCAAGAATATATGACTTCTAAACAGCAGTTAACATACACACAATCAGCAAAATCCATACAGCCTTGAGCAATCTTTCACTCGAGCACACAAGACTTCTATCGAGCAAACTTGGAATTTATCATTTCAATGCGTGTGCTCGATGGACTTCATGAAAGTTCAAGACTTACACATTTTGTTCGAGCAACACACACATGTGCTCGAAATACTTGGATACAGGTTAAACAAATATATGTGCTCGAGAATCAGATCTATGCTTGAAATACAAGAAGTTTTTCAAGTCATATATCTATGCTCGAACATCAGAATCATGATATCTGTGCTCGAAATACTTGGAAGAGTTTCAAGTCATATTGCTTGTGCTCGAAGAGCAACAAAAGCAATTTTCAAGCACAGATTCATGCTTGGAGCACTTAAAAACAATAAGATAGATCAAGTACGCACACATTCAATCACTCAAAACCTGAGCAGTCATCAAATTTCATATTTCAAATATACAAATTAACAAGCATGATTGGACACTCAGTATAGTCATTTATGCATATTTCAACAAATCATGCAATCAATCACAGTGAGCATCAAATAGATAGTCAGTAAGTATCTCACTTAAGCACACTTCATGAATCAGATTTCATCAACATTTATCATACCTAGGCATTTTAACAGAAAATGAAACCTTGTTTTATCTAAAGGTTTGGTGAACAGGTCAGCCAAATTATCAGTTGTATCTACCCTCTTCATTTCTATTAAACCTTTTTCACTACAGTCTCTAATGAAATGATGCCTAATTTCATTTTGCTTAGTCTTAGAATGTTGAACAGGATTCTTAACAATAAACATGGCAGCAGTATTATCAATTAAAATGGGAGTGAGTAAGAAATTCAGACCATAATCCAGCAATTGATTTTGGATCCATAGAACCTGTGCACAGCAGGCAGATGCAGTAGTATACTCATCTTCAGCAGTTGAGATGGACATTGTAGTCTGTTTCTTGCATTGCCAAGACACCAGCCTGTTTCCAAGAAACTGGCAGCCTCCTGAAGTTCACTTCCTGCTCATGTTGCAACCATCATAGTCATTGTCTGTGTAGACCATCAATTCAAATGAGGGGTTCTTTGGATACCAAATTCCCAAATCTGGTTTTCCTTGAAGATATATGAAAATCCTCATTACTGCTAACATGTGGGAGACCTTGGGGTTAGCTTGAAATCTAGCACAAACACACACAGCAAACATAATATCTGGCCTAGATGCTGTAAGATACATCATTGATCCAATATTGGCCCTATATTCATGCTGGTCCACTGGCTCCCCCTTTTCATCAGGTACCATCATCTGATGTGTGTCCATTGGAGTTGACACTGTCTTGTAATCCTGGCGCTTGAATTTGTTGAGAATTTCTTGAACATACTTTGATTGATTTATGAAAATGTCATCTGCTTTCTGCTATACTTGTAGTTTGTAAGACCCCGAATCCCGGGAATCCTATAGTTGGTAATCATATCCAAAAATTCTCAAAAATTTAAAACCAAACATGTTCATCTTATTAAAATCAGTTCAGAGTAATTAAACAGCGGAATAATGAACATCAAAATTCCCAAAAACCAGGAAAAGTGCCCAAAACCAAAATTTAAATGATTATAGTAATAAATTAAAAGAAAACAGTTTGCGTTATTAATTCTTCGACTAGATGTGCCATCAACCGTCCGAGTAGTCTCTAGCACGTCCAAGCGGTAATCTCCAATCCTCAACCTGAAAGTCAATCTAACATATACACAAAGTCAGCTTGAGCTGAGTGAGTTCAAGTTTTCAATAAGTATCATTCATTAATCAATTAAATTCCATAGGTATAAAGATGTAGGACAAATATCATAAGTAAATAGATATATAACTTTCCTTGGTCAAATCATAAGTCAATAAAATCATAAATAACTCTTTTTAATCAAATCATAAATGAATAAAATAATAAGTATCCTTTTCTTGATCAAACACGCAACACGGGCCTCCTCACCCCGGGTCTTCCCCAAGTAATATATTTGACCCGGTCGCGGTTTAATAAAACCAAAAATCACGCAACGCGAGCCTCCTCACCCTGGGTCATCCCCAAGTAATATATTTGACTCGGTCACGGTTTAACATCCTAAACACGTGATACGGGCCTCCTCACCCCGGGTCTTCCCCGAGTAATATATTTGACTCGACCACAGTTTAGAAGAACGGCAAGCCTCCTCACCCCGGGTCATCCCCAAGTAATATATTTGACCTGCCGGGACATAAACATGCAACACGGGCCTCCTCACCCTGGGTCTTCCCCGAGTAATATATTTGACCCGGTCTCAGATTACCCACACATACACACTTACAAACATCTACTTCAAATATCCAACCAAACAATATCATCACATACAATCCATAAATAATGGATAATCTAGGCATTCAATACTAAGCCTAATAGCAACCTCAAGCTTAGAGCACAAGTAATATGTATAACCTTAAGGAATATTTGACCATAAACGAGTCTAAAATATCCTAAGGCATAGAATATAATCCACTCATAGTTTTATAAATGCACAAATACAAATAAGGCTATGTGATACCATCCAAATAGTTGTAACGAGTAAAATGGTGTAAAATTGTATTACGGTGTGTATGCTAGCCCAAAACATAAAAAGATTTAAAAGGGCATCATGAACTCACCTGACACAAGGCACGAATTCACCACAAGCTAGAGGGCCCCTAAGTAACCCCACAACTCAAACGCCTGTCGGTTAACATACAATCAATACTAACGACATCGAAAGGACTCGTTTATCCTATGAGGCGTTCTAACGTGGTTCGAGTTTCCTAAAGCATCGACCTCATCAAACCAAATAAACAAAAGCCCCCGGGGCCTTTCATTTACTGACACGACCCATAGATACTCACGGGGATAAAGAATTCCCAAATTACCCCCCGGAAGCACTAGGTGACACCTACACGTGCGTTTAAGAGTTGTTTAGGCAATTAACAAACAACTCAGCCCCGTGTGGACCCAATATGATAAATTTACAGCCAACAAGTCCACACGACGCTACACGAGTCAAATGGGTCGGTAACTCGCAAGCACAACGCACCAACTAATCAAAAAAACGCGAATTGGTCGTTAACTAGTCAAATGGGTCGGTAACTCGCAACCTGAACCAAGGTCACCCGAACTGAATTGGTCGTTAATTACTCCAATACTCACGTTAAACGCAACAATTCGCTATTCTAGACAACCGAATATCCACTTTCAACCTACAACGAGTTGACCAACCAAACTAACACCAATGGAGATGTTTTTAAGTATGTTATATGGGGCTTACCTAGGAAGATTGTGGTGCAAAAACCTCAGCCGAAACAGCCCCGAAACTGCCCAATTGGACAGCCACTCGGTAAACCTAAAACAAGCGGTTTAACGACGAATAAACGAGCCATAAGGATGAATTAAGGTGAAAACGAGTTGTAGACATCTAATACTGACCTGGAATTGAACGTTTGGAGGCCGGGTTGTGGCTGAATGCACGCAAAACGAGAAGGGGGGTCTAAGGGGGCGCCGATCGGACTAATGCTAGGGGTTAGGGTTTATATATATTTTTTTTTATAAAATATTAACAACATACATTCTAGCCCTTCCACTTTACTAATGATTGAACTTGTAAGAAAAGTTAAGTATGACCAGCTTACGAGGGTTGCAAGGAGCTCCCGGGAGAATGCCGGGTCGAGCCCGAAAGGTGTACACAACACTACAAGGTTAAACCTTTTATCGGAAATTTACGGACGTTACATAGTCTGAGAAAGAAGTTCATTTCTCCCATAGAACTCATTTTGTATTTTGACTTCATCACTTGTTCAAAGTCTTTACACATCTGTTCATTTGTTGAACCAAAAATGATGTCATCAACATACACTTGTACAAGTAGTAGATCTTTCTTCCATTTCTTATAAAACAAAGTCTTGTCAATAGCTCCCCGACAGAAGCCATTATCCAATAGGTGGTTTGATAGCTCATCATACCAATCTCTAGGAGCTTGATGTAATCCATACAGTGCTTTGCTTAGCTTGTACACCTTGTTTGGATGAACTGGATCTTCAAATCTTGGTGGTTGTGTCACAGAGACTTCTTCATCAATCTTCCCATTTAGAAATGCAGATTTGACATCCAATTGATAGACTTTGATGTTCATGGATGTTGCATATGCTAGGAAGATTCTGATGGCCTCAAATCTTGCAACAGGAGCAAAGACTTCTTCAAAGTTTACTCCTTCTTCTTGTAAGCACCCTAGAGCCACCAGCCTTGCTTTGTTCTTGACAACTATTCCTCTTTCATCTTTCTTATTCCTAAATACCCATTTGGTGCCAATTGCATATTTTCCTCTGGGTTTGTCAACCATGTCTCTAAATTGAGCTAAGTCTTCCTGCATGGCTTCCACCCAGCTGTTGTCTTTTAAAGCCTGATTGATGTTCTTTGGTTCAACTTGGGATAGAAAACATGCATAAAGACATATGTTTGCTCTTTTAGAAGAACTTCTTGTCACTCTTTCATGCAAGTCACCAATAATGCTTTCTGCAGGATGATTTCTTTCAATAGAAGTAGTTTGAACAATCTGATTTGCTGTCACTTCTGATTCAAGGTTTGTCATATCCAAATCAGTTGTGTTATATTGAAGAGCCTCTTCAGCTTCAGTGGCCATTTGGTTGAAAGTGTTTGCAGAGGATGATACTTCATTTGTTCCAATCTGAAGAGAATCAAACAGTGACTGAAATCTGTCTTCAAATCTATCTGTCTCTTCAAGTTGACTCTGCTGTTGACTCTACAGTGGTTCACTTTCTATTTCACTTAGGCCTTCATTTGATACTTCAATTTCAGTTTCTTGATCAGTCACTTCCATCTCACTTGGTCTGCTATTTCCTCTTTCAAAGTTGAATCCTTTTTCTTTTGAGGCAACAGTTGACCATAGCTTGTCCAGGTCAATTTGCTTTTGCTTTCCTTTCTCTTCAATGCTTGTCTTGAACATGCTGTCATCCAAATCTTCATTGTAGATTTTGAATGATTTGATCATCTTTTCCAAGTCAAACAACCATTTGGGTTCATCTACATTGTTAAAGTGATTTTCATTGAAGATTATGTCAGAGGACTCAATGAGCACCATGTGCTCTTTAGCATACACTCTATAGGCCTTTGATTGAGTTGAATATCCAACAAAGAAGCATTCCAGTGATTTGGACTGAAACTTGTTTAGATAATCTCTTGTGTTTAGCAGTGAACATTTACAACCAAAAGGTTTCAAGAACTTCACATAAGGTTTTCTTTTAAAGATAATCTCATATGGAGTCTTGCTGTGAGCTTTGTTCAAAAGAACCCTATTTTGCACATAGCAAGAAGTGTTGATAGCTTCTGCCCAGAAAGTCACTAGTAAGTTTGCAACAGCTATCATGGTCCATGCAGCTTCAATTAATGTTCTATTTCTTCTTTCTACTACAGCATTCTGCTCAGGGGTTCTTAGAGCACTATATTGTTGAAAGATCCCTTTAGAAGTGCAGAATTCTTCCATCAATCCATACTTGAATTCTGACCCATTATCACTTCTAATCACTTTCAATTTTTTCCCCAATTGATTTTCCATCTTTAATACATAGGTTTTGATTATCTCTGGAGTTTCATATTTTCTTCCCATGAAAAAGACCCATGTAAATCTTTAAAAATCATCAGTGATAACTAAACAGAATCTTTTCTTCCCAATGCTTGGAACACTTACATGACCAAACAGATCCATGTGAAGTAATTCCAACGCTTCATCAATTGAATTTATCATTTTGCTCTTATGGGATGATTTATGTTGCTTTCCTTTGAGACAAGAGCATTTTTCCTCCAATTTGAATTCTCTGGTTGGAAGATTGGTAAAATGCTCACATTTTACCAATCTATTCATGTTTTTGAGGTTGACATGACACATCTTTTTGTGCCATAGTCTGGTCTCATTTTCAGTAGCTTTAGAGACAAAACATGAACCACCTCTAGAGATTGCACTTTTCATTCTGAGCTCATAGAGGTTCCCATTCCTTAGAGCCATCATCATAACCATTTCTGGTGGAATGACCAATTCAGGCTTGAGGATTAGGCACTGTTCATCATTGAAGGAAACCTTGTATTCTTTATCACACACTTGAGAAATGCTGAGTAAGTTATATTGTAGTCCTTCAACATGCAGACATTCTCAAAAGATACTTTGCCATTTGTGAGAGTGTCTCTTCCAACAATCTTTCCTCCATTCTCATCACTCCCAAATGCAACAGGTCCTTCAAACTTTCTTTCATAATTGATAAGTGCTTCTCTATCATAAGTCACATGCCTAGAACATCCACTGTCCATGTAACATATATCATTTCCATCCAAGGACTGTTCCTGCATACACACACACACAAAGATCAGTTACAGTATGAGCTACAAACTGGATCAGTTTGTAAGTCAGAGTCATTTTGAACTTCAACAGGAGTTGGAACTGGATCTTCATATATAGTTTCACATGATTCATCAGAATCAGACTCATATTCAACTGGTTACTTGATGCTTTCTTCAATCTTGTCAAGCACACTGTCTTTCAAGTTGTTTAACTCTTGCTTGGTTTTCCATTGATAACCTCTTGGTTCAAAACCTTGTTTTAGGTGAAATTTTTCATCTCCATTCAGGACTCCAGGTCTCAACTTTGATTTTCCTTTAGGACTTGACCTCTTTCCATCTTGGGTCTTATCTGATGCTTTTGATTCTTCACTGATTTTCAGCACTGACTTCAACCTCCTTTCCAATATTAGCCTCTGATCCTCATCATCAGATGAATTCTTCTCACCACTCAAGTACTTTTCATACATTTCTTTGTATCCTTTCATATCAAAGCCACAGACAATGTTAGGAACTTCAAATGTATCTTCCACAATCCAACAAGAATCAGTGTGATGTCCATAGGCATCACACCTCTTGCACCACACTCTTGCAAAGCTTCCCATATCTTCAAGCAGTTGCTTGTCCATGATTTTGTCACTGGGCTTTGGGAAGTCAAAACCTAAGGAGGTTTTAGGGCAGAGAAAATTTGTGAAGTCCATCTTTATTGGTTTGTTCACATCAGGTACTTGATGGTACTTTTCTTTGACGAACATGATTTTCTTCAATTTAGTAGGACGACTTGAGGAACTTGCTTCTTGTCCAGCTACATACCTTCTATGTGGTACATACTCAACATCCCCAATGTTGATCATATGTGTAGCTTTCTATTTTAATACTTTTGTTCTTTGGTTGAGATCTTTCACACATGTCAAACACCTTGTGTTCTCCCCACATCCTTTCATAATGCTTCTTCAGTTTAGGGGTTGTTTTTGGTAGCTTTGGCATTTGCTCACTATTCCTTTTCTTTGTAGACTTCTTGTGCTTCTTCTTGTCATATGAGGATCTATCACTTCTGCAACTACAGGTGCTTTCTTCACTGGAGTATTCACTCCATTTCTTCTTCTCAGCAAACTTTACCACTTCTCTTTCCTTTGATTCAGTATTTTCCTTCAACACAAACTCACCCTCTTCACTCACAGTCACATTCTCATACTTCTTCACAAACTCCTGTTTGTCTTCAAATACACTCTTGAACTACTTTAAATATTCATTTCTTCTTTCTTTGTCCACCTTTAGAGGATATTTGTCACAGAAAGGTGGTGGCACTTTTTTGTATTTTTCTTCTTCACTCATCTTCTTCACATACCCAACTATGTTGCCAGTTGATACAAGGTTCTTCAAAAATTCCATCTGAATCAATAACTCTGAATTCTTGAGTTTTTCATCAGTGTACATTTTCTTCAACCCATCAATCTCAACTGTCATTCTGGATTGAGTCATGTAGGCTTGCATGCAATCTTCTTCTAAACTCTTAATCTGAATTTCATATGTGGCTTCACTTGTTTCAAAAGCATTTAAAATAGCCCCTTTCCTTCCACATTCAGATTTCCGCTTTCCAATCTCCATGTTAAGTTCATCAATTGTTAAAAGAAGATAAAAAATAGAGAGTTCATATTGTACCTGTGATCCTAAGGATTCTCCTCTTTCTTGCACCTTGGCCATGAAAGCAACATTTGCCTTTTCCATTTCTTGCCGATTCGAGAGACTTTTAATTCTGAACAGCTGGCCGATGTGTTTATTCGTGAGATCGTCTCTAGGCACGGGGTGCCGGTATCTATTGTTTCGGATAGGGATACGCGTTTCACCTCCAGGTTTTGGAAAAGGTTTCAGGAGGAGATGGGCACAAAACTCCTCATCAGTACTGCGTATCACCCGCAGATGGATGGTCAGTCCGAGAGGACCATTCAGACTCTCGAGGATATGTTGCGGGCTTGCGTTATCGACTTTGGTGGTAGTTGGGACCGTCACTTACCGTTGGTGGAGTTTTCGTATAATAACAGTTATCACGCCACGATTGGGATGCCACCGTTTGAGATGTTGTATGGTAGGCGGTTTAGGACTCCAGTCTGTTGGGGTTCCATTGGTCAAAAGCAGTTGGGTAGTTTAGAGGTGGTCGAGGCTACGACTGAGAAGCTTGACAAGATTAAAGCATTTATGAAGGCCGCACAGGATCGTCAGAAGTCTTATGCAGATAAAAGGCGAAGGCCTATTGTGTTTGAGGCTGGGGATCGGGTTATGTTAAAAGTTTCTCCCTGGAAGGGTATTATTCATTTTTGTAAGAGAGGGAAGCTCAGTCCGAGGTTTATTGGCCCGTTCCGTATATTGGCCCGAGTCGGTGAGGTAGCATATAGGCTGGAATTGCCCGAGGAGCTCGCGGGGGTTCATCCTACTTTTCACGTGTCCCATCTGAGGAAATGTCTAGCGGACGAAGAGGCCCATGTGCCTCTTGATGATATTGAGCTTGTTAGTAAGCTGAACTACGTTGAGGAACCTATTGCTATACTTGACCGTCAGGAAAGGCATCTGAGAAATAAAGTGGTTAGGCAAGCGAAGGTGCAGTGGAGGCACCGTAGGGGTTCCGAGGCTACTTGGGAGTCCGAAGATGAGATGAAGAAACTCTACCCTCAGTTATTCCTGTTGCATCAGGATTCGGGGACGAATCCCACTTTAAGGGGGGTGGACTTGTAACGCCGGTTAAATTATAGTTTAAAGATTTAAAGTTGTAAAGTATGTATAATTCTTAGGACTTAACCGACACTTCTCGGAATCCTTTTCGTCATCCCGGTACGTTATAACCTTTAACCTTTCAACCAAAATGTTAATTCTTTATAATTGGAGGGACTAGATGTGAAAATTGTTTATAACATAAACAACCTAACCCTAACCCACTCTAAACGTGCGATCGGCAGCTTCCAAGACCCCTCCCCCCTGCGATTTTTCTTGTTCCAGCCAAGTTGTGAGCGTTAAACACCAATTAAAGGTTAGTACTATGATTCCCCATGTCTTTACACCTTAATTGATCATATTAAAGCGCTTATTGGTCGTTAAGGTTGAGTTTTGATGATAACAGTTTGCTGACAGATTCGTATATGTTTATTGTAGGGTCTGTAACGTGATGATAATCCATTGTTTTTGATTTATTCTTGATTCCATTATGTTCTACTTTGAGTCTAGTTTTCAGAATGGTATAATACGTAATTTTTGGACGAGATTTGAATGGTTTTTATGAATTTATAAAATCGAGTGTCAAAGCTGATACGGGATGACGAATTCTGGCCTGTCTTCCCGACGTCATAACCTTTTTTCTACAGGTCTAAATTGGTTGGTTCCACTTCTGGAAGTTAGCATTTTGAGTTAGGAACCAAACCCAATTGGAATCGTTTCATTTGGTTCGGTAATGAATTTTATACAAATAAAACCATTTTGTTGCGCACTGAAATAGCTGCACGTACCTTTCTATGTTGGAGGAAGTTTTATAATTTTTTTGTCCAATAGAAAAATATAATAAAAATATTTTTATAAACCTAAGACATTTATTAAAGTCTGGTAAAAATTTAATAATTTATTTCAAAGGTTATCCTATGTAATTAAATGCATCTTTGCATGCTAAAATCTACACGTTTTACTCGTTATTGATCGATAAGTTCGTTTTAGGCTTAACCGGTGGATGTTCAATTGTGTTCTTGTCGGGGCTGTTTGAAGTGAGTTTTTGCACCACAATCTTCCTAGGTATGTCCCGTATATCATACTCAAAGATCATGTTCTTAGGTGTTCGTTAAATTGATCAACTAGTTGTAGTTTGATTGTTATGTTCGGTTGTCTAGAATTGTTGAGTTTGATGCGTTAATCGGTTGGATGACCAACCGAATCAGTTTGCATGGCCCTAGGGGAGTCTAAGGGCTGTGGAAAAATTATTTTTTTTTATGCTTGGGGCTGTTGTGGTTAGTGCTTCGTCAATCGAGTCGGCGGTGCGCGAAATTTCGTTTAAATGTTAAAGTAAGAGTTGTAAAAAGAAACCGTCAACCCTTTCAACTCGGGTGACATAATCTTGATGAATGAAAAGATTTAAAATGGAATTTGGTCCATTTGGGGCTGATTCGTTTAACCAATGGTTTTAAGGTTTATTACACTCGCATTCGACCCGATTTGATTACCCTTGGGCCTTGGGCCAAGTTGTTGGGACTTGGGCCAAAGTGTTGGGCTTGAACGGCCCATTAGGCAAAAGTGTTCTTACGGTCTAGTTTAGTAACGTGTTGTGTATAATTTACAGGCCCTTGCTTGTGATTATGCACGTAGGGATTTTCTAGCTCGTTGCAGGTGTTCGATTGATTCGAGGTGAGTTCATGATGCCCCTTTTCAACTCTTTTAACTTTTGGGCTAGCATGCACACCTAAGTGTTTTCCTACTGGATCAAGTGTTTTAACCGATTTATATAGGCTTGCTAGCATATGGTAGGCCTTGGGATGTTAAATATATATGTATGTATATACATTATTTCTTGGCCTATATCTGGCGATGTTGTAGTCGTTTCGACTACTAATGTTGTGTATGCCTACTTTGTGTTTGCATGCACTGATGTTACGTGTTTGGGTTGTACGTTTGCTCGACCCTGATGTTATACGTGGATGTTATATATATATACTGTGATATATATAGAGATGTAATTGAAAGGATGTTTACATATACATTTTGTATATATATGTATGAGGATGTTTAGTTCTCGGTAATGAGTATTTGATGGATGTACCCTTTTACTTTTTAAAACTTTTAGTTTGACTATCTTAACTATTACTACTGATGTTATTTACTTAAAACTAGAACTCACTCAGCTCAAGCTGACTTTGTGTGCATGTTAGTGTGAGTTTCAGGTTAGGAAGAGGATGCCTTATCCCTTGGACGTGCACGAAGCTACTTGGACAGTGAAGGGCATACGGGAACTGAAGTTTTACTATTAAACATTTATTATTAAAAGTTTTTATTTAAAGATAACTATGTTGATTTTGGGCAAAATTCCCGGGTTTTGGGGACTTATTTTATTATTTATGTTTTCCGCTAAATTATACTCTGAATTGCTTATTTTAATGAAATGAATTAGTTTTAAGTTTAAATATGTTTACAAGTGTTTTGAACTAGTACCAACTGTGGGATTCCCGGGGTTCGGGGCCTTACAAGTTGGTATCAGAGCCATGGTTCGAGGGATCCGAGCATCCCCGAATGCTTGGACTCGAACTGTAAGAAAAGAAACCATTATGTCTCTCCATCTCAAATTGGGTTTCAATCTTTTAGCCTTTGTTTTTAATTTTCAATCTTGTTGCTGTGATTAATTGGGTTCATAGTTATAATTATGCTAGCCATTTTATGTAATATAGATGTGGGTTATTATCATTGTTTAGTGTCAGTTTTCTATTCTCAACTTTGAAGCTTTATCTTGTGACCCATAACCCAACAGATCCGTTTAGTGAGCAACGCCTTGCATCTTAGATTTGAAACTCTTTGTCATAATAATCAAAAGAAAATAACTCTTAGTATTGTTGTAATGGATACTGCTTTATTGTGCAGAAAGTGGATTGGCTATTTATGTATATAAGCAAGCTAATGAATGACCTCGTATTACCCCGTGGATTTGCTATATAGGTATGAATTCTTTGTTCTTGATATACCGATCAAATGCTGACAGAAACAAGCTGAAGAACATGCCAATGTCTGGCATTTTAAGAAGCTCAGGTAGTTTTGGTCTTCTTTTTGTCAATTAATACCAATGATAAAAAATTTTGACTTTATTTTTCTTCTATGATAATATTTAACTATAGGTTTTAAGTGTTATATCTAGGGTGTCAAGATGG
This sequence comes from Bidens hawaiensis, assembly GCF_021521415.1. Classification (NCBI taxonomy): domain Eukaryota; kingdom Viridiplantae; phylum Streptophyta; class Magnoliopsida; order Asterales; family Asteraceae; genus Bidens; species Bidens hawaiensis. Next base: position 691,457 of record NW_027491276.1, read on the forward strand.
CGGGTTAACAGGTTGGCTGGCTGATGGGTTGAAATTCGCAACCCGAACACGACCCATATTATGAATCGTGTCAAAGATTTCAACCCTAACCTACACAGACATAAATTCCGGTCACCCTGAACATGTTTCGTTTAACCCATTTATCAAAAAGAGCTCTAAAATAGTTGATAGAATCTAAAGTCGGTAAACTAAATGAGTAATATGAAAACAGATTTTTTTTTTGTAAAATATTCAAAACCTTGGTTGCTTCAAGTTGTGTGAGTTTGCAGCTACTAAGTCTTTTGTGCAGCCTTTAAAGTTGGCTAATATATGTTATAAAATTTCAGGGTGCAGTGCTTGAACTTGGGAATACTTGTTATTTCAATGCAGATATGCACTGCTTCACTCACTCTTTGCTATTTGTTCAAGGTCTATATTCATGCAGTCATCCATCGCCTTGTAATTATATATTTTACACCTTCATTACTATTTATTTCAGTTTGTTTTTTAATAGGATTTTCCTTAAATATAACATTAATTGCTTGTGAATGTTTTATTCTGGCTTTTGCAGATAGCCATGAACAATTACGCTTGATTTGTGCTTCCGCGAACACATTGATCTTTCATTGTCACCAAAAACAAAATGGGTCCCTCCTACAAAATTTGTCGACAATCAGACTTGTATCCTTCTGTTTTATTTTACAAATTACTTTTTTTCATATAAGTTTCTTGAACTGTATTATCTGGTTAACATTTGTTCTCTGCAATCTGTTTTCGGCATGCAGCCTTAATGTAACGACTATCAGATTTTTCCTCATCATTTCCGAGATATCAACAACAAGATGCTCATGAATTCTTGTAATGCTTTTTAAACGGACTCGAAAGTTGTTTAACTAATATAGAAGCAAAAGATGATGATTTCGCCAAGTGCGTCTTTGTAGGCCGAATGTTATTGGTTTACTTTTGTACAATCAAAAACTGCCATCAACGGTTTGGCTTAGTAGATTCTATTCAAGGGAGGGAAAAAAATTCCATTATTTTGTCACATCAAATAACGAACATTAATTGGGATGAGGAATTTGAAGACTTCGAGGTTTCAGTCTTGCAAGTTTATTAATTCGAATCCCAGGCCTAATGGCCATTTTGGATCTTGTCCTACACTTGAAGAGTTGTATTTGGAGCGGAGTCAGTTGGAGAGATATGCGTCGGTTGGGAGCTTTGTTTTTTGTGTGTGAAGCAGTTCGGGAATTGGTTTTTGAAGATTGTTTGGGGTTGGATAATAATCTGTTTGGTGCTGCAAGTATTTGTAGGTATGACCATGATCCTATTCTTTCAATCAAATTCCAAATATTTGGTTCTGTTTGATTTTTCGTGAAACTTAGACAAAAACCGACGGTTTGGTTTTATGTTTTTATGAAAAACGAACTTTCGGTTCGGTTTTGGTTTTACACGCAATGCAACTGAAAAAATCGAAGCGAACTGAATATACATTAGAATTGTTCATGATTACTTTAGTTATGTGTTAGTTGATTATTATCACTTTCCACTATTCTTTTGGCTTCATAATTCCCAAGGACTAACACCATGTGACAATCTGTGTAACATTGGATTTCACTTACGAATGGTATGCACTTGTGTTTTTATATTCTTCTTGTAATTGCTACTTAGAAGTCACATTTATTTTAATAATAATAATAATAATCTATATCTATATTCATATATATATACAAGGAAGACAAAATAGTAATTCATCACCTTTTGTCTTTATCTGAAGACGTCGTTAAAATTGATTGCCATTCAATGTCTCCGGTAGTGTCATTAACTTTCCAGCGACTTCCACTACAACCATCTCTCTCCCTCCGATGACTTCAATTCCAATCAATATGTAATTACTTCAATTGAACGGTTCACGTACTTTAAGTCATTCGTCCACATTAATGGCATTGAAGAGGCTATTAACACATCGATCCCCTACCGATTGCGATAAGCTTTTTTTTTAAGTTTATGATAGTGTTATACAAATTTGTTAAATAATTTTTGTGTGATAAATTATATTGACTATAAATTTTAGTATAACAAATGTTGGTACCGTAACGAACCAATCCCCTACCGATTGAATCTGCGTTGTGTTCCCGCCGCAACGCGCGGGCTCTTTGCTAGTAATACATAATACAAACAAATTATGCCCTCTAAACATACATGCTACATACACGTTCAACAACATCCACGTATCTTTCCAAATCATAACTTCTTAAGAACTACAATAAAACTTATGGGCTTAATGTCTTCTACACCCATTTCTTTATCAATCAGTTTTCCATAATCCTCGAACAACTTATCGAGGATATCTTCTCCAAAGTGTTGGGAAATCATGGACTCTTGGATGGCTCGAATAGTCCTTGCCACCGCGGTTCCATGACTAATATAAGGACCAGAGTAGCGTTCAATTTCAAACATTTCAAACTGTTTCATTTTAAAAGACCCTTCTTTCTTTACTTCGTCCTCTAACTCGTTCCTTGAGGGCGCATAAAAGTGAGCATCGTACTCGTCCACCTTTTCCTGCTCAACTTCTCCCTATGTAAACCATAATAAATCCATGTTCATGACAGTCTTAAGTAGAGATGTTCGTGGGTCACTTTGAACCCCTGAAACCATTCAGCCCATTACCGGTTTGGTTTCACGGTCAATTCTTTTTATGTTTTCCGTTATGTAAGTCAGTATTCGAATTTTCAACCCATCCTAATGGTTTGATTTCCGGTTTATACTCGAAGCAGATGGACAAGCCCAACTAGATCGTAGGATTTCATGCTATGTAACTTTTTATACTTTGCATGCGCCTTTCGTTATTACATATATTTTATTAACACGAATGCCCATTAAGCACAAACTGTGAAGTCAAACCGAGGGTAAACCACTAGTAACAGTTGGCATGATTTGGTTTTCATTTTCAATATTTTGGTTTCTGTCAAAAATGATCGAAAACGTTTCAAACGGTTTACTAACGCTTTAACCTAAACACTATCAAGACCAACCCATATCTTGACATTTGTCATTTGTATGAAATTTTATAAAAAGTACCTTAGTGACTAAGGTGGCAAAAGAGCGTGAAAGTAGTTCCCATAGGAATGAGTTGCCCCTGTCAACATGGCTTCGATCTCTCCTTCCTAACAAAATAATCACCATCTGACCTCCAGACACTAGTTCTTTTGATCTTGATTGTAGAAACAATGTAAAATCTTGTTTGAATTGATCAAAATACGCTTTAGAGACTTCTAACGAGCTCGATTCGGAGATGTAAAACCTACCTTTGTTAATGGATCTACCATCCTTGTCACAGAGCCCGGGAGGAACCTAAACAAGTCAGTTATGCGATCAAACTAAGTAATTTTGACATAACACTACTAGGATAGAATACGGGATAAATGCAGCCATAATTTATGACCAAAATGTGATGCAAAATAGGGTTGTCACTTTTATCTGATAACCGAACCCAAACGCAAACTAACTTGAACCGAAAACCCGCCGAACCGGAGAAAAGGCCAACCTGACCCCGACCCAAAGTATTCGGGTTGGTTCTCTGGTTTGATTTTTAGGTTTCTGGTCAACCCGAATAAACTATTTGTTTAGAAACATGATACTATTGTTAGGTATATACAAGGTATATAGAACACTTTACACATTCCACTTGCACTTATTTCACATATTATGGTTGATCGACTATTTATTGTTTATATATATCTTTTCTAATAACTGTAATAGAAGAAAATATTGCTTTATGTTTATTTATAATTTGATTATTTATGTAAAGGGTAAAAAATTATGTTGCTTTAGTTTTTGCGTTATAGCTTTTATTTTATTTTTTTTTCTTAGATATCCGAAACTCGATTAACCCAACCCAAAAAAATCTTAACAAAAAAAATGTGAGAGATTTGGGTTGGGTTTCGGGTCTAAAATTAAAATTTTAAAACCCGAAGAACCCGACCCAAAAAACCTAAAAACACCCATATTGAAAAATAGTGACGAATTTGCGGTCGAAATCATAGAAGTCGCAAAATTGCATAAGGGCCGCAAATTTTGCGATCGCCCGCTTTCTATCACAAAAAAAAAGGGGGAATTCTTTTAAAAGTTAAATTTTAATTATTGCCCACAAATCATGCTACCTCCCCCCTTTTCTTCTAAAAAATTAAAATGGAATAATTACTTGTCCCAAAAGGCCAAAATAGTCCTTGGTCACAAAATGGCCCCTCGCAACCAATTTTCAGCTGAAAATGCTATTGTAAAATACCCCGTTTACTAGTAGGCTATTAAACGCATAAACAGTATTACACTTACCCTGGAGAGCCAGTGCAAACTGTAAGAGGAGTAAATGAAGTGCAAGCATTTGTCTGGAAACAGTCTACCGTAAAAGGTGCCTGGATAACCAGCGATGTACACGCTTGATTCAAGTCTTTGGCACCGAAGATGCCTCTCGGTGTTCAGTTCTTTGTAAAACTCTGGCAGGATCTTGAAGACCGCATTGAAGTCATTGGTTGGAAGATCGTTAAGGTAGATACGATACTCGGGTGGTGGGATCTTTGAGGTGGTTTTGTCGATGGTTTCCACCATTTCTCGTATAGTTGATAAGGTGTTTTGGCCACAAGAACAACCTAGATCGGCTATGCCTAAGCTCTCTGGTGTTGTGGAGACATAAGTTTCTTCTAGGCTTTGGAGTGTTATGTGTTTCACCATATCTGAAGCTTTTCTCTATACAAATAATTAACAGATGTTATACGTTTATAGTTTGTGTTCATAGTTCTTGTCACGTTTTAAATCTCTCCCCCTCTCCTCCTTTCTTTCCGAAGCTATGTTTTATATCATTAACGTTAATTTGTATGACAATTAAGTACTTTTAATATTACTTTATACTTCTATAAAAGACATTCTAAAAAACTTTTGTACGGGTATAAAACAAAATAAATAACAAACTATTGTCATTTGTCATTTGGGATTCTAATTGAGTAATAAAGGTTTTGAAAAAAAGAAAAAAAAACCGACAAACTATTGTTATTGAGTTAAATTAACTTTAGACAAGAGTGAATCGCGGTTTTCATCCCTATGGTTTGTTAAACTGCTGTTTCAATCCGAAATATGTTAACGAATATTGCAACGAAAATGAAACTTTAGCAAATTTTCTACTTTTGGATTGGAATACCAAACTTAAACAAACCACAAGAAAGAAAACACCGTTTTCTCTATAGACAACTTCTCACTTTTGATCGAATCTGAACGAAAACACAGTTTTCTCTTTAGACAACTTCTCACTTTTGATCGATTCTGAACAGAGCTATTGAATTTAACATGGCCAATCGGTATGACAAACATGTTGGTTCAAATTTGATTTGACGAACAGTTTGCAACATGTAAAACCATTTTCTTTGTCTAAATCTTATATTATTTTGTATGTTTTAAGAGTTTAAAACATCATTGGGTAAACATAAAAACTAGTTTTAAAGGCAAAACTTAAATACGACAAAGTGATTAACAATTCATGCAATAAATAATTAAAAGAATAGATGTTGTACCTGAAGATATGAATTCTGGGCATAGCTATTTTCACCAAGCCCACCATTCATATGGAAGACTTTCTCAACATCCATTAATATGCTCAATAGCTAATAATGGTTTTGATATGATTTTTGAGTGTGAAGCCTACTTACCTCTTATCCCCTCTTTATACTTGCTTCAAATATGCTTGATGGCCTAACTCATTTCTAAAACAGCACATCCCAAAAGTTTCGGGAAAATAAAACAATCAAATCTTTTTTTAATTTTATATTTTGTATATAGACAACAGCACATTTATTTTAAATACAATAATATATATATAACTAGATTTCCTCCGTATTATGGGGTTGTTTTACATTATTCGTTTATATATTTATATATTTTTTTGAAATTTAATTTTATTTATTGTAAGAAAGTTAATAATATACTTAAGGTTTAAGGTTTGATGATGAAAATGTTTCACAAATAAATGAGATGTTATAACCCGGTTTAAAAGTTATCTGGGTTTGGTGATACCCATAACCCGTTTATTTTTTTTGTTATAAAGTTGTTTATTAATTTTAAATAATATCTATTAAAGTAAAAAAATCGGATATTATTTTTTAGTATATCCTATTTTATATACTTTTCATATCAAATATTTGATAAGATTAATTTTTAATTTAATGAGATGTTATAACTCATTTAAGGGTTATTTGGGTTTGGTGAGATCCATACCCGTGAATTCAGGTCAAATGAATGAGAAGCCTCCATTTATAATAATAAAGCAATCTAGTGGCTTGAGAGATTGTAATGAGCAACCAGAGAGTTTTTAAATATTTAGTTTATATATATTTAAGACTACATGAAAACTGCATACTGCATTTATACATTTATACATGGTGTATGAGAGATAATTAAAGTAGTTGGAAAGCTAAAGTTATAAATTTATACATGGTGTATGAGAGATAATTAAAGTAGTTGGAAAGCTAAAGTGTCATTAGTCTTTTGTAACACAATAATGTATTATGTCCAAGTGAATTAGATAGTTCTTAGAGCATCCACGACGCATCCGGTACCCAAGGTCCGGATGCATGTGACACTACAGTCGACGAGGTGGAGGCGGACTCCACTGTTTTGGAACAAAGTCCACGGACGAAGGTCTGTGGCTATAGTTGGCAAGGCGGACAGGGTAGGTGGGCCCCCTCTCTCACTCTCTTACATCTCTCTCTCTCTCTCTCTCTATATATATATATATATATATATATATATATATATATATCACACAACATATATATATATATATATGTGTGTATATATATATATAGGGAGATGATCAAGAAAAAACTCATCTTTAAAGAGAAAACTTAAAAACTCCTAAAAATTATTTTTAATTAAAAATAAAAAAATATTTTTAAATTTCTGTTTTTGCCATTATTCTTATATTTTCTTAATCTTTGCTCGAAAAATATAAAAAAAATAAAAAAAAACCCGTTGTAATGTACATACGTATTACTGTGCGATACCGTTGTATTACACATGTGTATTACTACGTATTTTTAAGTTAGTAGTGTTTAATTGCATATATTCCATATTTGTCTATTGTATATGTGTAGTGGTGTTGTATTATATGGGAAAAAATAATAATAAAATAAAAGCGATGTAGTGTACATGTGCGTTAATGTTGTATTACACATACGTACTAATATGTATTCGATGTGCGTATTAGTTTTATATTGCTTATATACAATAGTGTATATCAAATATGTGCAATAGTGTTGTATTCTAGGTAATACAAACACTTTTGCATATATGCAATGTATACTATTACACATATGCACTACACCGACGAGGTTACCGATAAGGCTTTTTTTTGGAACCAAGAATAATTGAAAAAAAAAGAAACTTAAAAAAAAGTTAAAAATAGTTTTTTAGGAGTTTTTAAGTTTTCTTTTTAAGAGGAGTTTTCTCTGGATCCCACCCCTATATATATATATATATATATATCTATAGATCAGGATCATGTGAGAACTTTTTGGGAATTGAGAACTATGAGAACCATTTTGGACCACAAAAACCCTAAAAATAAAAAAAAATCATAAAAAAAACACAAAAATAAAAAAAGTAAAAAACCGAAGTTCTTATATATCATCCCGGTTTCTAAAAAAACGTAAAAATAAAATTCTCGGTTTAGCTAAATTATCCATATATGTATAATATGTACATATTGTACACACGTGTTTTTTTTCTATACACATATGTATAATTTAAGGTAAATGATAATGTACATATGTGTACATTACGTAACTAGAGATTAAATGAAAGTATACATATGTGTATAGGCATAATACGAATTAAAAAGAAAAAAAATCAGCTTTTTTTTATTATACATATATGTATAATATGTACACACATGTTTTTTCCTATACACATATGTATAATTTAAGGTAAATGATAATGTACATATGTGTACATTACGTAACTAGAGATTAAATGAAAGTATACATATGTGTATAGGCATAATACGAATTAAAAAGAAAAAAATCAGCTTTTTTTTATTATACATATATGTATAATATGTACACACATGTTTTTTTCCTATACACATATGTATAACTTAAGGTAAATGATAATGTACATATGTGTACATTACGTAACTAGAGATTAAATGAAAGTATACATATGTGTATAGGCATAATACGAATTAAAAAGAAAAAAAAATTCCGATTTTTTTTAATGAAATCGGAATGAAATATAAAAATTTTGGTTTTTTTACTTTTTTAAAATATTCGTTTTTTTTTGTTTTATTATTTTTTAAATATATTTTAGAGGTTTTTTTTAATGGTCCAAAATGGTTCTCAAAGTTCTCAAATTGCCAATGGTTCTCTTAAGATCCTTACCCTATATATATATATATATATATATATATATATATATATATATATATATATATATATATATATAGGGGCGAGATCAAATGAAAATTCTTTTTGAAGAAAAAACTTAAAAACTCCTAAATAATTATTTTTATTTTTATTAAAAATAATTTTTTTAGTTTCTTTTTTCCATTATTCTTATATGTTGATATTGTTAAAAAAATCCATTCGTTGGTGTAGTGCACATGTGTAATAGTGTGTATTGCATATATGAAAAAGTGTTGTATTGCATAGAATACAACACTATTGCACATATTTAATACACTATTGTATATATGCATTATAAGACTAATACACATATCGAATACACGTTCGTATGTATGTGTAATACAACATAACGCGCATATGTAGTACATCGACTTTTTATTTTGTATATAATACAACACTACTGCATATATACAACACTATTGAACAAAAAATACATAGTATTACGCATGTGTAATACAACATTATCGCACAGTAATACGTATGTGCATTACAACGTTTTTTTTCGAGTGATGGGTAACAAAATGTAAGAAATGGCAAAATCAGAAATGTAAGATAGGTTTTTTAATTAAAAACAGTTCTTTAGAAGTTTTTAAGTTTTCTCTTGATCCTCTCCCTATATATATATATATATATATATATATATATATATGTACCGAGAATGCCAAATGATCCTTAGGTTCCAGCGTGGGTCCCGATAATGTCAACATAGTTTGGACCGAGGGTGATGGGGCCGTGAATGCGGTCGCGTTATCACTTAACTGAGAAAGTCGCTGTTAAAAAAAAAAAGGATCGTGTGAAAACCATTTTACTTTGTCTCATATTGAGATCCTTTTGATGGAATATGTGTTTCAAACTTTTATGATCGGTGAAGACCACACATTTTGTGCCGTAAAGGTAGCGTCTCTAAATTTTCAAAGCAAAAACGGCCACACCAAGTTTTAGATCATGCGTCGTGCAATTTTTCTCGTGAACCTTGAGTTGGCGTGAAGCGTAAGCAATGAAATTGTCTTGTTGCATAAGAATACAACTAAGACCTTGGAAGGAAGCGTCACAAACCACAACAAAATCGTCGTTGCCCTCGGGAAGAGCAAGGATAGGAGCATAGCAAAGCATGTCCTTTAGGGTTTGAAACGTTTTTTTCTTGATTGGAACCCCATTCGTAAACTTTCCTTTTGTGGGTTAGTTCGGTAAGGGGTGAAGCAATCTTCGAAAAGTTGCTGACGAAACGATGGTAATATCCATCTAAACTATAACATAAACGGACCTTCGTTGGAGAGGACGGGGTTTTAAAATTTTTAACGGCTTCGATTTTAGCAGGGTCAAAGTTAATTCCCTTTTCGTTGACGATGTGGCCCAAGAATTGAACTTGCTTTAGCCAAAATTCGCATTTGGAGAATTCAGCATAGAGTTGTTCCTTTCACAACAACTCAAGAATGGCGCGCAAATGATCTTTGTTCTCGTCTTCAGATTTAGAATATATCAAGATATCGTCGATGAAAACAATCACGAACTTTTCGAGGTATGGTTTACAAACGCGATTCATAAGGTCCATGAAAATTGCGGATGCATTAGTTGACCCAAAAGGCATAACTCGGGATTCAAAGTGGCCATAACAAGTACGGAAAGCGGTCTTGGGTATGCCATCCTCGTGGACACGAACTTGGTGATAACCCGAACGAAGATTAATCTTAGAGAAACATGCGGCTCCTTGGAGTTGATCGAAAAGGTCGTCGATATGCGGAAGGGGATACGACTCTTGATAGTAAGCTTATTAAGCTCTCGGTAATCGATACATATATGAAGAGTACAATCCTTCTTCTTGTCAACAAAACAAGTGCACCCCATGGAGAGGAGCTTGGGCGAATGAAACCCTTATCCGTGAGTTCTTGGATTTGGTTGGAGAGTTCTTGCATTTCGGAAGGTGCAAGACGGTAAGATGCTTTGGCTACGGGGTTCGCTCCGGGTATGAGGCCGATACTGAACTCCAATTGACGTATGGGAGGGAGTCTGGAAACGTCTTCGGGAAAGACTTCAGGGAAGTCGCGAAAAACCGGGATATCGGAAAGTTTCCTTTCTTCGAGGGCTTTCGTGTTGACATGGGCTAGGAAAGTGACATACTTCTTGCGCAAATAACATTGTGCTTCAAGGCACGACATGAGGTTTAGCTTTGAGAAGGGTCTTTCTCTGGCAACGTTTAGAATTATGCCACCTTCAATAGGGATACAAATAATCTTCTCAAAACATAGAATTTTGGCACGGTTAAGAGAGAGCCAATCCATACCAACGATGACGTCGAAGCTACCCATTTGCATTGGAATAAGATCAATGGAGAACGTTTTCCCATTAAGGGTGAGCATGCAATTACGGACGACGGAGTCAATAACGATTGAACTACCGTTAGCTATCTATACCGTGTAGGGTTTAGACAATTTACTAAAGGGCACATCAAGTATGTATTCAAAATCAAAGGAAATGAAACTCCTATCGGCTGCTGAATCAAATAATACCAATGCATGATGCTTATTAACTAGAAACGTACCGTTCACCACATCATTCGAGTTTCGGGCTTGATGAGCATTGGTGATGAAAGCTAGCCCTTGAGTTCCTTGAGGTGCATGGGTTTGAGAAGTTAAAGCTTGAGTGGTTGGAGTTTGATAGGCTTGCATGACCATTGGTGGGGCTTGAGGAGTTGGAGGAACCATGAGTTGAGGTACTTGGGGTTGGTAAGCTTGTACTTAGTAGGCTTGATAGGTGTACTAGGGTTGTGGTGGAACAATGGCTTGATGGGCTTGAGCGAGTCGAGGACACGCGTTGCGATGGTGGTTTGGGTCACCGCAATTGTAGCAAGCCCTAACAAGGTTAATGATTGGAGCACGAAGGATGGCTTGGTGGGGTTGGTTTGATGATGCGAACCGCGGTGGAACGGCTTGCATGCGAGGTGCTTCTCGGAAATATTGGGTGAGGTGGCCGAATCAGTAGCAATTGGTGTACACTCGGCAAGTGGATTGGGCTGGATTATTATATTGGAAAGTGTTACAATATAGGTGTGGGCCGGTGTATGGTTTTTTGGTTGAAGTGGCATGTTGGGCTTGACATAGTTATGTGAGTTGGGCTTTCATTTTTTATTGTGGTAATGAGATGAGTTGTGGTTGTGGTTGTGTTTGGAGGATTCGGGCTTTGAGGGTTTGGGCGACTCTTTAGAGGTCTCGGATGCGGGCTTATCATTGGCCTTTTTAGAACTCTTCCGCGTCAAGGTTCCGGCCTTAACGTGATTTTCAGTGAGGGTACCAGCAAGGGTGATGGCATCATGAAGAACTTATAGGTCATGACTTAGGATGGAATCAATGGCACGCTCCAAAGGAGTGACCATGTGCTGAACGAAGTGGCTTAACTCGTGAAACCGATTGTTGTAAGTGGTATTGTTACCACCGTCTTGTTCTAAGTTCCAGAACTCCTCTTCCAACTTACGGAGTTCGTAGTTCAGGCCTAACTTTTCAACATGAGCTTCTTGATGTCCTCCCACGGCAAAGCCAAGGAAACTTCGGCCCCAAGAGAGTAAATTTTGCTATTCCACCAAGTAAGAGCACTCAATTTGAAAACGCTTGAGGCTTAAGTGGTCTTTTTGTCCTCCGGGCACGCACAATGAAGGAACACGCTTTCCATGTGCGAGAACCATTGGAGAAGGGTGGTAGCATCATCGGCCCCAAGGTAATAGGTCGGATTAGCATTCATGAATTGCTTGAAGGAGTAAGCATTTGAGTTCACGGAAGCATTTGTAGCGGCATTCACGGTTTGGAGTTGAGAATGAGTGTAGGGAGGGCTTTCACGATTCCCATGGCGATGAAAGATGACATGCTACAGCCATAGTTTTCGGCGCGACGGGTACAGTTTAAGAGGCGGGAAGACATACTGCAAGGATAAAATGTGTAAAATTCATGACACTCGGTTAAATATTGTAAATAAATGATTTTGTGTAAATTTATATTTGTGAATTTTATTTAAAAATTTGAGGTTGAGATTGTGGTTGAGGTTGAAAATTGCATCATGTGACACCCCACATTTTCACGTTAACTCCATTAACCCAAAATTCATAATCTTACATGGTTATGCATAGCATTTACACGAGTCGGTAACGAGACACACACAAGAGTCGATCCGTACGTGTGGTGTTATATGCCAATCCCGTAAACCAATACATGTACGTGCTATGTGATCACTTGCTTTGTGGGTTCATACTTTGATTATTACATATATTTACATATATATATATACATATATACATATATATATATATATACATATATATATATATACATATATGTAAAACCTGAAGCGCCCCGAGCCGCATGAAGGGTTTGACTAGATACCTTGCGCCACCGCGGGGGATCGTCAAATCATGAATTTCTATTTTAAAACGTTTTGAAATATACATATATACATATATACATATATATACATATATACATATATACATATATATACATATATACATATATATATATACATATATATATATGTATATATATGTATATATATATATATATATATAACCTGAAGCGCCCCGAGCCGCGTGAAGGGTTTGACTAGATACCTTGCGCCACGCGGGGGATCGTCAAATCATGAATTTCTATTTTAAAACGTTTTGAAATAGAAACTTGTTGCCCGCTTGCCTTCTGTTTCGATGTAATCCAAAACGTCTTTAAAGATTATACAAACGTTTTGAAACCCTAAAAATGGCTCATAACACCCCCAGCCATCTCCAAACGATTTCACACACTTCCTTGGATGATTTAGGTGTTCCTTGGTAGATTAGAGGTGCCAGGGTTCATAGCTTTCACCCGTAAGCCAATATACTTAAGCAAGTCTCGTTTGATTCTAGTTTCTTGCTTATCTTTTGTTTTGATTATTGATAGAAACCCTGGAGGTTTAATTCTTTTAAAATATGGATAATAAATCATGAGTACGATGATATGTGTTCGATATATTGTAAGTCGCGTGATGGATCTTTCAATGTAATATCAAGATACTCAATGATTAGACGGAAACTAATCACCAAGCCGATTCTATGCAGCAAACAAGAACACACGTAAAACCAATAAACAAGCTTCAAAACACACGTATATTATACGAAGGGTGCTTAAGCCCTTAACAACTTACACGGGTGAATCACACTTGAACGAACAACCCTAATCTCGTTAACATAAATTAATATATATTCTACTAACTGGGCCCAAAATAGACTAAAGCCCACCGAGATCAAATGATCTTGGTTTATATAAAAAAGCCCAACTAAGCCCAAAACTAAATCCAATACTACAAAGCATAAACCACAAAATACGACCCAACATTCTCCCCCTTGGTTTATTTCTTGATTTCAGCTATTATCAAATATGCCAACTGTAGACGTCTAACATGCTTCTATACCTTCCTTTCTTCCGGCGTATATACTGTGGCTTCTAAATAGACACTTGGAAGTTGAGTGTCTTATATAGTACCTTTATTCCGGTAATACTAACGCTTGCTCATAATCCGGCACAGGTCATGCTATTTCCCAACAGAAGTAGGCATTCATGACATTTGTTAATGAAAACAATAAAATATATTAGGTTTGATTGACTCAGAAACGTCAAATATGATATATATTCGGTAGAACCAACGAATCCTCGGTCACGGTTTGACCGAGAATGCTTTGAGATATCGATAAGCCAAGGATCTCTCTGGTTGATCAAGAGAATTCGGTCAGACCACACCAAAAACCTTTGAACACAACTCATCGTCATCAACATATCACCAATCACCATTGATGACCAAACCTGCAACTGGAAAAAACACTCAGAGAACGATTAGTAACTTCAACAAGAACCTAAATAAAACTTGTTAAAATCATGAACCGATCATATCAAACCATTTCCACCTTAAAACATTCATATCAACGGTTCAAAGATAGATTTCGGTTAGTATTTCTTACCTCTTGAACAGATCCACTTGAAGATTTGATAGAAACGATATGAGATTGATAGATGAGAGCAGGTGAGAGATTTGATGTTTACAAGTCTCAAGAATGAACAATGATGACTAAAGAATGCTTTTTAAACTTCCGGATTCATCTATCAGGGCCGAGATCCTTTTAAGGACGAGAACACTATTTTGGGCCAAGAATAAACACTTTGGGCCTAATTTTAGCAAGCCGAGAACAAAGGAAACACCCGTTGGGCCAAACTGACTGGCCCACAAATCAAGACCGACAATTATCAAAGTTTAAAAAAATCCCGAGTCATGAAAAATTGATTTATTAAAGATATCTGTTTCGACAGGAGTACACATGAGGTAAAAAATAAAAATTTAAAATAAAATAAAATCACACTAAAACTAAATAAAAAATAAAAAATATTTACATGTCTAGCGGATTTATCAAATTTTTGGGATCAAATTTCAGCAGTTTAAAATAACCAGCCTTTATCAAGAAAAGATTTGAACATGAAATTATATTGATTAAGATACTTTCACAATGATTCTTTTTCTGCATTATTATGACACAGTGAAAAGGTTGATGGGAGGTAACTAACATGATTTTCATTGCGCCAGTGATACGATTAGATTTAATTAGGCATAACTCTTATATGGACATCACTTATAGACTTATGATATCCCTTATCTCTTCTTAAAGCTTTTTTGGCTTTCCCCAGATCACCCCAATTTGACTCCAACCCCCTAGTACTTGATCAAAGAATGTTCTTTTAACACAAAATAAATTTTAAGCTTTAAGGTTGAATGTTGGACTTACATGCCGTCCGGACTTACAAGCCTTACATTCAGGATGTTTAGGACTTACTTGTATGCCTCACCCCTGTAGTTCCCTGGTGCCCTTTAAGCTTACATAAAAATTTGAATACTCATAAATAAAAAAAACCTTTTTTTTTATTTATATATACTTTTGGCAATCAAGACACTAACGTGCTCGTGTATGAGTGGGTAATTACTTTTCTGCCTATCATTCGGAGAGATGTGTCTAGAGACATGCAAACATCTTCAAAATGACTCTCCATGATAAGTTTAACAGATTTAGTTTATATCACTTCAAACTTTTACTTATCATGTAACGCTACCATACATATCAACGACTGTTCAAAAACCTTTTTAGCTTAATTACTTCACACGTTAGGCACACATAATCAATTTATCGATCATTTCTCAAAGGTTGGATCAATTTTCTTTTGAAAATATTCTAAGCTTCTAATAAGCTTTAGCTGAATAATAATATCACTTCCCAGATGATAATTTCGAAGACAATTTTAAATTCAATTACCCCAGTCACCTTAAGTTTTTAGGTGAATGGCTATCCCATGTGTCTACAGGTAGACGATAGGACCAAACACATAATAGTATATGTCCCTCAAACTTAGGTGGCCGACCTAATTTTCAGTGAAAGAATCAAAATAAAAATTTTATGTTCAGTCGCTGATGTGCTAAAAGTAGTTATAAAGTTATCAACTAAAATTACGCTAATCTAGACATTAAGTAATAATTCTAGACTCTTAACTTAACTAAAACTACTAACCGGCAAGTGAACTGGTCGACTCTAGTACAGCTAAGTAAGTCCGGATATCGAACCCACGAGACTCTTTTAATTAGTGTAAACTAGGTAAATTAGACTCAACTACAGACACAACTATTTATTTATTATTTGTTTAAGGTGGGGTTTTACTAATAAACAAATTTAAACTAATTAAGAAAACTAAAGACGACTAAACTTAGAACTCGGACTTAATTCAGATGATGATGAGATAACTACCTAGGCTAGAATCCCCTAAATTTCAGTTGTTAATTAATCGGAAAAATATTTAGTTATGGACTGGGATTGTAAAATAGACACCTAAGAGAAAACCTGAACAGGACCCCTGACCTTTCTCAAGAGACACCTATGGGTTTCTAATAAGTTTTAACGCACACCAGTATTATTAAAAATCATGTTTCCTTACGGTCACCTAATTAGTTATGACTTAGTTCCTTTATATGAAATCCTACCTTACAGCGTAAAAATCAAAGGCGGTTTAATATAATTAATTGATTCAATAGACAATAATTAAATAATTAAACCTAGACGGACTCCTTATGAAGAACTAAATCTAGCAAGAGTAAATAATAAAGATCTATTAATAACCTAGCACTTTAACGATTTTAGGTTAGCAGTACACTTAGGTTTATTTAATTAATAATTATTATTCCTATGATCTAATCACGAATCAATCATAAAATAGTCAAAAACACAAAGTAGATAACCTAACAGCAACCTATCATAATGACAAACAATAATCAAGGCAACTATGGAATAATAACAATTAATCAGACAATTCTAAATATCCATACACATCAATTTAATACAATTAAACCTTTACTAAATCATAAAACCATAACGATAAAGAAATCCCAAATCAAAACACAACGTCAAAGTAGGTTCATCATAAGCCTAGGCAGTCTATAATGTTTAGCCTAACATCATAAAATCAAACAAAACAATGATAATCGAAATCATGGCGAAAATAAATAAGAACGGAAGATTAAAGGTGATAAAACCCAGAGTCTTCGTCCTTCAATAATAAGCACTTTGCCGGATGATTCATAGCCTTCAAACCCAATATATATTGCAATCCTAAGCTCCAGGAAACTCCAAATTCGGCTCTGGTTCGCAGGGTATGCTCAAGATTATATTTAGGGGGTGTTTATATAGGTTTCCTAGGCCCAAAACTGATAAAAAACGAAGAAAATTCGAGAATCTGGGTGCCCAGAGCGCCGCGCGGTGGGATTTAACCTCCCGGTCGCGCGGCGCTCCGGATGAGGGGGCTGACCGGTCTGGTTCGTTTCCTGATGCGGTCCGGTTCAATTCTGATGCGGTCCGGTTCAATTCTGATGCTACTGTTCACCGATTTGGCTTGTTTTAACTCTTTTTTCACCCTTTTTAACCATGAACAAATCCCAGAACCTATATTATTCAAATATGTTAGTAATATACAAATCCTAACAAAAACCAAACATAAACTAATAAAATAATATATAAAATATACAAGGGATTTATGTATATTAAGCATTATATCAAATATCCCCACACTTATCACTTTTTCGTCCCTGAAAAAGTCTCATTGCAATGGGATCAACATTGGAGAAATACAGTCCTAGAAACATATAAGGTTATCTTAAAGCTCAGATAAACGTAAAAACCACGATTACGAATATTGTTGTCAACTTAAACTCAGCCACCAGCCTATCAAGCCCCCACGGATACTAAGCATTTAAGTTCTTGTGATATCAAAAACCTATGGGTCTCACATCTTTAGAGTTAAGATCCACCTACCCCATCTCAAGCATAGTAAAGACAATTAAAAATAATCGAGTTGAAGCAATCTGGTTCAACATATCACCGTAAGATAACAACCCCTTAATGGTAAGAAGAAAATACACATAGATGGAATTTTGGATGATAGGTCAAATGAGGTCGTACGAGCATGCCCTAAGTATTATTGGACTTTGTCCTATATATGCCTAACAAAATATTTGTTGACTAAAAACTTCGAGCCCCAATAGTGTATCCTCAAAGTCGCCATCGCCTTGGTAACACGTAAACTTTCAGTCTCGTCTAGTATGTGTACTTTGGCCTCTTTTTCTATTTTTGTGAATGCTTCTTTGGCATTTTTCATTACATAACTTTTCTCACTTTTTTCTTTTCAGATCAACTTTTGGAATACTTATTTATTTATTTATTTTTTTCTTTATTTTTTTATTGTGCACATAGGAATCGTTTACCTAAAAATATATAACTAAAGACTAAAGTTCGTATAAAATTGGACATTTGCGGGTGCCACCACTCTTTATTTATTTTCATAAAACGGTGTGGCGTGGTAATTTTAAGGTGCATTCAATTCTCATAAAACGGTAATCAGCTTATGGTAATACTCCCTATACCTTATCGAATTTCAGCTTCACTGTCCCCCCTAGGATGAGAACCAACAAAATCTATGATTAATTAGGTTTATTAAGAATATACAATGGAAAACCTATCAAGACTGGTTGGGCCTACCGACACATCCCAAGCTTGGTACGCCTTCTTTTATATTATCTCATATTATTAGTAGTTTGAAAAACCGATTCCCGATAAGTATCCTCATCTCCCATTTAAATGCAAAAATAGACAAAATCAAGGTACATTTTTCAAAACTTTTTTTCAATTTTTTTTAAATGAATTTAACTACGACTCAAATATCCTATCCCCACACTTAAATTTTGCATTGTCCTCATTGCAAGGATAAGGACGAAAAATAAAAATAAACTCGAAATACAAAAACCTAAAACCCTAAAACCAAAAATAAAAAATAAAAATAAATAAGCAAGATAGATAATGGAAAAGACTTAGCTGGTAATATGCGCATGACGATACGATGCCAAAGTCTTCTTCCAAAGCTGCCCTCCAACTCCAAACGTGTTCATAAAACAAATATCTCCATCTCTCACACACAAAGGGAATCGGCAAAAATTTCAACAAACAATATCTAAATAGATATCTTATTAGCTCGATAGATATTCAACATTAAAAACATGTCACCAGACCAATCAACCCACCCAACATATAAACATGAAAAAATAGCAGCAAATAATAAAAAGAATACAAGTCGGCTACTCCATCCCCACACTTGAATTTTGCATTAAACTTCATTTGGGGTCATTTTTCTAGCTCTCTCAATCCTGCGAAAACTTAAAAACAAAAACAAAGAAGAACTACAAAAAAACTACGTCAGTGACTCGAGACGACTCAAAAATAAAGACAGGACAAATTTACAAACTCTACACTTGAGCTTTCACTCAAGACACTCTCCTATGTGAACTACTCGGCTGTCCGAGTGGAGATTCCTCCACCACGGTCAAACTCCATGGTCCTCCAAGAAACTGTGTCACGATACGACCATTCATCTTCAATGTTATTCGTCTTATCTCCAACATTTCCAAACTCCACAAACTTTTGTAGACCACCACCTCTCTCTCTATCAAACTCCATCAACTCTCGAGAAAGGGGGTCCATGCCTGGAATAAAAGATTCAATTGCATAAACAGGATGACATGGATCAATGAGACCGTCTTGACCATTCGGGTGTCTCATGGATTTAGCAACATAAGTGACACTATCGTCGCCGGCTCTAAGAGTGATCTTACCATCAAAAACATCAACGAGTGCCCTAGCAGTACGCAAGAATGGACGACCTAAAATAATAGGAACTCTCTCATCGGCCTCCATATCTAAAACCACAAAATCTATGAGGAAAACCAAATTATCAACTTTCACGAGGAAGTTTTCTATGATTCCCCTAGGGTACTTCACCGAACGGTCCGCTAAACACAAAGACAAATGGGTGGGTGTAAGTTCTCCTAGGTCTAGTTTCTCAAACAACGAATATGGCATTAAGTTTATGCTAGCTCCTAGGTCTGCTAACGCTTGGTACGAGGTATCCCTACCGAACAAACATGGAACAGTGAAAACACCGGGATCGGGTGACTTTTCGGGTACCTTATTGAGAACTACTACCGAACACTCTCCGTTCAGTGGAACGGTCGAAAGCTCCTCCAGACTTTCCTATCGTTTAAGAAGATCTTTCAAAAACTTGGCATATTTCGGCATATGCTGGAGGGCATCGATAAACGGATGGTTAATCCTAAGCCGCCTAAACATATCTAAAAAGTTCCCGTACTCTCTACTAAATTTCTGATTCTTAAGACAGGCTAGATACGGGACACGAGCATGATCTATAAGTGATGTGAAGGCCTAACATCTCTCGGTTTCTTTTCCTCACTTCCTCTAACTATGGGCTCACTGATAGGTGCGGTACTTGCTGGACTTAGCCTAGGTTGGACCCTCCCAGGAGTCTCCATCGCTATCTCCTCATCAACTAACTCATCTCTCTCCTCTAACTCAATCTCTCTTTCCGGACCTAAAACCCTACCACTACAAGTAGAAATAGCATTTAACTGAGCTACCGGATTTTGCGGAGTTTGAACCCAGAAACTGACCTGGGGGTCCTTCATCCAATCTTTAAACAATATCGCCAATGGACCTTTGCATGTCAAGTAGAGCCAATTGTTGATTCTTAAAAAGTAGGTCATGATCGGCAAGGGTCTTTTGAGTAACTTGATCTCTAGTAACGATTTGCTGCATCATCTCGTCCAACTTCTTACTTAGATCTGGCCCATTATTCGAACTTTGACTACTTTGATCCCCACTAAACGACTGATCCTGCCCCTGGTTAGGATTTAAATTTGATTGGAAACCAGGGGGTGCACCGGAGGAACGCCAATTAGAGTTATAATTATAACTTCTATTATTGTTCCAATTCGAATTATTATTTCCATTAAACGCATTAGGAACCCTATTTTTTCACTCCTATGAACTCTACCTGCTCCTGACTCATCAACGGACAATCTAAAGTTCCATGCCCCCCTCTACACAACTCACACTTATCTAACATAGCCTTAAGTTCTTTAATCTCAAGGGTTAGGCTCTCTAAAGCAGCAACCATACTAGCATCCAGATTGACCTGGTGCACACCTCGGACGGATGAGGGTGTACTAGTGACAAGATTTGAATTCCCATGGCATGGCTTTTTAGCAAACTCGGACTAGGCAAAACTTTCAAACAATTCATTACATTCAACTACATTTTTTTTATCCATTAAATTACCTCCAGCAGCAGTGTCGAAGCGAGCCTGAGTCTCATATGCTAGCCCATTGTAAAACTTCTCAACAAGGGCCCACGGAGTAAGACCATGCTGTGAACAATGGGCCAGTAGACTCTGAAAACGCTCCCAAGCTTGATAGTACAGCTCATCCGGCTCCATATGAGAGGAATGAATCTGATCACGGAGACGAGATGCTTTGGTAGGCAGGAAGTATTTCTTCAAGAAAGCGGTACGCAACGCCTCCCAAGTAGTGAATGCTCCAGCAAGTTGTGAATCGAGCCAGGCGGCGCACGACCCGTAAGTAAAAACGGGAATAAGTGGAGGAAAATGGCATCTTCATTAGAACCTTGCAAGTTGAACGTTCCGAGCACACGGGTAAGACAGTTGATGTGCGCTAGTGCGTCCTCATCTTCACGGCCGTGGAATAGAGATTGGTTATGACGTAAGATGGAATTTGCCAGGAATTAGCATTATCAATTACGGGGGTGATGATGGGCGAGTGATCTCCGGTGAAACCCTCGAAAGCTTGTTAGTAAACGGTTCTGTTGTCGGCCATTTGAATATCGGGAATGGTTCTGGGGCTCGATGGCGGTGAACTGTGTGGTGATGACTTCGGTGGAGAATCTATGATGATCGGTGATGATGATTGTGAGAACCGAGCCCCGGCGGGGAAGCGTGAATAATGTTCGTTATTAACGGAGGAGCTCGGATCTGAGCTAGGATCGAATCATATTCGCTCTTGAGAGGGGGTTTTGGATGGATGAGTGGTGTTTGGGAGAGAGCCTGAATCGATTACAAAGAAACAATAGACTGGATGAACAAATATATGCAATCGAAACATAAAGATAAATAAGTGGTAGTATGATTTCATTTATCAAAAGATTATCATACATAGCACTCAAACATACAATAAAGATCAGCCACCTCTAGGAGAGCTCATCCTGGAGGCGGCGGCTCACTCAAAGAGATAAACCCTAGATCTCAGACAATACACAATACACTCATGCTAGACAAATTAGCAAATACATCTATTTATACTAGTCTAGCATGTCTTGGTCTTCAAGCCATCCACCCTTGGTTGAGACCAAAAATATTAATTATTTTTCACCCATCGAATTATAATGATCCGATGCGTCGGTCTAAAATATAAGTCCCAACAATCTCCCTCTTAGACTGATGCCATCGAATTTCAACTCTATGTGATCAGCAAATAATCTTCCATTCTTCAAATCTGTTTCTTTCCTTGTAAGTCATCTTCAAACCTTTCCTTTGCTAGGTATGCTCGATGAGTGTCTTCGAGTAGATTTTACTTGGAATATATTCTCTTTCGAAGAATACATATTACCTTTGAGTAAGCTTCGTTCCTCTTGACTTGTTCAAGCTTTGCTCGAATAAGTCCATCGAGCAAGCTCATTCTTCTTAATGTCTTCAGCCTTTCTTATTTAGCAATCTTTAGCATGCCTGGAGGTAAATCTTGCTCGGTAACTGAACTGTACTCGAAGTCCTTACTTTGATCACGTGACATCCTCTTATTGCATCCATGCTCGTCCCCATGTGCTTGAACATCCTGTGCTCGTAACACTTGGTTAAAACCTGTATGATCAAGCTGTTTGCTCGATTGGCAATCCATGCTCGATAGAAGAATACTCTTGCTAGATGAAGTTTAGCTTGCTCGAAGCCTTAACACTTAGAGGAATCAACCATTTAAGGTTCAGAACCTTGCTTGAAGTAGTAAATCATGCTCGATCGTACCATACTCACAAGCAATGAAACATCTCTAAAGAATCTTGGATTATTGATCAACTTTTCCTTAACTTGAGTCTTTTAACTTGATTTGAAGCAAGTAATTTTCCTTAACTTGAGTCTTTTCACTTGCCCCAGAAGTAGGGACTTTAGTTATGCCGTGACACAAGCCGGTGTGGTAGCTTTTGATTTGGTCAGAAATGGTATGTTGAGAATGCCTAGGGAATCTTATAGTATAAAATGAACCAATTATGAAACAAGAGTACAAGAGATACAACAAATTAAACGTGCGCATCGTACAACTCAAAACGATACCGTGATCAACTTTAGTTCCGAAAAAAAAATATGCAATGAACCTTCACCAAAGTGTGGAAATTTAATTACTATCATATAAAGGAATGTCGAACAACTATATGTTATAAAGGTGGGAAGAGTGAACACTATTCCCGTAGCTATGGAACCGTTTTGAGCACAGTAAACCGACCATTCTAACCTCACCATTCACAGTTACCCCAACCGCAACCAATTCGCTCATAACCTATAATAAACCATCATGCTTGCTATAAGTGTGTCAGTATAAGACGCTCCAAAAAGACTGTCCCAGGTTAAACCAAGAACAAACATTGACGTATAACTCGGCTAGATGCCGCACTCAGTGATGCTGTGACACAACAAGACCTAAATATGGTGAAGGATACATTCGTAAATGCTTCTGTTTTGTTCTTATAAGTACCGATAGAAGTCTTATTCCATCTAACTTCGTACCCTTGGAAAAATATATAACAGTTAGTAAATTAATAGAACCTTATACTATAGAACCGCTAAAGGTAAGACTATAATTGTTAACCATATTGTTGAAAACTACCCTCTAAACCTAAGCAACTACCTGTTTCCTATCGATTTACTTCCACTGAAATTGGGGAGCTGGTACGTAATAGCCAGTGTGGACTAGTTATTTGAATTCAAAACGAAAGTCGGATGTAAGGACAGAACAGTTATAATACCTCTTCCATATAATGAAGTGATCCGGTACATGGAGAAAAACCTGGTACCATAATGCCTTTCATGTCCCACCTGAAGGTATTAAAACAATTACATCAAGGACGAGTATTTTATTTACAAAAGGTAGCAAGCAAAGAATCCGATGAAAAGTGTATGAATTTCGGGATAACCAATACACCGGTGGGGATTCCTAAATCCTAGGGACCGAATTTGTAATCCCTATCCTGACAAGTTCGTCGTAGTACTCGGCAACAATATCTTAATATATTCAAAAAACAAAAGAAAATATGGGTAACACTTATTGGTTATAAGAAATAAGATGCGTAGGACACCTTACAAACTAACCAACAAGATGCGTAGGACACCCTAGAAAGATGAAAACTTTTCTCAGTATTACCCGATCTTTAATTCTCTTAGCTTAAAAAGACCAAAGTTATGAATGGAAAGAATGCCAATTAACGATCCCCCAATTAGTAATGCAAGGATTATGTCAAGCTCTAACACTGAATCTTCTAAAAGGACCAATGAACTTGTAATTTACTGTGATGCATCCCAAAAAGGTTTAGAATGCAAGGTAATACAAAGAAACAAAGCAATAGCATATACTCCCCAATGACTAGAAATGGATGAGAATAATTATACTATTAGTGATCAAAAATATGGAATGGTTGGTTTTGCACTTAAGGTCGAGGGACACTACGTGTATACCACTGAATGTACTAATTACACGAACCACAAAAACCTATAATCTATAAGTGATCAGAAAAGGTTGAATATGAGGCAATGGAGATAGGTGGAATTGTTAAACATATATAACTATGAAAACCGATGAAATACCTTACTACAAGAACCGAAACTTGAACTTCATACCTTTATTACCTCAGTGACGGGGTCATGGACGAGGAAAAACTAGTCCAGATATTCTATTAGTCCAGGGACTAGCAAAAGGTGCAAGGATGTAAGGGGAATTTATGGATGATCTGATATAAAAAAGATTATTTTCGCATGTGTTGTAAAGATGTAGCCTGTACTAAGTTAAGGTTGAGTACCAAAATTATTCTAGAATTACAACAACTTGAAATACCCCAGTGGAAGTGGAAACAAATTCCAATGGACTCCTTAACACACATTTTTAAAATGTCCCGAGAAAAACAATATAATCTGGATAATAGTTCACCAACTGACCTAATCCGCACACATCCTTCCGATTCGTAACAACTACACAACTAAAAAACTCACCTTATGTTAACAAAATCGTATATCGACATAGTGTGCCTATTTCAGTTATTTCAGATCGAGATAGTTATTCCACCTCTCATCTTTGGCGAGTTGTGCATGATGCTTTACAACCCGATTAGACCTGAGCATGGTCTGCCATCCTCTAACAGACAATCAAACCGAATAAACTATTTAAACACTAGAGGATTAATTTGCACTGTGTACTAGACTATGGAGGAATTTGGAACCACTACTTTCCACTAGTTGAATCCTCGTAGACTAACACTTATCCTAATAGTATACAAGCGGTTGTACTCTGTATTATATGAGCATGAATATAAATTAACACTTTATCAGACTAAAAGTTAGCGACACTTAAAATATGAAATCCGATTTGATTTCGGAAACCACAAATAAAGCTCGTAAGATTAAAAACAAACTGAAAACCACCAAAATTGACAAAAGAACTATACCAAAATACGTACGAAGTTGTCCTGAAAGATAATCCCGTAGCATATCGACTGAAACTATCTCTGGAATTGAATTTCATCCCCGACATTTTCTGTATATCGAATCTAAACAATTGCCTTAAAGATGAAACGGAAACAATACCACTTGAAAACTTACATATAATTAAACTTTGTAAAGAAACCTGTGGAAATATTGGACGGGAAAATCAAGCAGTCACAACACAACAAAATATTTTGATTAAAGATCGGTGGAATCCACACCAGGGAACCAAATACATTTGGGAAACAAAAGAAAGGATTCCGAAACAAATACTTATAACTTTTCCCGAAGGAGCGTATTTAGTATATCAAATTTTGGAAATGAAATTTCTTAACTGGGGGAGACTGTGACATTCGTGACAAAATCGGCTACACCCTAGTATTCACATATCGAATAAGCGATTAACCGCTTATTGTGTAAAAAACAAACCAATAACCAAACGAGTCTGCTTATGACCCGGATATCTTGGGGCCATATATAAGTGATATACATTTAATATAAGCCAACATATTGATATTATGGCCTTAGTACAATAGCAAACCAGTTAAACGAAAACATGCTCGTTTAACTACCCGCTATGACTTTAAACGCGAAAGACAGTTACAAAACAAGCATTGTATCATCCGTAGGCCGAAAAAGACTTACAAAACTCTTATTTGGGATTTTTTAAACGATCAGTGAAAATATTTTCGATTTTTACAAACAAATAGTATGTTTTTCTAAATTTACAAGAAATGGGCCGAAAAATACTCGTTTTTGCGTTGTTTGTCGTACCCGATATATTTTTCATACCAAAAACGGAACCCAAAAAAAACTTGGACTCGGGAATTCACGTTTGACCATGCAAAAACAAGGCAAATGGGCCCATGGGGGGGCCTAAATTTTGACCCGCCAAAGAGGACTCCCCCCTCCCCCCCTTAAGTGTCTTTTTTTTATTTAATACCATTCAAGATATTTTAGCAATTCCTTCTTGCAACTTCTGGACCAGAAACCCCTACTCTTTCTCACACACTCAAAGACCTAGTAAATCACCTTATTTGATCAATTTCTAACTTGTTTAATCACATATAAACATAGTTTGATTACCAAAAACTACTTCTAACCATGCAAAAACCCTAAAAATGGTCCAAAAACATATTTTGATCTTCCATATGGTTAGGAACTTGGTTTGATAAGTTTTTTTGGCCAAAAACATGGATTAGGGGGTTTAAAACGCGTTTTTACGGTTCAAAAGTTTGGTTTAAAGCCCTAACCAAAACCCCTAAGTTTCAGGGCTGATCTCTTGATGATACATGCTTGGTTTTGTGATATAGGACCTGTAGTAACATTACTTAGAAGGACAAGAACCTAGAAATTTGAGGAAAAGAGTTGAAACGAACGAAAATAGCAAATACAATGCTGAAACACCCGTTTAGTGCTGTTTAAGATTAGTTTGTGACGCGCTTGTTGTTAGCTTGTAAAATTTTTTGTAGGGACATCAGGGACCATATGAATGAGTCCCTGCCTAAATTTGGTAATTTTTCGACCATCCGAGAATGTCTGGCGAATTTATTACCGTTTAGGGACGTTTATTTAGGAAAAATACTTAAACTTCTTGAAAAATTATGAAATTTTGTAGGGAAATCAAGGATGGCATAATATGATCAGCTGTAAAATTTGGGGTCATTTGGAGAACAAGCTATGAATAAACGGAAAGGAGCCCCGTAACAAGTCCAGATATCTAATCTATGATTGCTCTTTATAAATTTAATCATACTATCAACCAACATGTTTACCTGAGGTTTATCATATTTGGAGCTTAATCAATGTGCGTAACTCGTTGTGGGTTAAATGGATTTATGAGTATAAAATGAAGGGGCGAAATTTTTGGAGCTTGCAGATTCCTAACTCGTGTACGTGGGGATGGAGGAAAATTCTTCAGTTCCGTCCTCAGCTTAGAAAATTTATATGGCATGAAATTGGGAATGGGAGATCTACTTCAGTTTGGTATGATAAGTGGGATGAGATTTGTCCTTTAATTGAATATATTAACCCTAGAGCTATTCATCGTGCTGGCTTGTCTTTAGAGACCTGTGTCAGTGATGTTGTTCATCATAATAACTGGGGTTGGCCGCCTGATTGGATTTTGAGGTATCCAATTCTTTTGAACCTAAAAGAAGTCAGCATTTGTCCGGATGAGAGGGACAAGATCGTGGTAATGGATGAGAATGGGACTTCAATGAATTTCTCGGCGTCTGGAATTTGGAATCTTATTCGGAGACCGGCTGATAAGGTGTCTTGGGTGCATGTTGTTTGGTTCTCTCAATGTGTTCCAAAACACTCCTTTATGTTGTGGATTGTGCTTCATGATAGGTTGAGCACGCAGAATCGTATTATGGGATGGAAAATTGGTGGGTATCCAAATTATAACTTGTATTGCTGCCCTCTTTGTAATGGAGAGCCGGATTCTCGTAACCACCTCTTCTTTGAGTGTAAGTTCACTGCTGAGGTTTGGAGTATTGTAAGAATGAAAGGGAAGTTTCAGGGATGTAGGAATGGTTGGGCGAATATTCTTCAATATGTGTCTCAATTTGGAATGTCCAATTCTATTGAAAATGTTGTTAATCGGCTGCTATTTGGGGCTTCGGTTTACGTTATCTGGAAGGAGCGAAACAACCGGCTTTTCAAGAACTCTTTGATGACTCCGAAGATGGTTGCGGACGAAATCATTAGGGGGACGCGCCTAAAGCTTATGACTCTAAAGTTCAAGAATTCTGAACGGGTTAATCGGGTTCTCGAGGATTGGCACTTTCCGCGGGGAGTTTCCCACCAGATTGATGATAATGGTTGATTTGTTTTAGTTTTGTTTATTTACATTGTTCTTGTGTAAGCTTTGGCTGTGTTTACCAATGTTTGGTGGTTTTGGTTTGTTTACTCTTGTATGGCATGTCATACATGAGAACTAATATGGCACTCTGTCATATTACTTGTACTTTTTGATTGTGTGGAATGCATTTAACCGGGTGAATCCCTTTACCCCAAAAAAAACATGTTTACCTGAGTTTATATGGTCATACCTGTTTTCTAAACGCGTAAACGATCAACTTGGCCCAACAGGTGAAATGGGGAAATTGAGCCAAGTTCGGTTTTAAATTTAGACATTGAACAACGTCACAATCTAAGCCTATAGACATGTTCTGGGCATACAGCCATACCCATAATAGATATACAGCCCTGTTTAGTATAAAGATTAGAATAATATTAAAATATTAAGATTATTATAATATTGACTATAGGGACTAAGTGATAGCAAGGGAAACGAACCCCAAGCTGACATCGCACTGAGTACCTACTAAACCTTGAGTTTCATGACCCCTCTTTTAAACTATTTTATGAACTTTTGGGGTCAAAAGCATGTTATTATATATTTATCTGTTTGGAAATGCACTATCCTATGAAATACCTACGTGCCGATACATGAAAGATCCCTATGATAATTGATTATTACATGTAGAATATGGATAGTACTATTGATTATATGCATGATCCGGTATATAACATATTCAATTGAGTATGGCGCCATCGCCAAGGTACTGCTGCAACTGAACAAATTAACTTGAGTGTAGCTGGAATGCCAAGTTCTACTACAATTTAATAAACTAACTTGAGTATGAGGATAACGTGGTCCGTGATGACCATGAGAACAACAT
This sequence comes from Bidens hawaiensis, assembly GCF_021521415.1. NCBI lineage: Eukaryota > Viridiplantae > Streptophyta > Magnoliopsida > Asterales > Asteraceae > Bidens > Bidens hawaiensis. The sequence goes on from NW_027491276.1 coordinate 720,761, forward strand.
GGGTAGTGGAGGCCATGAGATTGTTGTGGGCGGAAAGGGAGCCACAATGGTCGATTATGCGTGAGAAATATTATATATATACATACTATGTGGAAAATATTATATATATATATATATATACATATTATATGGTGCCTGATATATTTACTTGAGATATGCTGTGGACGGAGGGGGAGCCACAGTGGTTGGTTTTACATGGAAAATGGTGGCACGTAGCACGAACAAACATTCATGATCTCACTATAGTTTGTCATATTTATATCATAAACATATAAACATACATATGTACATACAAACAAACAGATGCACGTGCATACAAACGTATATACATATTTACATAATCACGTACATATAAACTATGATTGTGTGGTACGCAGAACTGATTTTGTTGAAACTCATGAAACTCACAAAGTATTCGTAGTTGACCCATTTTTAACATCCTTTTCAGGTGCATGGATACATAAAGTAGATTGCGTGTGTGCTATGTGTGTGGATTGTGATCGAGACTATGTGAATAGATGTAACTGTACTAGTAAGATGCAAAGCAGTTAAAGGGCTGGCTTGGATTTTTATCACCTAGTAGTAAAAGAAGTTAGAACAATGTAATATATTGTAAATTAGTAAGTAATGTTTCTTTATGAACGATGTGTTTGATACCATTTGTGTCTTTTACATTACCGTTTTACGCTTCCGCAAATCGCTTAACAGGTTATCACTATAGAATATAAGAATTAGGTTTCTCAAACAATATTGTTATATTTTTATAATGTATACATACCTCACAATAATTCAATCGTTGCATATAGGTACAAAGTACAAAGTGTTAAGTAGGTTACACAACAAAATATATTGACTTGGCTAAGCCAAACTACTAATCCAAATCGAGAAAGGCCAATTGTGTTAGAATGCTAACTCAAAATGTGATGTTCTAGGAGTGAAACCAACCCATTTGGCTTTTCAATCTCAAGTTATGATGTCCGGAAGTTAGACCAGAAAACATCTTCCCGATCAGATTAGACACGTAATTTTGTAAAATCATAAAACCTATCTTCTGTATATCCACAAATTACAAATCATAACTTTCTGGAAACTAGGCTCTACGAAATATATCCTAGAATAAATAATATATTAAAAAAGTGTGTGAAATCGTTTGGAGAAGGCTGGGGTGTTATGAGGCGTTTTTAGGGTTTCAAAAGGTTTTTAAAAAGAAATTCATGATCTGACGATCCCCCGCGCGGCGCGAGGGATCTAGCCAAATCCTTCACGCAGCTCGTGGCGCTTCAGGTATTTTAATATATATATATATAATCAAAGTATGAACACACAAAGCAAGTGATCACATAACACGTACATGTATTCGTTTATGAGATTGACATTTATCTGCTACATACGTGCTACTTGTTTTGTTTTGTCTTTGAGTCGTAGGAGTCTAATTAATTTAGTTTTATTTTAAGTCTTGTTTATTTTATTTATTCTTAGTTTTTATTTTTGTATTTGCAGAGAGTCTATTGATTTGGTCTTGTGTGTTTTTCAGGTTTATGCAACATCTTCGTTCATAAGGACCACCTCCGTTAAAGTCAGAGCCGGATCATTGTGAGAACCGAGCCCCGGTGCGGAAGCGTGAATAATGTTCGTTATTAACGGAGGAGCTCGGATCTAATCTAGGATCAAATCGTATTCGCTCTTGAGAGGGGGTTTTGGACAGATGAGTGGTGTTTGGGAGAGAGCCTGAATCGATTACAATGAACAATAGACTGGATGAACAAATATATGCAATCGAAACATAAAGATAAAGAAGTGGCAGTATGTTTTCATTTATCAAAAGATTATCATACATAGCACTCAGACATACAATAAAGATCAGCCACCTCTAGGAGAGCTCATCCTAGAGGCGGCGGCTCACTCAAAGAGATAAACCCTAGATCTCACACAACACACAATACACTCATGCTAGACAAATTAGCAAATACATCTATTTATACTAGTCTAGCATGTCTTGGTCTTCAAGCCATCCACCCTTGGTTAAGACCAAAAATATTAATTATTTTTCACCCATCGAATTATAATAATTTGATGCGTCGGTCTAAAATATAAGTCCCAACAATCTCCCCCTTAGACCGATGCCATCGAATTTCAACTCTATGTGATCAGCAAATAATCTTCCATTCTTCAAATCCGTTTCTTTCCTTGTAAGTCATCTTCAAACCTTTCCTTTGCTAGGTATGCTCGATGAGTGTATTCGAGCAGATTTTACTTGAAATATATTCTCTTTCGAAGAATACATATTCCCTTTGAGTAAGCTTCATTCCTCTTGACTTGTTCAAGCTTTGCTCAAATAAGTCCATCGAGCAAGCTCATTCTTCTTAATGTCTTCAGTCTTTCTTATTCAGCAATCTTTAGCATGCCTGGATGTAAATCTTGCTCGGTAACTAAACTGTGCTCGAAGTCCTTGCTTTGATCACGTGACATCCTCTTATTGCATTCATGCTCGTCCTCATGTGCTCGAACATCCTGTGCTCGTAACACTTGGTTAAAACCTATATGATCAAGCTGTTTGCTCGATTGGCAATCCATGCTCGATAGAAGAATACTCTTGCTAGATTAAGTGTATCTTGCTCGAAGCCTTAACACTTAGAGGAATCAACCATTTAAGGTACAGAACCTTGCTCGAAGTAGTAAATCATGCTCGATCATACCATACTCACAAGCAATGAAACATCCGTCAAGAATCTTGGATTATTGATCAACTTTTCCTTAACCTGAGTCTTTTCACTTGATTTGAAGCAAACAATTTGCAATGAAATTCAGGAATTTTAACTCCCCCAATTTCGTTGCAATTGTCTTTGAAAATTGTGTCTTCAAATCAAGTATGGGTGAAACAACCTTGACCATCCTTATCAAGATTGTTGATTCTGTAATAAACAAAGATAAACAAAACATTATATGGTTGACAATCATAAGTGATTAAACCCGTGAGCTTGGTCAACCCTTTTTCTTGTAAAGCTCTTTGATGAATTTGTGAAAAATTTATAAGGCTTTGATTTCCTTTTGCTTGTTGATGATTGGATAAATTTACCAAAATACCCATGGTATATATCTTCCGTAAAGATCAGCTTGGTCAAACTGTCAACGGCACCAAAAATCTCAAGTGTAATTCATTCATGGATTATCGGTTCACGAGCACACATAAGTCAAAGTCCCTTCACGAGCAAATTTTTTTTTTTGCTCGAGCATGGACTTTGCTCGAGAAAATACTTGGTCTTTTTCTCACATCGAGCATGCTGGAGGGCTCGCTCGAGGCCCTTGCTCAAGAAAATACTTAGTGTTTTTCTGTGTCGATCATGCTGGAGAGCATGCTCGAGGGCTTGCTCGAGGCCCTTGCTCGAGAAAACACTTGTATTTTTCTGTTGTTACTCGAGCATGCTTCTGTCTTTACTCGAGCTTGCTCGAGACCTTGCTCGAAAATACTTGTCTTTTTCTGTCTGTCATCGAGTATGCTCGAGACCATGCTCGAAAATTACTTAGTTTTTCTTTTCTTTTCCTGAGCATGCACAAAAGCAAAGTGTGCTCGAAGAAGGTTTGCTTGAGTAGAACAAAGTGTGCTCGAGACCAAAGGATAGATTTTGAGATAAACCAGGATGTGCTCGGGGTTCATGTGCTCGAAACCAAACTTGATGTGCTCGATATAAGATATGCTCGAGATAAGCTGTGCTCGAAGCAACACTTAATCATTTTACATACTTGAGACCATTCTTATCATGCTCGAGACATCCAGACTTCTTTTCTACATCATCAATCAATGATTTTCCAATACAGAACCTGCTTGAATATTCCCTTTGCATATTCCATCTGCTGCTACAAACAATGATTAGATTGCTCCTGGTACCTGTTCATTCTTGACTTCTGCATATCAGATTGTACCAGCAGCAATGTTCTTTAATATTCCCTTTACTGTTCAAGCAGCACACTCATATCAGAAACAGTTACAAGCACATAAAACCCTAATTTTTAGATCAAGAACCAAGCTTCTTCATCTGAAATTAATCGTTGTAGCAATATCCCAGTCATCACAATATCAACCATCTATCTTCAATCTATCAACAGCCGTTACAGATCTGAAAATCATCTTCAATAACAGTTTTGCCCCAAAACGAGCTAAAAACACTGTTACATCAGATCTGGACCGATATGACCAAATAAAAATGAAATTGATGTTGAATCTTCCAACGAGTCATCAACCCAAACATCAATCCACATAAATTTTACCCAAATCATCAAATAATTTCAAAACCCTAAAAATTTTTCAACAAACCTCATCGGTTTAACGTCCATGGTGGATTCAATAGCGAGGTGAATCAGATTCAGCGGTTAGTCTGAACGATTCGGCGACCCGCTCTGATACCAATTGTGAGAACCGAGCCCCGGTGCGGAAGCGTGAATAATGTTCGTTTTTAACGGAAGAGCTCGGATCTGAGCTAGGATCGAATCGTATTCGCTCTTGAGAGGGGGTTATGGACGGATGAGTGGTGTTTGGGAGAGAGCCTGAATCGATTACAATGAACAATAGACTGGATGAACAAATATATGCAATCGAAACATAAAGATAAAGAAGTGGCAGTATGATTTCATTTATCAAAAGATTATCATACATAGCACACAGACAAACAATAAAGATCAGCCACCTCCAGGAGAGCTCATCCTGGAGGAGGCGGCTCACTCAAAGAGATAAACCCTAGATCTCACACAACAAACAATACACTCATGCTAGACAAATTAGCAAATACATCTATTTATACTAGTCTAGCATGTCTTGGTCTTCAAGCCATCCACCCTTGGTTGAGACCAAAAATATTAATTATTTTTCACCCATCGAATTATAATAATTCGATGCGTCGGTCTAAAATATAAGTCCCAACAATCTCCCCCTTAGACCGATGCTATCAAATTTCAACTCTATGTGATCAGCAAATAATCTTCCATTCTTCAAATCCATTTCTTTCCTTGTAAGTCATCTTCAAACCTTTCCTTTGCTTGGTATGCTCGATGAGTGTCTTCGAGCATATTTTACTTGGAATATATTCTCTTTCGAAGAATACATATTCCCTTTGAGTAAGCTTCGTTCCTCTTGACTTGTTCAAGCTTTGCTCGAATAAGTCTATCGAGCAAGCTCATTCTTCTTCATGTCTTCAGCCTTTCTTATTCATCAATTTTTAGCATGCTCGGATGTAAATCTTGCTCGGTAACTGAACTGTGCTCGAAGTCCTTGCTTTGATCACGTGACATCCTCTTATTGCATCCATGTTCGTCCCCATGTGCTCGAACATCCTGTGCTCGTAACACTTGGTTAAAACCTGTATGATCAAGCTGTTTACTCGATTGGCAATCCATGCTCGATAGAAGAATACTCTTTCTAGATGAAGTGTAGCTTGCTCGAAGCCTTAACACTTAGAGGAATCAACCATTTAAGGTTCAGAACCTTGCTCGAAGTAGTAAATCATGCTCGATCGTACCATACTCACAAGCAATGAAACATCTCTAAAGAATCTATGATTATTGATCAACTTTTCCTTAACTTGAGTCTTTTCACTTGATTTGAAGCAAGCAATTTGCAATGATTTCCTTTTGCTTGTTGATGATTGGATAAAATTTACCAAAATACCCATGGTATATATCTTCCGTAAAGATCAGGTTGGTCAAATGGTCAACGGCACCAAAAATGTAACACCCAGTAACCGCAGCGGAAACGTAAACGGGATGCAACAGACACCTCTGATATCAACCACATTGTTTATAAAGAAAACTGAATGCATTAATAATAGTTAAAATTACATTATCTTGTATTCCATTACCGTCTAGGTGATACACACATCATACAATACGATACATAATTCTATTTATTATAATGTATCCTAACATTCCGCACGCAAATCTTACACACATCAAGCACTTAGCACGTAAGCAATCACTTCATCTTAGTTGTACCTGAAAAGCATGTGAGAAAACGGGTCAACTACGAATAGTTGGTGAGTTTCACAATTTGAGTAAACCATGATAAATCCATATCAAAATATAATATTATCTGGGGACACTGTTAACCCAGTACTGTACTCATTCCGGGGGCAATGTTAACCCAGAAACACGATGTAATTATGCTGAGCCCACAAGCGAAACCTCTGTCTGGGGACACTGTTAACCCAGTACAGTACTCATTCCGGGGACAATGTTAACCCAGAAACACGTCTAGGGACATCTGGGGACACTGTTAACCCAGTACTGTACCCATTCCATACGATTCCCGTACAATAAAACATTTATAATTACACGCAAATCCATGCGTTCAGTATGTACTTAAACATTTCAATAGTAACATGCTTCCGCCCCGGGAAAATATTTAAAAACAGTTCAGAAAAAGGGGCTCGTGAAACTCACCTTAGCACATGCAAGCAGGTAACAACAATCATTATCAGTTAACACGTCCAATCTGTAATATGATCCCTACGATCGTTACTATACACTCATTATTAATATAACTTAAACCAAGTTAACCGGTACATCGGGGGACACTGTTAACCCAGCACTGTACCCGTTCTGGGGGGCAAGGTTAACCCAGAAACACTTCTCCGGACTCAGATTGTGATGTCGTTTAGAGTTCCAGGGTCACAATTACTATTAGTCGTTTTTCTCGTTTTGCGTGCCTAGCACGGTTATCCGTTTTTACGTTTCAAAAATGAGTTTGGTCACACACGACCCGAAAGTGGTGGTTGACTGATAATTTAATTAAAGTTGTGAAATTAAAGCTCGGTTTAGACGCCCCGATTGGCCGCGGGACCCGTTTCCGTCTTTAGCGTACCGGAAACTGTTAAATCGGACAAAAATTACTCAAATCATCCGAATTATTTTCGGATGATTTATTTTTACTTGTTTAACTCAATTATATGAAAAATAGTTCATTTTTAGGGTTTTTATACACCAGTCAGCTCGCTTAGGCGAACTTTACTGGTTTACGCGTTTTAAGCTTTAAAAGTTTGTTTTTATTTCCTTTTTAGCACAAATAATTATCCGTTTACTCTCGGATCTTGAAATTTTGCACAAATCACTTTTTGACAGTGGGGAATTTTATAAAAATATTTCCAGAATTAATTTCTATATTTAAAATTTGTTTATCTATTTTTAAACACCATTTAAACACTAAATATGTCGTAAATATCAAACGATCTTAGAAAAATCTCAAATTTTTCCTGGATGTCCCCTGCCATCCACATAGTCCCCTGTAATTTTTCCAGAATCAAAATCTTCATTTACATGCCATTTTCACTAAAACCGAGCTAGAAAACCCTAGAACTCGTTTAACCGAAAAGTCTACTTAGACTTTTCCAACGGACCTCAAATTTTGTGTGTGACTTATACATGATATAAAAAGCTTATCTGCAATTTTCCAGAATTTTTCATGATATTTAACTATTTTTCACCGTTTTTGGCCAAAACCGAGCATTAAATTCACCAAATATTCATCCTTTATCCAAAAATTACCAAAACTTCACAGAACTCTTACTTTCATGTGTAGAACATCCCTGTAAAATTTCATGACCTAACTCTAAACCATCAACAATCTGTCACAAAACACATACACCGAACATAAACCGAATATACCTTTCGTTTTCCGCCACTAAAGCTACAAACTCGTCTTCCGCCTTATCTACCACTAAACACAGAGCCTACAAACAACATACCACAATACCAAGCAAGTTACACTCACGATCAAGCCATTTCTTTCATGGTTTCGGTTATGATTCCAAAAACAAAGATTTAACCGTAAAAATTCGTTTTTGATTCGTTTAACTCCTTTCTTGGACCAAGATCCCTTGTATAACCCGTATACATCACTTGATCATGCGAGAATCGGTTTTCATCTTTGAAACCTCATTTTCTTGCAAACAAACTCAAGAAATGAAGATGAACACTTGAATAACTCGATCATTACCTTGTTTTTCTTGCTAGAACTCTCGGTTTTTGGATGAAATTATTGAGAGAATGAATGGATTGTTGAAATGTTTTGATGAAAAAAGAAAATGAAGGGCCAAGGGCACACCCTTGGTCCGATCGGGATTTTGAGAGGGTGGGGTGGGACCCACCTTTTCATTCTAGGCCACGTGTTTGGATTCTCGTAATCCGGATAATGTTTTGGATAATCTGGTTCAGTTCGTTTTTCGGTTAAATGTCTAATTCGGCTTAAAACGAGGCTAAAACGGTTGTTTTTCGGCTAAAAATGAAATTTATATAAAACCACTTTAAAAAACTTAAACCATGACTTCCATTAACTTAAAATACCATGTTATTAATAATTGCGCATCTTTTTCGGCTTGATCGGTCGTCTCTTGCTCGGTTTGGTATTAAAGGTTTCGTTTAACGTACCGTCGTACCATTAAATCGAAATTCTTTTTCTGTGCCGAACTTTACTTATCCCGAAGCATTAATGCTTCGTATAATCACTAAATATTATAGATATCGTCTATAATTGAACCCTCGATTCGTTCGGGTTTCAATAACTATCGATCGAATAATCGCATATTCAATACGATGAATTATATATTCACGTACAATCAATACAGTGAACCATGTATTCTCGTATAATTACTATGGTAATTCATATACCCGACATTAAATATGACGTAACTATTGTCTACCGGTTAGGGTATACTTGGTTTCGTCGGAATCGTTACATTCTCCCCACGTTAAGAAATTTCGTCCTCGAAATTTTACACGCCCAATATCCCCTTCCGAGAGAAAGGTGGGGGGTTTTTCCTTCAGAATTCACCCTCGCGTTACCAGGTATAATCTGGTCCTCGCTGTGAATTCCACTTAATCTTAATCAATAAAGTTTGGTGTGTCCAAACTGTTTAGTTTTCCCGTCTACTATCTCTACGGAATTATTTATGATATCAGGCATGTTTTCTATGAGTACCTCCAATACTGGTACTTTCGTTGCCTCAACGCCTAGGCACTTTTCAATCCGTATACATGGCAAAACATCATGTATAGTAGTTAGCCCCTGGAGTACTTTAATCGATAAACTAAATGACCAATCATGGAGATAGTCTCATGAGGTCCAATATGTTAAGGAGCTATTTTCGGTTTTGCCAAACCTCATATCACCTCTCTAAGGTGATGCCTTAAAAATGCATTGTCACCTCTTTCCAGTGACAGTGGTTTCTTTTGAATGTTGGCATAAATCCTTTGCCAATCTCGCGCTGCTTTCAACTTATCTTAAATATTATAAATCCGATTGGTTGATTCTCGAATCAATTCAAATATTATGGCTTGATTGTCGCCCATTTTCAATTTAACAATTGGTGATAATTACTTCACCCATAGAAAGCTTCAAGCTCTCGATGTTTCCTTCCCCGCCTCCCAATAATGGAAGTAGGATAACTATTTCGATCCGAGCTAATTGAAAATGGTACTCCACGACGAGATACCATTTCACCATCATGAATTTGGGCGAGAATTCATTGTGGTAATCGACATGGATTGGGATGAAATGCGAGGATTGGTTAATCGATCCGCGATTACCCAATTTACCTCATGCCTTTGATATATCTTGGGAATTTGCGTCCCGAAATCCATTGTAATTTATTCCCACTATCATTGGCGAATTTTCTGTCGTTGTGGCGTTCCCAAGGGTTTTCGGTATGCAACCTTATCTCTTGCATAACTTAAATATTCATCAACATACGTAACCATATCTTTCTCCAAACTCGGCCATCAATAAAATCCTTTCAGATATTCGTATCATCAATAGTCTAATCCGATCCCGGATGTATGGAATATTTCGATCTATGCGCTTCGTCCATGATTAATTCACGAAGGTCATGGAGGGTCGGGATCCAAACCCAATTTTTTTTTTGAAATAGAGAATTTCGTCCACGCGCTGTTCGAAATTCTTCTCATTGCCGTAAAGTCCTTCCTTTTCCAAATGTTCCTCTTTCTACGCCTCACGTTGAGCGACTCGAATCAGGTCCGAAAGGTTCGACTGGACTATCATCCCTAGCGCTTCCACTCGCAATGGCTTAACCCGATCTTTCCTACTCAAGGCATCGGCTACGACGTTAGCCTTGTCGGGGTGATAACGGATGTCACAGTCATAATCGTTTAACAACTCGACCCATCTTCGTTGCCTCATATTCAGTTCTTTCTGATCGAATATGTGATGCAAACTTTTATGATCGGTGAAGATGGTGCACTTCGTGCCGTAGAGATAAAGTCTCCAGATTTTAAGTGCGAATATAATCGCTCCCAGTTCTAAGTCGTGAGTAGTGTAATTTTTCTCGTGTACTTTTAACTGTCTGGAAGCATAGGCTATAACCTTATTATTCTGCATCAACACGCATCCAAAACCGCTTCGCGATGCGTCACAATACGCGACAAAACCATCGTCTCCATCGGGGAGACTTAAAATGGGCGCTTGGCACAATTTTAATGGTTTCTATCTTATTTGGATCTATGTGAAATCCTTGTTGCTTTACAACATGACCAAGGGATTATGCTTTCTGTATTCAAAGTCACATTTCGAAAACTTCGCGTATAACTCATCTTGCTTTAACACTTCCACCATTTTCCTTAAACGTCGTTCGTGCTCTTCCTTACGTTGCAAATATATCAAAATATTATCAATGAATGCTATGACAAATTTGTCAAAATAAAGTTTTCAGACTCGGTTCATGAGTTCCATGAACACTGCCGGCGCATTTGCTAGCCCGAACGGCATAAATAAGAATTCATAATGGCCGTAACGAGTCTGAAACGCTGTTGTTGCAACGTCCTCCTCTTGGACTTTTCATTTGGTGATAACTATATCTAAGAGCAATTTTCTAAAAGTAAATCGCCCTTTGCAGTTGGTTAAACAGATCGTTCACTTCGAAGAAGTGAATACCTATTCTTGATCCTCACTTTATGCAATTCTCTCTAATCAATACATATCCTAACACTTTCGTCCTTCATTTCCCAAATAACACTGGTGCACCCCATGGTGACTAACTAGGTCGTATAAAACCTTTATCCAATAATTCTTGCATTTCAGTTGGCGCAAGTCGGTAAGATGCTTTAGCAACAGGGCCAGCTTGAGGTATTAAATCGATTCTGAATTCAACCTGTCGGGTTGGCGGTAATCCAGGAAGTTCTTCTGGGAAAACTTCTGGATATTTACGTATCACCGAAACATCTTCTATATGTTTTCTTTTAAATACTTTGGCAATCGCGTTTGTTAAATACACCACGTCTTCTTGTCGTAAATATATAACATCTCAAGATGAGATTAGAGTGGTAACATAATACCGTACACTTTTCTCTGTATCTAATCACTTCATCGTCCGAAGGAGGGCTTCTAATCATCTTCTTTTCATATTTGATTTCAGCTTCATGTTGAGTTAGCCAATCCATGTTAACGATTACGTCAAAACTTCTTAACTTTACTGGTCGTAGGTCAATAAGGAAAGGTTAATCGTTCAGAATAATAGGACAATTCCGAACAATTTAGTTAACCATTAGGGGTTTACCGTTAGCGATTCTACAGTTTAGGGTTCTATAGTTTCACTAATCGGTATCTTTCCAAAAGATAGGAGGTTAGCAGGAATCTAACTTCTATCGACAACCGTAAAAATATCACTGAAGTCTATTGATTTAAAACTACAACGTACTTAATACCACCTTTGGATCATGACGTGCTTTATTCGAATTACTCACAAAAGCGCGGCTCCTTGCTTGATCAGAGGCTGATGCTAGTCATGAGGTTCGTCTTCCACGACACCTTGGTTCAACTTTGGGCAATTTCTCTTGATACGTTCTGTACTGCCACATTCATAGCAAGTACAACTGTTTGGCATAATTTGATTTCCTTGGGTGGATTGTTATTGAAGTTGTTGGGTTCGGAGTGGTTGTACACGTATGGGTTGGGGTTGCCGGTTCACATGGCTTCAAATGGTTCTACAATTGGGGCATTACGTCCATCTTTACCATACCTATGGCCTACTATCACTCGACATTCTTCTTCCTGCCGATAACCATATTTTCCACATTTCGGGAAGGACCCTTTATGCGGTTCATGTTTTCACACCAGAACTAGTCTTAGTATAATTCTGGGTTGTAGGACATACCTACTTATTCAGAAGCCTATCTTGCACTATACCTTTATCATTTCTCTTCTTTAACACTCGACGTCTCACCTAACGTCCTTCCAATCCGCTTCCCATAGAATCAAATATATCAATGCTGGCTTGTGACACAACCCTTCCAAAGGTTGTATATTTTACAGGGTTGACTATACTCCTTATCGATAGAGTTAGTCCCCAATATAGCGCTCACTTCGCTTAGTTTCAGGAGTAATTAGCCATGTTACCAGACATGACAATTCCTTCAAACGATTAGCGTGTTCTAAGTGATCAGCACACAACATTTCTATCTTTCATAGCTCAGTTTCCAATCTCTGAGTTTAATTATTCGAATAAAAGTGCTCTAGCACAAGAATTTTAAATTCTGACCATATCATCTGAGTAATAATTTTCTAACTATAATTTTGTACCATCGTGTTCCATCACGATAAAACATAATCTACCAACATATCTGTAGCGTATTTCACTACACAATGTTCTGGACTCTTACCAATATCCTTAACCATTTCGATCTTTTCTATCCACTCGCTAATCCATTCCTCCCTTTACCATCAGTAAACTATTAATAATTTCCTTACCACAAACAACAAACATATCCTTCATACCGGATCTAATTCATTACGACTACTATTCATGTTTAGTTTATAACTAATACTTGTAGTCATAATAGTATTCGGTGGGACAATATCACTTTTAGTAATAACACTAAGAATTGAAATATTCATATTCATGTGATCGCTCGATCTATAATTCTGCGATCACATTTGCATCAACACTAACAGTGATCTGTGATACGACATTCGGTATCATCATCTGCTATCTTTGAGCAATCAACTGACTCATATCAATCTCCATCATTGGAGTTATTCTTTATATGTCATTCTGCCGTACTCATCCCGTACGCAGTAATCAATACTAATCTCACCGTATAACTCGTTACCAGCTCAATCATATCAACAGGTACACATACACACCAAATATTATCATACATATTACACATACCAGTATCTAGTATATATGTCCCACAAATATAATAACATATGGACTTAACCTGACGTCGGTTAACGTTTAAATATGTTTCATAATCCTTGTCACCAACTGACATATAGATCTTTCTCAACAAAGATTAATGTTTAATATACATGATTTCAATATCCTTCTGCATGTCAGCATAACCGATACATACTCACCGTGAGCACCAAACGATTACGTACCATGGAGTTATAATATCCGTGTCTATTCGTATATCCGTCATACTCGGTATACCACCTACGAACGAACAACCAACTATGCTATAATGATTCCAACACCTCTTTGTGTATGGGTAATCATTCTATTCGAGTATACATGGGTATAGGCATCTAACGGATGTAAGGTTAACATAGGGAGTTGCAAGGTTCAAGGTAATCGCGCAACATGGGTTGCCTCCCAATATTATCAATTACTATTATGGGAAACTCTATCGCTTGCTCAGTCAATGTCCTCCGGCGTTCTAGGTTCGCTAAAATCGGTAATTCTCGATCTAGAGGTGGTATGTCTCATATGTTTGAGAGTGAGCAATACATATATATATTTCTATATATTATTTTTATCTGCTCATTTATTATCCATTTTATTATTATTATTTTATTTTTATTTTAATGGAACAAGAATGGGTTCAGGTACAGGTTCGTCCGTACGTGAGGGTTGGCGGTTCGGGTGAACATAGGGGGTTATTAGGATATACGGTACCGGTGTTGGTAGGGTAAGGGATTTATCAATTTTGGTTGGGAGTGACGGTTACTAGATATTTCTGGTTAATGTCAAACAGGAGATCTAACTTGGTACTATCATAACTATAGCCCGATAAGTCAGACTTATCATCAACCGATGCTCTAGAAATTTCAGCATCCTCGGTACTTTTATTATTTTATCCCCCGGTTCCTTATCCGGGTTCTATTTCTCAATACATGTACCCACAAGATACGTACATATATATATATACACCTTAGCACGCATAAATAATATTATATACTTTACACATATGTTGCCATTTTTACCTATTACTGTACCCCGTGACTTCCCCTGAATTCCCTCGTGCGGACAAGTCTGTTATTATGTTCCGGACCATAATAACTCACTTGTCCGTCCAAGTTCATCCAGCTCTCGTCACTATAAATTATTAGTTGATATTCAGATCCTATAATACTTGAGCTACTGGTTATATTTTAGGTATCTTTTAAAGACATCCTAATTCCTTATAACCAATGGCTCTGATACCAACTTCTGTAACACCCCGTAACCGCAGCGGAAACGAAAACGGGATGCAACAGACACCTCTGATATCAACCACATTGTTTATAAAGAAAACTGAATGCATTAATATACTTCAAATTACATTATCTTGTATTCCATTACCGTCTAGGTGATACACACATCATACAATACGATACATAATTCTATTTATTATAATGTATCCTAACATTCCGCACGCAAATCTTACACACATCAAGCACTTAGCACGTAAGCAATCACTTCATCTTAGTTGTACCTGAAAAGCATGTGAGAAAATGGGTCAACTACGAATAGTTGGTGAGTTTCACAATTTGAGTAAACCATGATAAATCCATATCAAAATATAATATTATCTGGGGACACTGTTAACCCAGTACTGTACTCATTCCGGGGGCAATGTTAACCCAGAAACACGATGTAATTATGCTGAGCCCACAAGCGAAACCTCTGTCTGGGGACACTGTTAACCCAGTAAAGTACTCATTCCGGGGACAATGTTAACCCAGAAACACGTCTAGGGACATCTGGGGACACTGTTAACCCAGTACTGTACCCATTCCATACGATTCCCGTACAATAAAACATTTATAATTACACGCAAATCCATGCGTTCAGTATGTACTTAAACATTTCAATAGTAACATGCTTCCGCCCCGGGAAAATATTTAAAAACAGTTCAGAAAAAGGGGCTCGTGAAACTCACCTTAGCACATGCAAGCAGGTAACAACAATCATTATCAGTTAACACGTCCAATCTGTAATATGATCCCTACGATCGTTACTATACACTCATTATTAATATAACTTAAACCAAGTTAACCGGTACATCGGGGGACACTGTTAACCCAGCACTGTACCCGTTCTGGGGGCAGGTTAACCCAGAAACACTTCTCCGGACTCAGATTGTGATGTCGTTTAGAGTTCCAGGGTCACAATTACTATTAGTCGTTTTTCTCGTTTTGCGTGCCTAGCACGGTTATCCGTTTTTACGTTTCAAAAATGAGTTTGGTCACACACGACCCGAAAGTGGTGGTTGACTGATAATTTAATTAAAGTTGTGAAATTAAAGCTCGGTTTAGACGCCCCGATTGGCCGCGGGACCCGTTTCCGTCTTTAGCGTACCGGAAACTGTTAAATCGGACAAAAATTACTCAAATCATCCGAATTATTTTCGGATGATTTATTTTTACTTGTTTAACTCAATTATATGAAAAATAGTTCATTTTTAGGGTTTTTATACACCAGTCAGCTCGCTTAGGCGAACTTTACTGGTTTACGCGTTTTAAGCTTTAAAAGTTTGTTTTTATTTCCTTTTTAGCACAAATAATTATCCGTTTACTCTCGGATCTTGAAATTTTGCACAAATCACTTTTTGACAGTGGGGAATTTTATAAAAATATTTCCAGAATTAATTTCTATATTTAAAATTTTTTTATCTATTTTTAAACACCATTTAAACACTAAATATGTCGTAAATATCAAACGATCTTAGAAAAATCTCAAATTTTTCCTGGATGTCCCCTGCCATCCACATAGTCCCCTGTAATTTTTCCAGAATCAAAATCTTCATTTACATGCCATTTTCACTAAAACCGAGCTAGAAAACCCTAGAACTCGTTTAACCGAAAAGTCTACTTAGACTTTTCCAACGGACCTCAAATTTTGTGTGTGACTTATACATGATATAAAAAGCTTATCTGCAATTTTCCAGAATTTTTCATGATATTTAACTATTTTTCACCATTTTTGGCCAAAACCGAGCATTAAATTCACCAAATATTCATCCTTTATCCAAAAATTACCAAAACTTCACAGAACTCTTACTTTCATGTGTAGAACATCCCTGTAAAATTTCATGACCTAACTCTAAACCATCAACAATCTGTCCCAAAACACATACACCGAACATAAACCGAATATACCTTTCGTTTTCCGCCACTACAAGCTACAAACTCGTCTTTCCGCTTTATCTACCACTAAACACAGAGCCTACAAACAACATACCACAATACCAAGCAAGTTACACTCACGATCAAGCCATTTCTTTCATGGTTTCGGTTATGATTCCAAAAACAAAGATTTAACCGTAAAAATTCGTTTTTGATTCGTTTAACTCCTTTCTTGGACCAAGATCCCTTGTATAACCTGTATACATCACTTGATCATGCGAGAATCGGTTTTCATCTTTGAAACCTCATTTTCTTGCAAACAAACTCAAGAAATGAAGATGAACACGTGAATAACTCGATCATTACCTTGTTTTTCTTGCTAGAACTCTCGGTTTTTGGATGAAATTATTGAGAGAATGAATGGATTGTTGAAATGTTTTGATGAAAAAAGAAAATGAAGGGCCAAGGGCACACCCTTGGTCCGATCGGGATTTTGAGAGGGTGGGGTGGGACCCACCTTTTCATTCTAGGCCACGTGTTTGGATTCTCGTAATCCGGATAATGTTTTGGATAATCTGGTTCAGTTCGTTTTTCGGTTAAATGTCTAATTCGGCTTAAAACGAGGCTAAAACGGTCGTTTTTCGGCTAAAAATGAAATTTATATAAAACCACTTTAAAAAACTTAAACCATGACTTCCATTAACTTAAAATACCATGTTATTAATAATTGCGAATCTTTTTCAGCTTGATCGGTCGTCTCTTGCTCGGTTTGGTATTAAAGGTTTCGTTTAACGTACCGTCGTACCATTAAATCGAAATTCTTTTTCTGTGCCGAACTTTACTTATCCCGAAGCATTAATGCTTCGTATAATCACTAAATATTATAGATATCGTCTATAATTGAACCCTCGATTCGTTCGGGTTTCAATAACTATCGATCGAATAATCGCATATTCAATACGATGAATTATATATTCACGTACAATCAATACAGTGAACCATGTATTCTCGTATAATTACTATGGTAATTCATGTACCCGACATTAAATATGACGTAACTATTGTCTACCGGTTAGGGTATACTTGGTTTCGTCGGAATCGTTACAAAAAATCTCAAGTGTAATTAATCATCTATGTTTCATTGCAAATTACTTGCTTCAAATCAAGTGAAAAGACTCAAGTTAAGGAAAAGTTGATCAATAATCCAAGATTCTTTAGAGATGTTTCATTGCTTGTGAGTATGGTACGATCGAGCATGATTTACTACTTCAAGCAAGGTTCTGAACCTTAAATGGTTGATTCCTCTAAGTGTTAAGGCTTCGAGCAAGCTACACTTCATCTAGCAAGAGTATTCTTCTATCGAGCATGGATTGCCAATCGAGCAAACAGCTTGATCATACAGGTTTTAACCAAGTGTTACGAGCACAGGGTGTTCAAGCACATGGGGACGAGCATGGATGCAATAAGAGGATGTCACGTGATTAAAGTAAGGACTTCGAGTACAGTTCGGTTACCGAGCAAGATTTACATCCGAGCATGCTAAAGATTGCTTAATAAGAAAGGCTGAAGACATTAAGAAGAATGAGCTTGCTCGATGGACTTATTCGAGCAAAGCTTGAACAAGTCAAGAGGAACGAAGCTTACTCAAAGGGAATATGTATTCTTCGAAAGAGAATATATTCCAAGTAAAATATGCTCGAAGACACTCATCGAGCATACCTAGCAAAGGAAAGGTTTGAAGATGACTTACAAGGAAAGAAACGGATTTGAAGAATGGAAGATTATTTGCTGATCACATAGAGTTGAAATTTGATGGCATCGGTCTAAGGGGGAGATTGTTGGGACTTATATTTTAGACCGACGCATCGAATTATTATAATTCGATGGGTGAAAAATAATTAATATTTTTGGTCTCAACCAAGGGTGGATGGCTTGAAGACCAACACATGCTAGACTAGTATAAATAGATGTATTTGCTAATTTGTCAAGCATGAGTGTATTGTGTGTTGTGTGAGATCTAGGGTTTATCTCTTTGAGTGAGCCGCCGCCTCCAGGATGAGCTCTCCTGGAGGTGGCTGATCTTTATTGTATGTCTGTGTGCTATGTATGATAATCTTTTGATAAATGAAATCATACTGCCACTTCTTTATCTTTTTGTTTCGATTGCATATATTTGTTCATCCAGTCTATTGTTCATTGTAATCGATTCAGGCTCTCTCCCAAACACCACTCATCCGTCCAAAACCCCCTCTCAAGAGCGAATACGATTCGATCCTAGCTCAGATCCGAGCTCCTCCGTTAATAACGAACATTATTCACGCTTCCGCACCGGGGCACGGTTCTCACAATTGGTATCAGAGCGGGTCGCCGAATCGTTCAGACTAACCGCTGAATCTGATTCACCTTTCTATTGAATCCACCATGGACGTTAAACCGATGAGGTTTGTTGAAAAATTTTTAGGGTTTTGAAATTATTTGATGATTTGGGTAAAATTTATGTGGATTGATGTTTGGGTTGATGACTCGTTGGAAGATTCAACATCAATTTCATTTTTATTTGGTCATATCAGTCCAGATCTGATGTAACAGTGTTTTTAGCTCGTTTTGGGGCAAAACTGTTATTGAAGATGATTTTCAGATCTGTAACGGCTGTTGATAGATTGTAGATAGATTGTTGATATTGAGATGACTGGGATATTGCTACAACGATTAATTTCAGATGAAGAAGCTTGGTTCTTGATCTGAAAATTAGGGTTTTATGTGCTTGTAACTGTTTCTGATATGAGTGTGCTGCTTGAACAGTAAAGGGAATATTGAAGAACATTGCTGCTGGTACAATCTGATATGCAGAAGTCAAGAATGAACAGGTACCAGGAGCAATCTAATTATTGTTTGTAGCAGCAGATGGAAGATGCAAAGGGAATATTCAAGCAGGTTCTGTATTGGAAAATCATTGATTGATGATGTAGAAAAGAAGTCTGGATGTCTCGAGCATGATAAGAATGGTCTCAAGTATGTAAAATGATTAAGTGTTGCTTCGAGCACAGCTTATCTCGAGCATATCTTATATCGAGCACATCAAGTTTGGTTTCGAGCACATGAACCCCGAGCACATCCTGGTTTATCTCAAAATCTATCCTTTGGTCTCGAGCACACTTTGTTCTACTCAAGCAAACCTTCTTCGAGCACACTTTGCTTTTGTGCATGCTCAGGAAAAGAAAAGAAAAACTAAGTAATTTTCGAGCATGGTCTCGAGCATACTCGATGACAGACAGAAAAAGACAAGTATTTTCGAGCAAGGTCTCGAGCAAGCTCGAGTAAAGACAGAAGCATTCTCGAGTAACAACAGAAAAATACAAGTGTTTTCTCGAGCAAGGGCCTCGAGCAAGCCCTCGAGCATGCTCTCCAGCATGCTCGACACAGAAAAACACTAAGTATTTTCTCGAGCAAGGGCCTCGAGCGAGCCCTCCAGCATGCTCGATGTGAGAAAAAGACCAAGTATTTTCTCGAGCAAGGTCCATGCTTGAGCAAAAAAAAAAATTTGCTCGTGAAGGGACTTTGACTTATGTGTGCTCGTGAACCGATAATCCATGAATGAATTACACTTGAGATTTTTGGTGCCGTTGACCGTTTGACCAAGCTGATCTTTACGGAAGATATATACCATGGGTATTTTGGTAAATTTATCCAATCATCAACAAGCAAAAGGAAATCAAAGCCTTATAAATTTTTCACAACTTCATCAAAGAGCTTTACAAGAAAAAGGGTTGACCAAGTTCACGGGTTTAATCACTTATGATTGTCAACCATATAATGTTTTGTTTATCTTTGTTTATTACAGAATCAACAATCTTGATAAGGATGGTCAAGGTTGTTTCACCCATACTTGATTTGAAGACACAATTTTCAAAGACAATTGCAACGAAATTGGGGGAGTTAAAATTCCTGAATTTCATTGCAAATTGTTTGCTTCAAATCAAGTGAAAAGACTCAAGTTAAGGAAAAGTTGATCAATAATCCAAGATTCTCGACGGATGTTTCATTGCTTGTGAGTATGGTATGATCGAGCATGATTTACTACTTCGAGCAAGGTTCTGTACCTTAAATGGTTGATTCCTCTAAGTGTTAAGGCTTCGAGCAAGATACACTTAATCTAGCAAGAGTATTCTTCTATCGAGCATGGATTGCCAATCGAGCAAACAGCTTGATCATACAGGTTTTAACCAAGTGTTACGAGCACAGGATGTTCGAGCACATGAGGACGAGCATGAATGCAATAAGAGGATGTCACGTGATCAAAGCAAGGACTTCGAGCACAGTTTAGTTACCGAGCAAGATTTACATCCAAGCATGCTAAAGATTGCTGAATAAGTAAGGCTGAAGACATTAAGAAGAATGAGCTTGCTCGATGGACTTATTTGAGCAAAGCTTGAACAAGTCAAGAGGAATGAAGCTTACTCAAAGGGAATATGTATTCTTCGAAAGAGAATATATTTCAAGTAAAATCTGCTCGAATACACTCATCGAGCATACCTAGCAAAGGAAAGGTTTGAAGATGACTTACAAGGAAAGAAACGGATTTGAAGAATGGAAGATTATTTGCTGATCACATAGAGTTGAAATTTGATGGCATCGGTCTAAGGGGGAGATTGTTGGGACTTATATTTTAGACCGACGCATCAAATTATTATAATTCGATGGGTGAAAAATAATTAATATTTTTGGTCTCAACCAAGGGTGGATGGCTTGATGACCAAGACATGCTAGACTAGTATAAATAGATGTATTTGCTAATTTGTCTAGCATGAGTGTATTGTGTGTTGTGTGAGATCTAGGGTTTATCTCTTTGAGTGAGCCGCCGCCTCTAGGATGAGCTCTCCTGGAGGTGGCTGATCTTTATTGTATGTCTGAGTGCTATGTATGATAATCTTTTGATAAATGAAATCATACTGCCACTTCTTTATCTTTAAGTTTCGATTGCATATATTTGTTCATCCAGTCTATTGTTCATTGTAATCGATTCAGGCTCTCTCCCAAACACCATTCATCCGTCCAAAACCCCCCTCTCAAGAGCGAATACGATTTGATCCTAGCTTAGATCCGAGCTCCTCCGTTAATAACGAACATTATTCACGCTTCCGCACCGGGGCTCGGTTCTCACAATGATCCGGCTCTGACTTTAACGGAGGTGGTCCTTATGAACGAAGATGTTGCATAAACCTGAAAAACACACAAGACCAAATCAATAGACTCTCTGCAAATACAAAAATAAAAACTAAGAATAAATAAAATAAACAAGACTTAAAATAAAACTAAATTAATTAGACTCCTACGACTCAAAGACAAAACAAAACAAGTAGCACGTATGTAGCAGATAAATGTCAATCTCATAAACGAATACATGTACGTGTTATGTGATCACTTGCTTTGTGTGTTCATACTTTGATAATATATATATATATTAAAAAACCTGTGAAGGATTTGGCTAGATCCCTCGCGCCGCGCGGGGGATCGTCAGATCATGAATTTCTATTTAAAAACCTTTTGAAACCCTAAAAACGCCTCATAACACCCCAGCCTTCTCCAAACGATTTCACACACTTTTTTAATATATTATTTATTCTAGGATATATTTCGTAGAGCCTAGTTTCCAGAAAGTTATGATTTGTAATTTGTGGATATACAGAAGATAGGTTTTATGATTTTACAAAATTACGTGTCTAATCTGATCGGGAAGATGTTTTCTGGTCTAACTTCCGGACATCATAACTTGAGATTGAAAAGCCAAATGGGTTGGTTTCACTCCTAGAACATCACATTTTGAGTTAGCATTCTAACACAATTGGCCTTTCTCGATTTAGATTAGTAGTTTGGCTTAGCCAAGTCAATATATTTTGTTGTGTAACCTACTTAACACTTTGTACTTTGTACCTATATGCAACGATTGAATTTTTTTGAGGTATGTATACATTATAAAAATATAACAATATTGTTTGAGAAACCTAATTCTTATATTCTATAGTGATAACCTGTTAAGCGATTTGCGGAAGCGTAAAACGGTAATGTAAAAGACACAAATGGTATCAAACACATCGTTCATAAAGAAACATTACTAACTAATTTACAATATATTACATTGTTCTAACTTCTTTTACTACTAGGTGATAAAAATCCAAGCCAGCCCTTTAACTGCTTTGCATCTTACTAGTACAGTTACATCTATTCACATAGTCTCGATCACAATCCACACACATAGCACACACGCAATCTACTTTAAGTATCCATGCACCTGAAAAGGATGTTAAAAATGGGTCAACTACGAATACTTTGTGAGTTTCATGAGTTTCAACAAAATCAGTTCTGCGTACCACACAATCATAGTTTATATGTACGTGATTATGTAAATATGTATATACGTTTGTATGCACGTGCATCTGTATGTTTGTATGTACATATGTATGTTTATATGTTTATGATATAAATATGACAAACTATAGTGAGATCATGAATGTTTGTTCGTGCTACGTGCCTCCATTTTCCATGTAAAACCAACCACTGTGGCCCCCACTCCGTCCACAGCATATCTCAAGTAAATATATCAGGCACCATATAATATGTATATATATATATATAATATTTTCCACATAGTATGTATATATATAATATTTCTCACGCATAATCGACCCTTGTGGCTCCCCTTCCGCCCACAACAATCTCATGGCCTCCACTACCCATGTTGTTCTCATGGTCATCACGGACCACGTTATCCTCATACTCAAGTTAGTTTATTAAATTGTAGTAGAACTTGGCATTCCAGCTACACTCAAGTTAATTTGTTCAGTTGAAGCAGTACCTTGGCGATGGCGCTATACTCAATTGAATATGTTATATACCGGATCATGCATATAATCAATAGTACTATCCATATTCTACGTGTAATAATCAATTATCATAGGGATCTTTCATGTATCGGCACGTAGGTATTTCATAGGATAGTGCATTTCCAAACAGATAAATATATAATAACATGCTTTTGACCCCAAAAGTTCATAAAATAGTTTAAAAGAGGGGTCATGAAACTCAAGGTTTAGTATGTACTCAGTGCGATGTCAGCTTGGGGTTCGTTTCCCTTGCTATCACTTAGTCCCTATAGTCAATATTATAATAATCTTAATATTTTAATATTATTCTAATCTTTATACTAAACAGGGCTGTATATCTATTCTGGGTATGGCTGTATGCCCAGAACATGTCTATAGGCTTAGATTGTGACGTTGTTCAATGTCTAAATTTAAAACCGAACTTGGCTCAATTTCCCCATTTCACCTGTTGGGCCAAGTTGATCGTTTACGCGTTTAGAAAACAGGTATGACCATATAAACTCAGGTAAACATGTTGGTTGATAGTATGATTAAATTTATAAAGAGCAATCATAGATTAGATGTCTGGACTTGTTACGGGGCTCCTTTCCGTTTATTCATAGCTTGTTCTCCAAATGACCCCAAATTTTACAGCTGATCATATTATGCCATCCTTGATTTCCCTACAAAATTTCATAATTTTTCAAGAAGTTTAAGTATTTTTCCTAAATAAACGTCCCTAAACGGTAATAAATTCGCCAGACATTCTCGGATGGTCGAAAAATTACCAAATTTGGGCAGGGACTCATTCATATGGTCCCTGATGTCCTTACAAAAAATTTTACAAGCTAACAACAAGCGCGTCACAAACTAATCCTAAACAGCACTAAACGAGTGTTTCAGCATTATATTTGCTATTTTCGTTCGTTTCAACTCTTTTCCTCAAATTTCTAGGTTCTTGTCCTTCTAAGTAATGTTACTACAGGTCCTATATCACAAAACCAAGCATGTATCATCAAGAGATCAGCCCTGAAACTTAGGGGTTTTGGTTAGGGCTTTAAACCAAACTTTTGAACCGTAAAAACGCTTTTTAAACCCCCTAATCCATGTTTTTGGCCAAAAAAACTTATCAAACCAAGTTCCTAACCATATGGAAGATCAAAATATGTTTTTGGACCATTTTTAGGGTTTTTGCATGGTTAGAAGTAGTTTTTGGTAATCAAACTATGTTTATATGTGATTAAACAAGTTAGAAATTGATCAAATAAGGTGATTTACTAGGTCTTTGAGTGTGTGAGAAAGAGTAAGGGTTTCTGGTCCAGAAGTTGCAAGAAGGAATTGCTAAAATATCTTGAATGGTATTAAATAAAAAAAAGACACTTAAGGGGGGGGGAGGGGGGAGTCCTCTTTGGCGGGTCAAAATTTAGGCCCCCCCCCTGGGCCTATTTGCCTTGTTTTTGCATGGTCAAACGTGAATTCCCGAGTCCAAGTTTATTTTGGGTTCCGTTTTTGGTATGAAAAATATATCGGGTACGACAAACAACGCAAAAACGAGTATTTTTCGGCCCATTTCTTGTAAATTTAGAAAAACATACTATTTGTTTGTAAAAATCGAAAATATTTTCACTGATCGTTTAAAAAATCCCAAATAAGAGTTTTGTAAGTATTTTTCGGCCTACGGATGATACAATGCTTGTTTTGTAACTGTCTTTCGCGTTTAAAGTCATAGCGGGTAGTTAAACGAGCATGTTTTCGTTTAACTGGTTTGCTATTGTACTAAGGCCATAATATCAATATGTTGGCTTATATTAAATGTATATCACTTATATATGGCCCCAAGATATCCGGGTCATAAGCAGACTCGTTTGGTTATTCGTTTGTTTTTTACACAATAAGCGGTTAATCGCTTATTCGATGTGAATACTAGGGTGTAGCCGATTTTGTCACGAATGTCACAGTCTCCCCCAGTTAAGAAATTTCATTCCCGAAATTTGATATACTAAATACGCTCCTTCGGGAAAAGTTATAAGTATTTGTTTCGGAATCCTTTCTTTTGTTTCCCAAATGTATTGGGTTCCCTGGTGTGGATTCCACCGATCTTTAATCAAAGAAATTTTGTTGTGTTGTGACTGCTTGATTTTCCCGTCCAATATTTCCACAGGTTTCTTTACAAAGTTTAATTATATGTAAGTTTTCAAGTGGTATTGTTTCCGTTTCATCTTTAAGGCAATTGTTTAGATTCGATATACAGAAAATGTCGGGGATGAAATTCAATTCCAGAGATAGTTTCAGTCGATATGCTACGGGATTATCTTTCAGGACAACTTCGTACGTATTTCGGTATAGTTCTTTTGTCAATTTTGGTGGTTTTCAGTTTGTTTTTAATCTTACGAGCTTTATTTGTGGTTTCCGAAATCAAATCGGATTTCATATTTTAAGTGTCGCTAACTTTCAGTCTGATAAAGTGTTAATTTATATTCATGCTCATATAATACAGAGTACAACCGCTTGTATACTATTAGGATAAGTGTTAGTCTACGAGGATTCAACTAGTGGAAAGTAGTGGTTCCAAATTCCTCCATAGTCTAGTACACAGTGCAAATTAATCCTCTAGTGTTTAAATAGTTTATTCGGTTTGATTGTCTGTTAGAGGATGGCAGACCATGCTCAGGTCTAATCGGGTTGTAAAGCATCATGCACAACTCGCCAAAGATGAGAGGTGGAATAACTATCTCGATCTGAAATAACTGAAATAGGCACACTATGTCGATATACGATTTTGTTAACATAAGGTGAGTTTTTTGGTTGTGTAGTTGTTACGAATCGGAAGGATGTGTGCGGATTAGGTCAGTTGGTGAACTATTATCCAGATTATATTGTTTTTCTCGGGACATTTTAAAAATGTGTGTTAAGGAGTCCATTGGAATTTTTTTCCACTTCCACTGGGGTATTTCAAGTTGTTGTAATTCTAGAATAATTTTGGTACTCAACCTTAACTTAGTACAGGCTACATCTTTACAACACATGCGAAAATAATCTTTTTTATATCAGATCATCCATAAATTCCCCTTACATCCTTGCACCTTTTGCTAGTCCCTGGACTAATAGAATATCTGGACTAGTTTTTCCTCGTCCATGACCCCGTCACTGAGGTAATAAAGGTATGAAGTTCAAGTTTCGGTTCTTGTAGTAAGGTATTTCATCGGTTTTCATAGTTATATATGTTTAACCATTCCACCTATCTCCATTGCCTCATATTCAACCTTTTCTGATCACTTATAGATTATAGGTTTTTGTGGTTCGTGTAATTAGTACATTCAGTGGTATACACGTAGTGTCCCTCGACCTTAAGTGCAAAACCAACCATTCCATATTTTTGATCACTAATAGTATAATTATTCTCATCTATTTATAGTCATTGGGGAGTATATGCTATTGCTTTGTTTCTTTGTATTACCTTGCATTCTAAACCTTTTTGGGATGCATCACAGTAAATTACAAGTTCATTGGTCCTTTTAGAAGATTCAGTGTTAGAGCTTGACATAATCCTTGCATTACTAATTGGGGGATCGTTAATTGGCATTCTTTCCATTCATAACTTTGGTCTTTTTAAATTAAGAGAATTAAAGATCGGGTAATACTGAGAAAAGTTTTCATCTTTCTAGGGTGTCCTACGCATCTTGTTGGTTAGTTTGTAAGGTGTCCTACGCATCTTATTTCTTATAACCAATAAGTGTTACCCATATTTTCTTTTGTTTTTCGAATATATTAAGATATTGTTGCCGAGTACTACGACGAACTTGTCAGGATAGGGATTACAAATTCGGTTCCTAGGATTTAGGAATCCCCACCGGTGTATTGGTTATCCCGAAATTCATACACTTTTCATCGGATTCTTTGCTTGCTACCTTTTGTAAATAAAATACTCGTCCTTGATGTAATTGTTTTAATACCTTCAGGTGGGACATGAAAGGCATTATGGTACCAGGTTTTTCTCCATGTACCGGATCACTTCATTATATGGAAGAGGTATTATAACTGTTCTGTCCTTACATTCGACTTTCGTTTTGAATTCAAATAACTAGTCCACACTGGCTATTACGTACCAGCTCCCCAATTTCAGTGGAAGTAAATCGATAGGAAACAGGTAGTTGCTTAGGTTTAGAGGGTAGTTTTCAATAATATGGTTAACAATTATAGTCTTACCTTTAGCGGTTCTATAGTATAAGGTTCTATTAATTTACTAACTGTTATATATTTTTCCAAGGGTACGAAGTTAGATGGAATAAGACTTCTATCGGTACTTATAAGAACAAAACAGAAGCATTTACGAATGTATCCTTCACCATATTTAGGTCTTGTTGTGTCACAGCATCACTGAGTGCGGCATCTAGCCGAGTTATACGTCAATGTTTGTTCTTGGTTTAACCTGGGACAGTCTTTTTGGAGCGTCTTATACTGACACACTTATAGCAAGCATGATGGTTTGTTATAGGTTATGAGCGAATTGGTTGCGGTTGGGGTAACTGTGAATGGTGAGGTTAGAATGGTCGGTTTACAGTGCTCAAAACGGTTCCATAGCTACGGGAATAGTGTTCACTCTTCCCACCTTTATAACATATAGTTGTTCGACATTCCTTTATATGATAGTAATTACATTTCCACACTTTGGTGAAGGTTCATTGCATATTTTTTTTTCGGAACTAAAGTTGATCACGGTATCGTTTTGAGTTGTATGATGCGCACGTTTAATTTGTTGTACCTCTTGTACTCTTGTTTCATAATTGGTTCGTTTTGTACTATATGATTCCCTAGGCATTCTCAACATACCATTTCTGACCAAATCAAAAGCTACCACACCGGCTTGTGTCACGGCATAACTAAAGTCCCTACTTCTGGGGCTAACAATCATAGCACCAGTCGAACCAGATCGTTAAAATGGCTTGTGTATCTTAATTGGTCCACACCTTTCATTTTCAATTTCCCAAGTCTGTGTTCTAATTTCTATATTTCATTCCTTGGATGAAAATGTTTCAATATAAGGGTTTTAAGTTTTGCTCAAGTTATACGGTTGGTTGCCTCTTGTTCTCGAATTCGTACAATCCTTTTCTATCACATAAGGGTGTGATCAAGAAATGTACAACTGGCATACTCAACGATACAATCTGATGGGTAACTACTTGTATTGATAACAGACTCTATCGTTTCTTTCCATTTTACTAACCCATTAGATCCTTTAGTACCACTAATATTTATAGGTTTACATGACATAATTTGTTTAAACGAATATTCCCGTCGTGAAGGATCATGGTTGCTACGACTAGTATTCATGTTCGGTAAGATATTTTTGTTGCCAATGGCATTTAGTGGGGGGATGGGGGGTTATTACTATTGGTAGTAGCATTAGTGTTCATTGGGGGAGTGTTATTCATGACAATGTTAGTATTTATTAGGAGAATAACATTTGTAACTGTATTAGTATTGTGTGGCGAAATAGTATTCACGGCCGCATTAGTGTTTGGCATTTGATTTATATTCATTGCCGTGTTAATGCCAGCAGTGAATCGTGTTGCTATTGTCGTAATTACTATCTGCAGTTGCCGAACAATAATCTCGGTCACAACTGCCTCAGATAACGTGTTTGTTTTCTCCGGGTCCATTGTATAACGATAACCAATCATACCGCAATTTATAACAATTCACTACATCACTAATCACAGAAGGAATCGCATTAGCTGTTAATCAGGTATTTCAAATAGCACATATGTATCACACGCATCTGTACTTGCATCTATATACCAAGGATAGTATATAGATTTAGCCAAACAAAGACATTGTATGTATATATTTATCAAAAGTTGCCACCAAGTGACAAGAAATTTTAACCCGGTAAGGGTCATTATTGTAACGAAAAGTCCAAATTGTCCTCCATATCAGCATAGCACACTATTAGATGCTTGCATGGAGTATCGAAAAGATGCTATACACCACAGTACCATACTATCCTTATCTATCCGAGCACGCATTATAACAATCATGAACAGTTCAAAACTCGTACAACAATTATTCCGATACAATCCCACTATTGGGCTACTGTTTTTTCCCGACGCTCCCGTAAATAGGCATCTGACCGTTATGAGTTTAGACCGTTTGTTGTAAGTCGAAATGTGCTCACGCATCTCACTTTACCTCTGGATATTATTAGATATAGCTATAAAATGTTCTATCACCAGGTCAATTAGTACCCTTAAGCCTGTTGGGTTTACTAATAGTGGTGATTTATTAGTCGTGAGTAAGTATGTTCTCCACCAGCCAAGACACACCATTGGTCCGCGAGCGTGAGGTTTATCTTCTGTAATGAACCAATCGAAGTGGTAAAATATAGAAGTGGTTAGGGTACTCATACACAGATGGTTTGATGAGTTTGCTAGTTATGGAGGTTCATTAGGGTCCGTTGCACTGGGGATACGTAAAGGGAATTATATTATTAGTATTTCTTTTTCGAATTATAGTTAGTACATGGCATGCACTAGTAGTCATGGTCTGTGTTATAATTGAAGACACAGGATGGTAATTATTACATTCATAATTTAATAAATCGGGCTCGCCGCTAGGCATCCTCCTAGGAATAATGTTTGTTCTTGAAAAACAAAGGTAGAGAGACAACCAGAAAGTATTTTAGTTTACTGTTAAAAAACATATATATAGGATAAAGATCAGGTCTAAACTGAGGAGTGTTACATATACCCTCTTGAAATAATTGTATATAAATTACACCATCCAAGGTTCTTTCCTGGGCCTTGAATATTAAGCCCATTTGTGGGTCCGTCATATCCCAAGATCCAGTTTGGACTAGATAGAATATTCTCAGTATTCTCGTTTATAGGCAACACCGGTTCTTCATCCGACATAAAGCTACCAGATCTCGATATCTTTTGGTGCAACAGTTAATCATAAAAAGAATAATTTTTTTTGGTAGTATGGATCAGAATAAGGGATATTATTACTAACAGTCCATCACATACATGTATTCGTACACATTATACCAGATAAGCACGTAATTCATATTACACATATATTCAGCATCACCTTTTATACACATATGTTGCCATTTTTACCTACCGGTATGTCCCGCTACTTCTCCCCCAATTCCCTCGTACAAGCAAGTCCGTTATTACGTTCCGGGCCATAATAACTCACTTTCCTTTCGAGTTCATCCCGGTATCCATCAGTATACATTGTTACTTATTATTTATTTTTCCAAGATATAATCGAGCCTACGGTTATATTCTAGGCGTCCTAAGGGATAACCTAATCCTTTATAACCAATGGCTCTGATACCAAGTTCTGTCACACCCCGTTAAGCGATTTTCGGAAGCGTAAAATGGTAATGCAACAGACACAACTGGTATCAAACACATTATTCATAAAAAAACATTACTAACTAATTTACAATATATTATGTTATTCTAACTTCTTTTACCACTAGGTGATATAAATCCAAGCGAGTCCTTTAACTGCTTTGCATCTTACTAGTACAGTTACATCTATTCAAATAGTCTTGGTCACAATCCAAACACGTAGCACACAAGCAATCTACTTCAAGTATCTGTGCACTTGAAAAGCATGCTAAAAACGAGTCAACTACGAATAGTTGGTGGGTTTCATAAGTTTCAACGAAATCAGTTCTACGTACCACGAAATCGTAGTTTGTATGTAAGCACGTATGTAAATATGCATATACGTTTGTATGCATGTACATCTGTATGCTTGTATGTACATATGTATGTTTATGATATAAATGTGAAATACTATAGTGAGATCGTGAATGTTTGTTCATGCTAGTTGCCTCCATTTCTCACGTAAAACCAACCATTGTAGCCCCCCTTCTGCCCATAGCATATCTCAAGTAACTATATCAGGCACCAAATAATATGTATATGTGTATATATATATATATATAATATCTCTCATGCACAGTCGACCGCTGTGGCCCCCCTTCCGTCCACAACAATCTCGTGGCCTCCACTGCCAACATTGTAATCATGGTCTTCACGGAGTATGTTATCCCCATGACCTTCATCGACCATGTTATTTTCATGTAAAATCAACCACTGTGGCTTCCCTTCCGCCCACAACATGATCCAAGTAACTATGTCAAGCACAACATAATATGTGTGTGTGCGTGTATATATATATATAATATTTACCATGCACAATTAACCACTGTTGCCCCCCTTCCGCCCACAATATGGTTTCATAAGTTTCAACGAAATCAGTTCTGCGTACCACACGATCGTAGTTTGTATGTAAGCGCGTATGTAAATATGCATATACGTTTGTATGCATGTACATCTGTATGCTTGTATGTACATATGCATGTTTATATGTTTATGATATAAATATGAAAAACTATAGTGAGATCGTGAATGTATGTTCGTGCTAGTTGCCTCCATTTCCCACGTAAAACCAACCACTGTGGCCCCCCTTATGCCCATAGCATATCTCAAGTAACTATATCAGGCACCAAATAATATGTGTGTGTGTATATATATATATAGGGAGAGAATCAAGAGAAAACTCAAATTTAGAGAGAAAACTAAAAACTCCTAAAGAATTATTTTTAATAAAAAATAAAAAAATATTTTCAAAATTCTGTTTTAGCCATTATTCTTATATTTTCTTATATTTCACTCGAAAAATATAAAAAAAATAAAAAAATAAAAAAAAACCCGTTGTAATGCACATACGTATTACTGTGCGATACCGTTGTATTACACATGTGTATTACTATGTATTTTTGAGTTTAATAGTGTTTTGTTGCATATATTCAATATTTGTGTATTGTATATGTGTAGTAGTGTTGTATTATATGAAAAAAAATAATAAAATAAAAGTTGATGTGGTGCACATGTGCGTTAATGTTGTATTACACATACGTACTAATGTGTATTTGATGTGTGTATTAGTCTTATATTGCATATATACCATAGTATGTATTAAATATGTGCAATAGTGTTGTATTCTATGCAATACAAACACTTTTGCATATATACAATGCACACTATTACACATGCGCATTATACCGACGAGGTTACCGACAAGTTTTTTATTATTTTTTTTGAACCAATAACAACATATAAGAATAATGGAAAAAAAAGAAACTTCAAAAACAAATTTTAAAAAAGTTAAAAATAGTTTTTTAGAAGTTTTTAGGAGTTTTTAAGTTTTCTCTTTAAGAGGAGTTTTCACTAGAACCCACCCATATATATATATATATATGTATATGTATATATATATATATATAGGGGAGATTTCGAATGAGAACCCCTTTGAGTTTTAAGAACTCAAAAGAAGTCAGTGTAACGATTTTTTTTTCGAATTTTTTTACACATGCGTAATATATGTAAGTTACATACACGTAAAAAAAATACAGAATTTTTTACGCACCGAGTCGACATTTTACACATGTCTGACGGACGTAAAAGTTAGTGTAATCAGTTACATATTTATTCTCTCTCCTACTTTGACTTTTTTGCCAGATTTAATCTCAACCACATATTCTAATTCATTTAATTAAATGTGTGGTCTAGAATGAGAGTTCTTAAGTTCTTACAACTCAACATGGTTCTCAAAATATACTTCCCCTATATATATATATATATATATATATATATATATATATATATATATGGAGAGGATCAAGAGAGAACTCCTTAAAAAGTGAACTAGAGAACTAATAAAGAAATATTTTTAATTTAATTAAAAAAATATTTCAAATTTCTGTTTTTACCATTATTCTTATATTTTGTTACCATTTACTTGAAAAATATAAAAAAATAATAAAAAAACTCGTTGTAGTGCACATATGCAATACATCGACTTTTTTTTATTGCATATGTGCACTAGTGTGTATTTTGATATGTGCAATAATGTTGAATAGCATATATGAAATACTTTGTATTGTATTAGTGCAATAATGTTATATTATATACAAAAATACCAAAAAAAACATTATAGTGCATATCTGCATTAGTGTTGTATTACGTATATGCGATTGTTCGTTTTGAGTACAATTATAACTTTATTAGTGTTTGTATTTGCATATATTCAATAGTGTGTATTGTATAATTTAATTATGTTGTATAATGCAATTGTGTGGTATTATATGCAATAAAATACTATTGTATATATGCAATACACATTAGTGCACATACGCACTACATCGCCGGTTTTTTTTATAGGAACAATATCGTCTTATTAGAAGGAGGAAAGAAAAAAAATCGCAAAATATTTTTAAAAAAAAGTTAAAAATAGTTTTTATTAGTTCTCTAGTTCTCTCTTTAAGAGGAGTTCTCTCTAGATCCCACTCCTATATATATATATATATATATATATATATAATATTCCTCACGCACAATCGACCGCTGTTCCCCCCCTTCCGCCCACAACAATCTCGTGGCCTCCACTGCCACGTTGTAATCATGGTCTTCACGGACCATGTTATCCCCATCACCTTCACCGTAACTCCCGGAAATTTTGGTAACCGGCTTAATCGTTTATAAAAGTTTTTTTATAGGCTGGGTTTCACCTTTCTAATTTAGGAGCCTTTTTAATATGTTTTATAAGTCCATTTATCCACCTGTTATGCTCTTCTATTGATCAATTCTTCGTTTAGGATTAAAATCCGGCGACTGTTTAGTTTTCCGGCGACGATGGCGGCAGTTTCTAGCGACAGGAACTGGTGTCTTTGATGGGTCTTGTCGAGAAAAATGCGTGGATATATTATTTTCCCAAAGTGGAGTTCGTTTGATAGGGTTTTGAGTTATTCGACTGGTAACGCGTAAAACGGACGAATCTGGAGTTTGTTTTCTGTGCTGACACCTGTGGGAGCAGGTGCGGCTTGCGACACCCGGCAATTTATGGTTAACACCGTTAATACAATCTCCGTTATCTCAAACACTCATTCATGCGTTTTACTTAATTGGGGTAAATTAAGTGTGTCCGTTATTGCACAAAAATTCACGTTGTGGTAATTGGAGAATTATCAAATCACACGAGTCTGACCCGAACGTTGGTGAAAATATGAAATAATACCTCAAGCATATATTTATAATATTATCAGTGTGAAATTTCATTCTAAATGATTATGTGTTTAGTTTATAGCTCGTTTCATAAAATTGCGATCGATTGCGCGTGCTTTGTACGTTTTCGGCTTTTATAAAATAGTTTTAGCAAAGATACCGACGAGGCTTTATTTTTACTAACTTGGGTTAGTATTTTAGTCACAATGGTTCGTTATAACCCGGTTCATTGTTAAAAAGTTCGTTTAAAGCCAAACTTGTTTCAACAAGGACTATTATTTTAATTAAGAATTAAAAGAATATTAAAATAAAAATCCCCAACCCTAATTCCCCCCAAAACCATCGATGATTGCAGCCATTCTCCCTAACTCACAATTTCAAACCACCAACACACCCTAGTTATCTTCAATTCAACCTTGGGTTTTGCAATTGGTGGTGCCTTTGATTGATTCTCAGGATTCCTAACGTTAATTGGTAAGTTTTATGTATCAATTTTATGTTTTGATGAGTTCTTGATAAACCCTAAATGTCCAAACTTCTATAATTTTGATGATTATGATGTTAATTGATAATTTATAACCCTAGAGATGTCATAAACATGTTAGGGATGTTAGGGTTTGAGTTTTGTTCATAACAGTTTCTGACAGATTCGTACATGTTTATTGTTCGGTCTGTAAATCGATGAAAATATATTTTTTTTGATCGATTCTTGTTTCTATGATGTTCTAATTTGAGTCTAGTTTCCAGAAAGGTATAATATGTAATTTTTGGACGAGATTTGAATGCTTTTTATGATTTTATAAGATCGAGTGTCAAAGCTGATGTGGGATGACGGATTCTGGTCTGTCTTCCCGACATCATAACTCTTTTTTGACAAGTTAAAATTGGTTGGTTCCACTTCTGGAAGTTAATATTTTGAGTTAGGAACCAAACCCAATTTGAATCGTTTAATTTGTTTGGGTAATGAGTTTTATAAAAATAAAACCATTTTGTTGCGCACTGAAATAGCTGCATGTACCTTTCTGTGTTGGAGGAATTTTTATGATTTTTATGTGCACTAGAAAAATAAAACAAAAATATCTTTATAAGCCTAAGACATTTATTAAACTTTGCTAAAAATTTCATAATTTATTTCTATGGTTTTCCTATGTAATAAAATAGATCTTTGCATGCTAAAATCTACATGTTATACTCGTTATTGATCGATACGTTCGTTTTAGGCTTAACCGGTGGATGTTCAATTGTACTCTTTTCGGGGCTGTTTGATGTGAGATTTTGCTCCAAAATCTTCCTAGGTATATCATATGTGTTTTACCTTATTATAGTGGGCTACGAAGCTCGTTTGATTGATCAATTGGCAATAGATTGAAAAACTAGGATTTCGTTTGTCTAGTTTGTTGATTGTTGCGTTTAGCGCGTTGTTTGAGGTAATTAACAACCAATTCAGATTGTGTAGCCTCGATATGTTATACGGTCTGTGAAAAATTAAAAAATTTTATGTTAATGGGCCTGAATTGGTTGTCGGTTACTCAAACGG
Organism: Bidens hawaiensis; assembly: GCF_021521415.1. Classification (NCBI taxonomy): domain Eukaryota; kingdom Viridiplantae; phylum Streptophyta; class Magnoliopsida; order Asterales; family Asteraceae; genus Bidens; species Bidens hawaiensis. The sequence goes on from NW_027491276.1 coordinate 756,569, forward strand.
GTCGGTACAACGCGAATTCGCGTTTATTGGTAGTTTGTGCATCGTGCTTGCGGATTACCGACCCATCCAACTCGTGTGGCGTCGTGTGGACTTGTTGGCTGTGATTTTACTAAATTTGGTCCACACAAGGCTGATTTGTTTGCTAAGTGCATAAACAACCCGTTAACGTGCGTATTCGATAAAATTAACAACTTTCAGGTGTAGTTTGGAAATCTTTTGTCCCCGGAATTAACTAAGGGTGGTTTTGGTAAATACATGGCCTCGGGGGTTGATGTAAACGGTATTAGTATGGTTGGGGCTTTAGGTCCATCAAACCATATTAGAATGCCTCGTAGGATAAACGAGTCGATTCGGTACCGTTAGTAATTATTGTTCGTAATCCGACAGGCTTTTGAGTTGTGGGAGTACTTAAGGGTCCTCTAGCCCGTTGTGATTGTGTGCCTCGTGTCAGTGTGAGTTTCAGGTTAAGAGGTGGATTCTTACCGCTTGGACGTGTTCGAGACTACTCGTTCGGTTGAAGGCATAGCTAGTCGGGAAAATTTAATAATGAAGACTGTTTATTTTTATGTTATTACTTAACGCATTTAAATTTGATTTTGGGCATATTTTCCGATTTTTGGAAACTTGTTTTAGTGCTTGTGAATTTCTGCTGATTTTATACTCTGAACTAATTTTTAAAATGAAATGGGTTGCCTTGAGTTTAAAAGAAAACTTTGTTAAGTTTTGGGAATCTTGACACTTATTATTCCGATGTTATTTACTCTGAATCGGTTTTAAATAAAACAAAATTTTTCTTGATTTTAAATTTTTTTAAGTTTCTTGTATGATTACCAATTGTAGGAAGGGATTCAGGGTCTTACAACCGACCACGTTATTTTCATGTAAATTCAACCACGATGGCTCCCTTTCTGCCCACAACATGATCTAAGTAACTATGTCAAGCACAACATAATATGTGTGTCTGTGTGTGTATATATATATATACACATATATATAATATTTACCATGCACAATTAACCACTGTTGCTCCCCTTCCGCCCACAATATGTATAGTTATAGTAGGTTCTTGGCACTCATGCCATAATCAAGCTAGTTTGTTTAGTTGCAGCATAACTTGGCACATAGGCCATGCTCAACTTAGTTTGTTTAGTTGCAGCAGAACTTGGCACATAGGCCATACTCAACTTAGTTTGCTTAGTTGCAGCAGAACTTGGCATATAAGCTATACTCAATTTAGTTTATTAAATTGAAGTAGAACTTGGAATTCCAGCCATACTCAATATAATTTGTTCAATTGCAGCAGAAACTTGGTGATCGCGCCATACTCAACTGAATATTTCATATATAGGGTCATGCATATAATCAATAGTACTATCCACATTCTACGGCTCATAATCAATTATCATAGGGATCTTTCATGTATCTGTTGGACTCGTTATGCCCAACACACATATTATTATTGATGTGGCTAGTATGTCATGATCCAAGTCGGGTCATACCCAATAACAAGCTAGACAAACACCTACAATATTTGTTTATATATGATATGATCATAACAAATAAATATTAACACTTGAGTTATTTGGAAAGGGGTTTCTAAATACAATCTACTTGTGAAATAAATAAATCATATGGATGATTTATACTTTGAGAGAAAGCATTCCATATTGTTACTTAAGATGGTTGAGTTACAATATACCTAGCATGTCACATGTAATGTGTTATATTTATAATGGTATAAGTTATAACACATTATGCATATATATATAGAAAGAAAGAAAATAATGATAATATGAAAATGGGAAGGAAGGGCCGCCCCCCACCTCTCTTTCTCTCTTCAATATTTTATTATTATTTTGCACATAGTGGAGACATACAAGGGACTTGATTGGATGATTGTGTGGTACAATAATAAAACAACCACCTCTCTTTCTCTTTCTCTTAACACAACACACAAGTAAAAACAAGTGGAAAAATCCTCTCAACTCCACTCTTCTCTCTTGGATTCGGCCAAGATCAAAGGCAAGGATGAGGAGTTTTTCAAGTGTACATCCTAGCTAGAAGTGGTGTATTGTCGGAGGCTTGGGGTATGCAAGCTTGAGGACCTTCCCTTTGAAGTTCTTGCCCTTCCATCATCTCCTTCTTCACCCGGATTTGTTCTCCTGAAAGGTATCCTTACATGCATGAACTTATAGTGACATGCATGTGTTTGATAGTATGTATTTCGTATTTGGATCCAGGCTTGGGTTTTGCATGTGTAAAATAGGTTTTATACACTTCATATTAACAAGATTTAAAACTAATTTTCCCTGCGTTTTTGGTAAAATTGGGATTTTATCACATTGATAATCTTGTTAAAACCCAACAATGGCATCAAGAGCCGCTTATACGGATGCATGCTTCATTAGACCCAAAAATTTTCGGGTTTATCGTGGGGTTTTACCATATGGCCAAAAATTTTAGGGGTTTTGGTTACCCCATGTTTTTTCAAGGTTATACTTTACATGCATGTGGTAATCTTGAAAAACTAAGTCATTTTGATGATTAATTGTGTTATTTGGACAAAACCCGGAACTTTCGGTTTTGTCAAGTTTGGCCGAAAGTTTCAAGGGGTTAAGTGGAACCATTTGGGTCTTGTGTTATTGCATATTTGGATATGTAATAGATGTTCATAACCTAGCCATGGCCTTGTGTTTGGTTGAATGATTGTGTTGATGTGTTTGTTCATTCAAATGGTTGTTTGTTCATTCGATATGGTTGTAATATTTATTTGGGTTTGTAATCTATTTATTCTTTGAATTGGTTTGTAATAATAAGTAGATTAGGAGCATTTCTTTTACTAGAAAAATGTATTAGGATATGTTTTGTAAAAGAAGATGCAAGGAAGAGAGCCCAAATAAAATTATGGAGACCACAATACGGGGGTGAACACTTGGAGCATTTGGATGCGGGATCAAGTGGGAGTTCACCGACACAAGCTCATGTCCTTTTGAGTCTCTTAGGAGAGACCTTTTGACAGACTTGTCTTCGGTCAACAAGTGTGGTCAACATTAGGATGCTATGGTTATGAACTTGTGGTTGTATGTTTTATGCTTGCATGATTGATTTACTTTTGTTAGTGTTACTAGCATAAAATTGGTTCTTTAGAAATCTGGTTTTATTAAAGGCTAATGATTTCATAATAAAATGGGTTTTATTAATAGGTGTTAATACATGTTTTGTACGTCTCGATCTTTATCTGGGTTATTAATGTAATAGATTAATGTATAGGGCTTTTTAATGTAAATATTCCTAAATGTAAGGCACATTCGTTACCCTGTAAAGAATGTGTCACATTCGTTACCCTGTAACGAATGTGTCACATTCGTCTAATGTACGTCCTATTCGTTAACCCAGATTAACGAATGGAACATAACGAATGTTGGCCATTCGTTATCTTTAATGTAATAACGAATATGGATGTTTATTCGTTAAGTAAGTGTAACTAATGACTCATTCGTTAAGTTTATCTTAACGAATGAGGTCATCTCCCTATATATAACCCTGTAATTTATTCTATTTATAACAGTTCTGATATGAAATCTCTCTCGTTACTCTGCCGAATTGTTCACTCAACACACACACTACACACACATAACGTATACAATCATAATAGTATCCTAATCAACATGAGCATCATTGTTATCAAATGATCTAGATCCGTATAACTTCAACAAGTGGTATCAAAGCTTAGGGATCTGATCTTCGATGCTAATTGTTAGTTTAATAGTATAATTGCTTGAATATCGTATTAGTTTCATGGTGAATTGATTGAAATTGAAATTCCATTGAAGGATTGATCAACAGAGCCAGAGTAGAATTGGAATTGAACAGGTCTGATGGGTGTTCGTGAGTTCAGACTAGTTCAGTGAGTTCGGATTTGGCTTAGGCACAGTTTGATAAAGGTTTAGGATGTTTTAGGTGTGATTCAGATGGATTTGAAGTTTGAAATTGATATTCTGACCTGATGAAGATTCATTCGTTAAGATGAATACTCATTCGCTATGATGAATGCTGATTCGTTAGTTAATATTCTAAATCCCATTCGTTCAATTCTAAAACGGCTCATTCGTTAATGTTTCTACATCATTCGATAAACCACACTCGCTAAACCTCATTCGCTAAAACTCATTTGTTGAGCCTTTAACGAATATCACTCATTCGTTAAAGTAATTCTCATTTAACGAATATCCTTTATTCGTTAATTTTCCATTCGTTACTCAGGGTAAGACATTAACGAATATCTATTCATTCGTTAATCATCTCATTTGCTACTGTGATCACATTCGTGTGAACAGTAAGTCTAAGTTTACAGTTTTACACGTTTAGTCCCTGAAGTTTAACCAGTGTTTCATCATGGCTTCGCAAAACGCGTCTTACTATGCGTTAGCCTCTCAGAACGTATTGTTGTAACAGATGCTAACCATGGATAATGGAATCGGAAGTCATAACAAATGTCCCAAATTGTTAAAATTGTCAGATTTTGCTCGCTGGGAACCGAGGTTTCGTGCTCACTTGGGATCTGTGCATCCTAGCAGTGTACGTTTTCTCGACGATGTGTATGCAGCACCATTGATTGGAAGTGACAATAATGGGGTGGACTTCGAAAGCATTCAAAGATTATGAGACTTAAAAGTTAAAAGATTTTGAGAGTGAAACTAAAGCGTACTCAACTCTCACCATTGCATTACCAGAGCAGATTTTCATCAATATAGTACTATCAAGATCTGTGCTTCTTTGTTCACAACTTTGAAAACGAGAAGTTTGGGAAACACTCTTGAGAGTAAGAAGACTCTCGTAAAATTTCAATTTAGAAATTTTATTTTGATGAAAAATGAGACAGTTGAAGAGAGGATTAACCGATTTAGTCATCTGATTGTGGAGATGTCCAGTGTCAATCTTGAGCCAGAGAAACAGATAAGATTGATACAATGAAGAATGCGTTACCTTCTTCATATTCGACTTTCTTGTTTGTATTGAAGGAAAACTGTTTCTTTCAAAACACTGAGCTTACGGCTGTGTAATTTATCAACAAGATCGAAGAAAGGGAGTTTGATATTAAATGTCAAAACTCATTGAAAGAAAATCAAAATCAACATTCTTCAACACAAAACCCTTTACTTTATGGAGGTGCTTTGCCTGCAAATCATTCTTCAAGTTCTGTGCCAATCAATGCATTCTTTGCTCAATCTCAAGACGAATTTAATGTAAACTGTTCTCCTAATGTATGCTTTATGGCTAATGTAGCAAATGCAAACTCAAATTCTCCATCATCAAGCTTGCATAAAGTAAATCTGCAAGAGGCTGAACAACAATTTGCATTCTTGTGTGCTTTCATGACTTCTTATGAACAGCTTGTTGGAAGCAAGATTGCTACGAGCGAACTGACAGATGAAGATTATGATCAAATCGACCCGGATGATCTTGAATTAATGGACCTTAAATGGAACATGGCTATGATCGTTCGTAAAGTCAAGAGGTTTATGCAACGAACTGGGAAAGATCTTCCTACATTAAATAAAATAGTCGGATTTGACAAACTGAAGGTGAAATGTTACAATTGCGGGGATTTTGGCCATTTTGCCAAAGAATGTGATAAGCCAAGAAAAGAATATTCTGGGCCACGCAATTCTGAACGTTCTTCAGGAAAGAATTCATCTGGTGGGGATAAGAGTAAAACGATTGCATCTGGTGACCAAGATAAATCTCTTGCTACTCAAGCTCTAGTGGTTAATGAAGTTGTTTATTGGTCTCAACGTCTGTTGGAAAATTAAGCAAATGTGGCTATTGTTGAACCAGTAGAGAAATTCGAAGATGCTAGCAGTGATAATGTGTCTGAGAGAAGTGATTCATCTGACTCTGAGACAGATACTGATCAAAGTATGTCTTCTCAAACCAAATCAATCCCTGATCAAGTTGAATCTTATGCATGCATGGCTAAGATTGATGAGGTATGTGTTCAACCTCAAACTAATGTATCTGAATCTTTAACTAAAGTGATTGATTGTACTGAATGTGCTGTATTTAAAGCAAAACTTGAAACAACCTTAAATCAGAACAATACTCTCACAAAAGATCACTTTATGATCAATGAATGCTACAAATAGAAAACAAAATTGCTTGAGCAATCAACGCTTAAAATTTAAAAACTGTCTGAAAGCAATCATGATCTTAAGCAAAGGTTTAGTGTAAGATCATTGAAGTTGATCAACATTTTAAGGAGATTCTTCAACTCTAAACTTGTATTTCCAATCTCAAAAATGATGTAATGGAACTTAAAAATAAGCTTGGAAAATTCAGAGATTCTTTATTTATTTTAAATGAAATAATCAAAGTTAACCATTCACATAAGAAAAATGGAAAACAATGTTTGGGATATGTCGAAATTCCACCTCCTTTTAAGCATGATTACAGTAGCATTCCCGATGTGGAAAAATGTTCAGATATGTCTACTGTTAAATCTGAGAATGTTGTTACAAATGAAACTACTCGTGAACCAATTCATGTCAAAAGTAAAAATGTTTTTACCAAAAATGAATTGGATGGTTTAATCGAGGAGTTGACTGAACCAAATGAGATTGTCAAAAACAAAGATATACCAGTTGACAATCACATTCTGTGAGAACCCGAAGATTTTGAACAAGCAGTGTATGATTCAAAGTCCTTGGGTGTTTCATCCTTCAGAAATTCCCAATGTAATTTCTAAGGTAATATCTAATGTATCTCAATCAGACAAGCCTTCGGTGTCTGATGAGGAGTTAATGAGATTCATTAATCCTAAACCGAAATCTTCAAGTGGAAAGATTTTTAAATTAAAGGGTTTATCAAAAGTGTTCTCAGACAAGGAAGTTCCTTTGAACCTTCTTAAACCTGAAATGATTGAAAGTGTATATCAAGATGATACTTCAAAAGTTACCGAACTTGAACAAAAATTCTTTCAATCAAATTCTGCTAATGTTCAAGTGAAATCTCAAAGAAATGTTTTCAAACACATTAAATTTGTCAAGTCTTCAGGATTGGAAAATTATTCGAATTCAACAAATCTTGAATTTTATAAAAACAAAATGGGTTTAAAACACGAAGTTCCAAAGTCGGTAACGTTTGAGAAACCTAAAAATGATATTCTTCAATCTTTGCTATCAAAGACTACCTGTGCTTCACCATCAAAATCTTTGGATTCTCGATTATGTTTCAAGTGTGGTGAACCTGGTCATGTTTCCAAACAGTGTAAAACAAAGATAGATGATATCAACAGTCCATTAACTCGAAAGACTGATTTGTTTCCAAACATAACAGAAAATCAAGTTGATGAGTGTGTTATAATGTATTCGAATATTAATCCGAAGAAAGTTGTTCTGGTTGATTCAGTTAATTTATCAAACAAATGTGTTGACCGTGCTCAACCTATTTGTTCCAACACTAATTCTGGTAAAATATGTGATGGCTACTTAAAGAAGAAAAACAAGAAACGTGTCACTTATTCTCAAGCACCGAATACAAGTGTTAAGTTATCATATTCTCCGAAGGTCTCAAAGGGAGAGCCCAAGAATGAGGCTTGGGCTGCCTTTTTGAACTAATCATTTTACTTGTTTGTGCAGGGCACATCTAGGTCCGTGTCCAATTACAAATGGATATTGGATAGTTGATGTTCTCGGCATATCACCGGCAACCTAGATCTTCTGAATAACATCAAAGATATTCAAGGGGGTTATGTTGCGTTTGCTGGTAACCATGGTGGAATGATTACGAAGGAGGGAGAAGTTTCAAATGGAAAAGTGACGTTTGAAAAAGTTAATTATTGTGAAAAGGTGGATCATAATCTGTTGAGCGTGTCATAGATTTGTGATAAGAAATTCACTACTATTTTCACTGACAAGGAATGTGTCATCCTTCAGCCGGGATACACGATTCCTGAAGACATGGTTGTCATGCGATCACCTCGAGCAAATGATATTTATATACTTGACATGAGTTATGATGTACCTGTTTCATCCTCAGCTACTTGCTTTGTATCAAAAGCTACTGAAAAAGATTCTATTCTTTGACATCGACGTATGGGACACATTCACTTACGAAAGATGAACTTTCATATGGCAAACGAGTTAGTGGATGGTGTGTCCCTCAATCACTTCAAGTTCAATGATCACTGCGTCGCGTGCAAGAAGGGGAAACAAAAGAAGAAATCACATCCAAGCAAGTCACTAAACACGATTGTCACTCCTCTGGAACGACTTCATATGGATCTCTTCGGTTCGGTGAACCGTGCCAGTATTGCTGGAGATTTTTACTGTTTGGTAGTGACGGATGATTTCTCACGTTACTCATGGGTGTTATTTATGGGATCAAAGGATCAGACTCCTATCTTAATTCAGAATCTTATCACAAAAATCAAATCACTTTATAAACTGAAAGTGAGACGAATTCGTAGTGACAACGGAACTGAATTCAGGAATAATGTTTTGGATTTCTTTTGCATTCAGAAAGGAATTCATCGGGAATTCAGTGCACCTTATGTTCCTCAACAGAATGGTGTATCTGAAAGAAAGAATCGTACGCCGATTGAAGCTGCAAGAACAATACTCGCTGATTCAAAGCAACCTGTTCAATTCTGGAACGAAGCTGTGAATACTGCATGTTATACACTGAATCGCGTATTAACTGTAAAGAAGCTCAAGAAGACGAGTTACGAGCTTTTGAATAATTGTAAACCGAACTTAAAGTATTTGGAGCCATTCGGGTGTCCGTGTACTGTTTTGAAGAGAGATGCTGGAAAATTCGATGAGAAAGCTTTTGAGGGTGATTTCTTGGGATACAACTCTCCTAAGAAGCGAATATTCAATGTCTCTTCAGGTTGTGTGGATGAATGGTATCACGTTGATTGCCAAAGTTATACAACTCCGCCAACTGGTACGGGTCCAGATTGGATGTTCGATACGATGGTTTATTTAATTCATTTACGTCAGTGGTTGAAGAAGTACATGACGATCTTATTAGATCTTATCTGGAAGAACAATGTCTTTCGATGTCAAGGTCTTCTTCGGTTGATGTGAATAACTCTCCTAACGTATCAGAGGCGTCGATTGATGTTTCTGAATCTTCCGATGATGCTGATTTTGTGGATTCATCGTCTGTAATGGTAGATGACGCTCCAGAGACTAACGAGCCAATTCTAATCAGTGAGAATTCACCGACTGTCTCTTTAGACACAACAGAGGAAAATATCACCAATTTGGGTGATAATGTATCTGTTCCTACCAATCCTTCCTTAAGGATTCATTCGAGTCATCCACAGGAACAGATAATTGGTGATGTGAACGACGGGGTTCGTACAAGACACCAATTAGCTAATGTATGTGATGATCAAGTTGATTGTAATGTATCTCCTACCGAGGATTCGATAGTTTGTGCTTATGCGGGTTTGCACTCTTCGGGTATCCTTAGTATGGCACAATACACCTACTTCCTATTACAGATGGAACCGACAGGTGTCGCAATGGTACTCAAGGAACCGTCGTGGGTTGAAGCTATGCAGGAGGAGCTGCAACAGTTTATATGTCTGGGTGTATGGGACTTGATAGATAAACCTGATCGCGTAAAGAAGGAGATTCCAACTAAATGGGTTTTTAAGTGCAAAAAGGATGACCGTGGGGTGATCGTGAGAAACAAGGCACGATTAGTCGTACTTGGATATAATCAACAAGAAGGCATAGATTACATTGAAGTATGTGCTCCGGTGGCACGACTGGAGGCTATACGTATCTTTCTTGCCTATGCAGCCTATAAGAATTTTAAGGTTTATCAAATGGATGTGAAATCGGCATTCTTGAATGGAGCTATTCATGAGGAAGTGTACGTGAAGCAGCCTCCTGGTTTCTAGGATCCAGACTTTCCCGAGCGTGTTTATCGATTAAACAAGGCTCTTTATGGTTTACATCATGCCCCGAGAGCCTGGTACAGCACGTTGGCTGACCATTTGCTAGAAAGTGGACTCACAAGAGGGACTGTAGGTTGTACGTTATTCTATAAGAACGTGAGTGATGATTTGCTCCTCGTCCAAATTTATGTGGACGACATAATTTTTGGTTCGACGAACGACAGCTTGTGTAAAGATTTTGAAAAGACGATGTAAACCAAATTCGAGATGAGCTCGATGGGAGAGATGAACTTTTTCTTAGGATTGCAAGTTACCAGTCTGATTCCAGGATTTTTATCCATCAGTCAAAATATGTGAATGATGTCTTTAGCCGATTCAAGATATCTGATGGCAAAATTCCTTCGACACCTCTTCCCGTGGGTCACAATTTATCACCGGATGAATTGGAAGATATCGTTGATCCAACCCTATATCGTGCTATGATTGGTTCTCTCATGTATTTGACTGCATCGCAACCTGATATAATGTTTGCTGTTTGTTTGTGTGCTAGGTACCAATCGAGTCCCCGAGTGACTCACCTGGCGGCAGTAAAGCGCATCTTACATTATCTGAGGGGAAATCCAGACATCGGGTTATGGTACCCCAAGGACGATAAGTTCGATCTCACCGCTTTTACTGATTTGGACTATGGAGGATGCAAAATCAACTTCAAGTCTACAATAGCGGGATGTCAATTCTTAGGAAACCGGCTTGTTTCCTGGCAGTGTAAGAAGCAAACAACGGTCTCAACTTCAACAGCCGAAGCAGAATATGTGGCGGCCTCGAGTTACTGCTCACAGGTTCTCTGGATCCAGCAACACTTGCGGGATTACGGTTTGAAGTTCCTTACTAGTCCCATTTATATTGATAATTCTGCTGCAATTTCAATCACCAAAAATCCGGTTCACCATTCGAAAACCAAACATATTGAAATCCGTTATCACTTTATACGTGATTGTTTTGAAAAGAAATTAACATCAATTGATAAAATTCATACGGATTTTCAAAAGGCTGACCTTTATACTAAGGCATTTGACAAAACACGTTTTCAATATCTGCTAGGTATAAATGGTTTAAAAACTTTAAAAGACATTCAAAAGCTTGGTTAAATCATTTTATTTTTTGTTTTGTTTCGATTTTTGTTGTTTTTAGGGGGAGAAATATAAAATTCAAAAATATTGTGGTTTCTGTTTGTACAGAGAAAATTAAAAACTCCAAAAACAATTAAATATTGAAAAATTTCAAAAACAATGAAAAATGCTCCTCAAAATTAAGTTTTGAAGCAAAAAGGGAAAATGATAGTACATTGACAGGATTGATCTAGTACATGAATAAACTAGATTAAAAATTACCGTAAGGCCAGCAATATGATATGCGAAGATAGGCTTGACAGACTATATAGGAACTGATAAGATATAAAGATAATGAATGCCGAACCTAGTGGAATTACATCTTGAAAGGCTGATACTATATCTAATTTAAAGAAAAGTCAAAATGATTACTATGTGTGCATGCTTTCATTTTTGAAGAAAATTCTGCTTTGCTTTTATTTTATTTTGCAAAGAAATTCAACTTTATTTTTTCTTTATTTTTATTCAAATATTGGATCCTTTCCTGCGCAATAAGATTATTCGACCTGAGGGTTAATATTTGGGTATTCTGCTTTATTTTCTTGGTGTTTCGTATAAAATCTTGGACATTCTCCGCGTGATAATATGGGATTATCCGAATTGAGAGTTAAGATTTTATGCAATTTTAGCTTTTTTTTATCTTTTTATTTTGTTAAAATGGAACCCTTATTTGTGTGTAGTCATACCGACCTAAAGGGAAAATTTTAACCTTTTGCTTTAAGTTCCTTTTATTATTTTTGCATGAGTCACAGTTAATCAAAATTTGGAAAATCAAAAGAAAAACGTACATGTGATATTCACTGTATAAGAGATAGAAATGTTATATCTGATTGATGGGGTCCATATATGGTTTCGTGCCTAATTGAACCAAATTAAAGCATATCGTAAAGTTTCCAACAAGTTTGTGAAAAGTTTAAGAGGACAATTATAGCTGCAATCATCGTTGGGTTTCGCGTTTAATAATCATCGAAATTGAAGTGTTAGTTAGTGATAGTTTCGTCAATATGATTCCCTACTCAACTCACAAAAATATATACTGCTTTAATAGTTTAGTCGTTTATTGTTTTCGTTATTTGTTATTTGAAAATTTTCGAAAATCCAAAAAGATTTTTCTTTCTTTTCCTTTCTGCTTTAGTTTTGATTTACCAAGCTAGCGAATATATTCAAAAGAAAAAGAAAAAGATTGATCCCCAAAAAGTTTTAAGTTAATCGTGCTTAATGTATTTACAACTGGTATCAGTTGTGGTTTTTAACGTAAAATCCGTTTTAATTTAAATTTTACCAATCAATGGTGATCGGGTATTTTTAATGTATGCGATTAAACCTTAAAATTGGATTTAATTGAATATTTATTTCACTATTAAAACCCTAATTGGTTTTAATATTATTTAATTCCTTAAAAGAGATTTGTATCTCATTCGCTAAGGAAAACAAGGTGATTCGTTAAAATGTTTAACGAATGTAAAGTCATTCGTTATTTAAACATAACAAATGAGTTTCTCATTCGTTATAAAGACATTCGCTTCCGTTGTGCATAACGAATGGAGGACATTCGTTTAAACATTTAACGAATGGAATGTATAATGTATCATTCGTTGAGAGTTAACGAATGACTTCTTTATTTGTTAAAAAGTTAACGAATAAGAGAAAGTAATGTAAGATTAGTTAAAAAAAAAATTTTAACGAATGAGAGTCCTATTCGTGTAAAGAGTTGACGAATCAGAATCATAAGTTAACGAATGAGGCCATTCGTTAGTTCAAATTTTGAACGAATGACCTCGGGAAATGTGAAATTATTGAGTTTATAATCCCAAGGGCAGACGAATGACCCTTACTTCGTCTGTTCCTATTACATTGTCTTCTCAAGCCAACCTCTTGCCAAATTTTTTAAGAATTCAGAACTTGCATTTCAGATCATTTGAATAACAATTTCTTATTCTACAGGTAAAGGCGATCTCAATGATATATTAAAATGTGATTTCATCGGATAACTAGGGATTAATAGTTTGAATTGTTTTGTGCATGTTAATCGCTCAGTTAAACTTCAATTAAACCTCATAATCAAATCAATTTTCGAATAAATGATCGATGAATGGTGCATTAAATTGATTATCGATTGTACTGGTTATGATTGATTGTGAAATGTTTGAGTAATCGATGATTTCGTCATATAATCTTCATTGTGTTTGACTTTGATTAGTCAAAATTAAAAGTAAATTGACTCTGGTTTAGTCAAAGTGATTATATGAATCAGATTCGTTATAATAATAACGAATGAAAAATGATTCGTTATCAGTATGACGAATGATAGTCTGATGTGTTGATTAGTTAACGAATAACTATCTGATTCGTTAAGGTAATGAATAGATAGTTAATCTTTATAACGAATGAGAATTGATTCGTTAAAGGAATTGATAACTAATGGACTGTAATGAATCTGAGTTGATTCGTTTGAATGTTGAACTTGATTCGTTAATTGTAACGAATAAGTTAACGATTAAGGGTAATTCATTACTTGTAACGAATGTACCATTTAATGTACGAATGTCTCATTCGTTTAAACTTTTTAACGAATGAGTTTGACATTCGTTAATCAGATTATTATTTTTGAATATTTTACTAATGTTTGCTCGTATTTAACAGATATGGCTGACGAGAATATTCAAAACCCTGTTCCTGAGCAACAACCAGTAGATAATCCTGAGCCACAGCCTTAAATTCAAGCAGAACCTGTTCAAGCTCCTGTCATGCTGTCATGGAACAAGAGCCATAATATTTGTGCCTATCTTGTGCCGAACTTTGAAGATTCTCCGATATTCGGGTGAATGATTAGTTTTCTGATTCGCTCGAGAATCTACAAGGCCATTTCTACCCATACAATTGTTTATCAGAAGATAATATAAGAGTTCTGGAATACTGCTAAGTTCAATGAAGAAGATAATCAGATAGAAGCAGTTATTCAAGAAAAACAGGTGGTGATCGATATTGGCGTGATCAGAGACTCACTGGGATTTAATGACACAATTGATGACACATGTGAGTTCGATAGGGCATTGATCAGAGGGTTATTTGGCCGTGTAAAGTATAATGGTGATTTGGGCAGATCTATGTACAACAAAGCACACTTGTGTGAACAATACAAGTATCTGCTTCACGTATTGATTCATTGTCTCGGTGGACGTAAGGGTGGATTTGATGAGTGCCGAGTGATGCTTCAATCTGCGTTTGTTGCTCTTGTTCTCAATAAAACATTCAATTTCTCAGAATTGGTTTATTATCATTTGAAAGAAAACATCACCAGCAGACATAAGTTTTTAATGTATCCCAGATTTTTGCAAATGATGATTAATGATCTGTTGCCTGATTTGGAGAAAGATCAAGCAGATGTGATGAAGCTTGATCATATGAATGATGAGACGATGCGACGTTTAAGATCGTACAGAGGTCAGAGTTTGGCAGATCGACCAAAGTTTAAACGTTTGATTGGTCATCTAGCGAATATTGATTATGTCGCGCCACCTAATGATCGTTGGGCTCATGACGATTCCGATTCAGAACGTGAAGGTGGTGATGGTGGTGATGGTGGAGAAGATGGTGGTCCTAGACCACAAGCTGAGTTAACTTATGAGCAACAGCGAAAGCGTAAGGGTAAAGAACTGATGGTTGATAAGGGTAAGAAGCCGAAGAAGCAACGTGTTCAACGTGGTTCGGGTATTGAGATACCGAGTCAACCGTTTGTGCCTTCTACTGCTGTTTCTACTCCGATTATTCCTTCTACTGCTTCTCCATTTCCACAAATTCCACGATCTCCTACTCCTACTCCTATTACAGATTTTCCTCGTTCTCCAACACCTGTGTAGATGCCTACATCTCCAATGCCTCCAACTCTAACTTTGGCTACTACTGTGAGGCCTGATCCTCATTTTGGAGACATATTGGCACGGATGCCTACACCACAGCTAACTACTCCTGTTACTCTGACAATGTTGCTGAGACCTGAGCATTCTTTTATGTCATTCAGTCGTCCTCACGGTCCTATGCAACTGGTGCATCCGAATTTCTATCTTATAGCTACCCAAGCTCAATGGTTTCACATGATGAATCTGTTGCATTTACAGCACACTCAAATGCAAGAAGATAGAGCTATTCATGAGTTACCCCAAAGGAATTTATTGCGGCATATCCAGTTCACTCAACGTGAAAACAGGGAACTTCGAGCCCTGATTGCTGCTCAGGGGAAGAGATTAGATAAGCAGGATGAGATCATTCTTCAATTGACTTGTAAAGAAGATGAATTGAAGAAATTAAAGAATGATGAAGATGATCAAGCTGGTGTGGGGGGGTGGGGTAGATCAGCAACCGGGCGGAAGTTCCACACCATCGGCGGGTAATAAGACTGATGCGAGTGTTGTTGGTGGGTCTGAAGCTAGTAATCTACAGATTGTTCCATATAAAGATTACACGAGAGCCAAGCCAATAAATGTTATTCCGGCTTACATGCTTCTGTTTGTTGGAATGGATGAAGTTGTGTACAGTATGGTGAATGCAGATGAGATCGAAGAAGGTGAATTTGTTGATCACTCATTAACAAAAGAACAAATTGCCTTGCTTCTGGATCTAAATGAAGAAGAGGTGGATGTGTTGGATAAGAGTATAGATGTGGAAATGGAAGAGAGTGATAATACAGGCATTCCTCACGAGAATGTGCCTGATGGTTTTGAAGAAGTAGAAGTTGAGGACGTTACTACTGAAGAATATCCTGAGTTCAACACAGACAACGACAATGATTTGGGTATTCCATTATGACTGAACACTTTAATGCAGCAGAACGTCGTTTACAAAAAGAAAAAGATAAGCTTAAAGCTGTTGAATCAAGTCATGTATCTGCTACTGATAAAAAGCGTAAACGTGCTTTGGATGGTATGTTTGAACACAATTTTGCAATGATGAACAAGATGATTGAGATTTTCTGATATCATGATCGTGAAGAAGTTAAAGTTGAGAAGGCTCGAGCATCGGCATACCAAATGAAGAAGTACAAGCCAGCTAAAGATGTGAGAGGTGACTTAGTGGCATGGCAGTATGATTCAGATCTTAAGGTATATATCGTGAAGTGGGAGCATGGTATTTATTATTTAAAACGCCCACACGATATCTTATCTATGCCCAGATAGGATGTGAGAACCCTAGCCAATCGACCGTTTGTGAATAGTGGGGGCGATAAGTGGGCTAGTTGGTTTTATAAACAGTTATTGCATGAAACTCGTTTTGGTTTCAAGTTCTTCAAGCCACAGGTGCCTACTCATAAGTATATTGATGAGATTGATACTCGAACAGGCTGCAGAAAGTTAATTTTACAGGTAAAGCCGCCAAAGACTATGAAAAGGGTTCCTATAAAGACATTTCCTCAGAGTCTCTTCACCTCTTTTAATTATTGGTACTACGACAATCATACAGGTGAAGCGGTTATTGTGTATGGTCATGGGTCTAACATGAAGACGATACGCGTGATTGACCCAATGTGGCTGGTTAACTTATCTGAGTCTGACAACGATGCGTGATTTACAAGTCAGATAAGATTTGCTAACGTAAAAGACTATGAGCTTGCTATGCAGTTTCAGAAGGTGGTTAGAGTCTGCTACGCATACAAGATTCACAGTTGTGTTGACTGGAAGACGAAGATATTCCAGAAAGAAGAGATAAAGAGCTCGAGACGAGGGGGAGTTTGTTAATACATGTTTTGTACGTCTCGATCTTTATCTGGGTTATTAATATAATAGATTAATGTATAGGGGTTTTTAATGTAAATATGCCTAAATGTAAGGCACATTCGTTACCCTGTAACGAATGTGTCACGTTCGTCTAATGTACGTCCTGTTCGTTAACCCAGATTAACGAATGGAACATAACGAATGTTGGCCATTCGCTATCTTTAATGTAATAATGAATATGGATGTTTATTCGTTAAGTAAGTGTAACGAATGACTCATTCGTTAAGTTTATCTTAATGAATGAGGTCATCTCCCTATATATACCCCTGTAATCTATTCTATTTATAACGGTTCTGATATTTACGATTTCTCTCTCGTTACTCTGCCGAATTGTTCACTCAACATACAATACACACATAACGTATACAATCATAATAGTATCCTAATCAACATGAGCATTGTTGTTATCAAATGATCTAGATCCGTATAAGTTCAACAATAGGTACTTTGAAAAATGGGTTTTTCAACTAAGTACCATACATTTGAATGTATGCAAATGAAAGGTACATAAAAGGTTTTCCAATCTAGAATTTTGAAAACTAAAATCCCTTTTATAAGATAAGTTGAACACCATCCTTTTATACGACACTCGAATCACTTGGGAACTCAGTGTGGGATAAAGGTCACCTAACCGCGTTAGAGGAAACTTGTGAGTTTGAGGTGGGTTTGCCATATTTGTGGGATAAAGGTCACCTAACCACTTGTATGTGTAAACTCACACGTGTGTGTAAGTAGGACGACTTAAATTGGAAACCATGTGAATAGGGTCACCGAAGCATGGCATACAATGGTGTTGATGGGATTAAACATGCCAACTAAGCATGAGATGCTTAACCGATCCCATAAAACTAGAAGTTGCAAAGGGTTGCAATCGTCAAACGTTGGCTACCTTGTTAATTTAAATAGTGGGATAAAGGTCACCTAACTACCATTTGAATGTAACGTTGGGTTCTAGATTTTAATCAATAATTGTCTTGGAGACAAAAAGGGTATTAACGATTAAAATTAATTGATATCGAAAATACTAAAATTGAGCTTTGTTATATTTGTAGATGGCCGCAATCAACAATCCACCTAACGTTATTATTCCACCCGTTAACAACCTATCACTAAGATCCATTCTTGACAAGGATCGTCTAAACTATACCAACTTTATGGATTGGTATCGAAACTTGAGAATCGTTCTCAAGCAAGAAAAGAAATACTACGTATTAGAAGATCCAATTCCCGATGAACCTAGCATTGACGATGACGAAGACCATAACAATTGGGTTAAGCACAATGAGGATTCGGTGCAAGTTTCTTGCCTCATGTTGGGAACTATAATTCCCGAGATTCAAAAGGATTTTGAACTTCATGGGGAATACGACATGATCACCCAACTTAAGGAAATTTTCCTTACACAAGCTAGGGTGGAACGCTTCGAAAAGGTTCGGGCGCTTCATGCATGTCGTATGGAGGAAACCCAATCGGTCTCATCTTATGTACTTAAGATGAAAAGCCACATTGATCGTCTCGAGCGCCTTAATTGTCTTGTCTCAAACGAGTTAGCCACGGATTTGATACTAAATGGCTTAATTAAAGGTTTGAGACATTTGTTATGAATTATAACATGAATGGATGGGACAAGAGCATTGGTGAGCTTCATGCAATGCTTAAAACGGCTGAGACGGGATGGGTAAAAAGGTTTTACCCGTTCTCACGATCAATGAAGGAGGCAATAAGAAAAGGCATCACCCGGAACCTAAGGCAAAGGTTTCCAAAGGTAAGGGACAAGTCAAGGGCAAGTTCAAGGGAAAGGCTAAAGTGGAACCACCCAAACCAAATAAGCTAAAGGTTAGCTCGGAGGATCCATGCTTTGGATGTGGGGAGATTGGGCATTGGATGAGGAATTGTCCAACCCGTCTCAAAAAGTTGAAAGCTAAGAGGGATGCGGGGCAAACCATGGGAACAACTTTCATGATTCATATTGATCTTAATATTATTTCCTCTAACACATGGGTATTGGATACCGGATGTGGAACTCATATTTGCAATTCATTGCAAGGGTTCAAGGGAAATAAAGGATTCAAGAAAGGAGATATTAGTCTCTTCATGAGCAACGGAGCAAAGGTTGTTGTTGAAGCCTGAGGAGACTACACATTGAAGCTTCCAAATGGTTTGGAAGTTATTTTGAAAGATATTTTGTATGCTCCTAATTTGACTAGGAACATTATCTCCATTTCTTTGTTAAGACAATGTGGTTTTGATTTTATGTTTGTAGACAATGGTATTTGTGTTTTCATTAATAATGTCTTTTATTTTAAAGCAATGCCGTCTAATGGCATTTTTGAATTAGTTCATAATAACACATCCTTTGATAACATGTTATACCAATCAAACACCAAGAGTCTCAAAATGGATTTGAGTAAGACTTATCTTTGGCATTGTCACCTTGGTCACATAAACAAAGATCGCATACATACACTTCAAAAGAATGGTATTTTGGAATCAAGTGAAGATGATTCATTTGATAAGTGTGAGTCTTGTTTACTTGGAAAGATGACCGAGGACCCCTTTAGTGGAACAAATGAAGGGGCAAAAGACTTATTGGGTATCATACATTCAGATGTATGTAGTCCTTTTAAGACAATGACAAGGAATGGTTAAAGATACTTCATTACTTTTATTGACGATTATAGTCGTTATGGGTATGTGTACTTGTTAAGACACAAAGATGAAACCTTTGAAGTGTTCAAAGTCTTCCAAAATGAAGTACAAAATCAACTCGATAAAACCATCAAAGTACTTCGTTTGGATAGAGGAGGTGAATACCTAAGTGATGCTTTCCAAGATCATCTTAGGAGTTGTGGGATCATCTCACAACTTACTCCGCCCGGAACACCACAACATAATAGTGTGTCCGAAAGGAGGAATCGAACTCTATTGGATATGGTTCGATCTATGATGGCTAGAAGCACATTGCCTCTATCATTTTGGGGTTTCTCTTTGCTCTCCGCGGCCCGTATTCTAAATATGGCCCCAACCAAGAAAGTGGATAAAACACCTTATGAAATATGGAACGGAAAGGTTCCATCATTGTCATATTTAAAGGTAAAGGGTTGTGAGGCTTATGTCAAGAACAACACCCAAAACAAATTTGAAAACCGATCAACTAAGTGTATCTTTGTAGGATATCCCAAGGACTCTATGGGATATTATTTCTACAACCCAACCGAGCAAAAGGTGTTCGTTGCTCGAAAGGCCGAGTTCATGGAAACTAAGTTCCTTATGGAAGGTACTAGTAGAACGGTGAAACTCGAGGAGGATCGAGACCCACAAGCCGATACACGTTTGGTTGATACTAGCACTCAACAAGAGGTTGTTGACAATGATCAAATGGTTGATCAATACACACAAAACGTTCGCAAATCCGGTAGGATTAGTCATCCACCCGAATGATATGGTTTCTTCATGGATGGATGCTATGTGGTCGATTTGGATGAACCTACCACGTACCGTGATGCAATGTCACAATCCGATTGTGAAAAATGGCTAGAATCCATGAACGTTGAGATGCAATCCATGCATGACAACCAATTATGGGATTTGGTTGTACCACGTCTTAATTCCAAACCGATTGGAAGTAAGTGGGTTTTCAAGAAGAAAACCGATATGCATGGAAACTTGGATACTTATAAAGCAAGACTTGTAGCAAAAAGTTTCACTCAAACTCAAGGGGTTGACTATGATGAAACTTTTTCTCCCGTAGCAATGCTAAAGTCTATTAGGATATTGTTTGCCATAGCCGCATATTATGACTATGAGATATGGCAAATGGATGTCAAAACCGCTTTCCTAAATGGGCATCTTGAGAAAGATGTCTATATGGTTCAACCCGAAGGTTTTGTCGATCCACAACATCCTAACAAAGTGTGCAAGTTAAAGAAATCAATCTATGGATTGAAACAAGCATCTAGACGTTGGAATCACCGATTTGATGAAGAAGTTAAAAAATTTGGATTCATCATGAATGGTGATGAAGCTTGTGTGTATAAGAAAGCTAGTAGGAGCATAATTACCTTCTTAGTATTGTATGTTTATGACGTACTACTATTTGGGAATGACATTCCAACCATGGAAGGGGTAAAAGCATGGCTTGGAAGTTGTTTTTCTATCAAGGATTTTGGTGAAGCCGCCTATATTTTGGGAATAAAGATCTATAGGGATAGATCAAGGCGATTGATAGGTTTAAACCAAAGTGCCTACATTGACAAAATCTTGAAGAGGTTCAAGATGGAGAACTCTAAGAAAGGTTTGGTACCTATTCAAAGAGGAACGATATTGAGTGCATCTCAATGTCCAAGCTCGAAGGAAGAGCAAGATAAAATGAATGGGATCCCATACACATCGGCTATTGGATCCATCATGTATGCAATGGTATGCACTAGGCCAGATGTATCATGCGCTTTAAGCATGATAAGTAGATTCCAACATAATCCGGGAAGTAGCCATTGGATGGCGGTGAAGAGTATATTGAAATACCTTAGAAGGACTAAGGACATGTTTCTAATATACGGTTCGGGTGAGGAGGAACTCGTTTTAAAGGGTTACACGGATGTGAGTTTCCAAACCGATCGAGATGATTCTAGATCACAATCGGGATATGTTTTCGTTATGAATGGTGGGGCAATCTCTTGGAAGAGCTCAAAGCAAGACGTGGTAGCATTATCCACCACGGAATCAGAATACATCGCCGCCTCATTGGTAGCTCAAGAAGCTGCATGGATTAGAAAATTCATTGCCGACCTAGGTGTAGTCCGTACCATTCAGGACCCTCTAGAGATCTTTTGTGACAACGAGGGTGCGATTGCAAAAATCAAGGAACCTCGTGCACATCAAAAGACGAGGCACATTGAGCGGAGGTTCAACTACATAATGGATGAAGTGGAAAAGGGAAATATATGTATTCGCAAAGTTCACACCAATCAAAACATTGCGGATCCACTCACGAAGCTCCTTGAAAGGCCAAAGCATGAGGGTCATACTTGTGCCTTAGAACTTCGATATTCTAGTGATTGGATATGATCGAATTTTGTATTTGGATATCGGAACAGTTGTTATTTTGACTCATTCATATGATTAGGGTTTATGATTATGACATTTTGAGTTATGTTCCATTTTATCATGTTTAAATCCGTGAATAAGTTACTTATTCTAAATGTCCGTAGTCGCTCATATTTTTGGGAACAAATATGAAGGTAAGACTATTATGAACTTGGATTGGTGGATATTCATGGGATATGAATATAGAGCAAGGGTTGCTGCCAAGGTTCATAGATATTTATGGGTTATAAATATTGGACTGACCCGCTCCCAAATGTTACTACATGGAATCATTGTGATTGATCATAAGTAAATTTGAGTAAAGGCGAATATCATAGTATCATCCGACCTGAGATACATATTGGGTCTTGATATTCCCCAAGTATTATACTTTGACTTAGTTCTTCGCTGCTCTGAAACATGACATTACATAAGGCTAAGATCAGGTCTGGTACAAGGTGATTGTGAGTGACGTATGTAGTCAAGAGGGGATTTGTCCCTCTTATTCGTTGAGAGTGAGATGTCTAAGGCCTGCTAAGTTAAATCAACAGAGAATGATCACTCTTTGTCTCTGGATTTGACATGACATATGTGGCAAAAGGATAAATGATAGATTCACCTAAATCATTTAAAGAAAGGGACTTGAAGGGGATGATGTTATTGAATGGCACTTCGTCATGCGTATTAGGGGTAGTAAACCGTAGTTAGGTGGTATTTGCTACTTGCATCAATCTTCTATGTATCTTGTGCAAGTGGGAGATTGTTGGACTTGTTATGCCCAACACACATATTATTATTGATGTGGCTAGTATGTCATGATCCAAGTCGGGTCATACCCAATAACAAGCTAGACAAACACCTACAATATTTGTTTATATATGATATGATCATAACAAATAAATATTAACACTTGAGTTATTCGGAAAGGGGTTTCTAAATACAATCTACTTGTGAAATAAATAAATCATATAGATGATTTATACTTTGAGAGAAATCATTCCATATTGTTACTTAAGATGGTTGAGTAACAATATACCTAGCATGTCATATGTAATGTGTTATATTTATAATGGTATAAGTTATAACACATTATGCATATAAATATATATATATATATATATATAGAAAGAAAATAATGATAATATGAAAATGGGAAGGAAGCCCCCCCCCCCCCCCTCTTTCTCTCTTCAATATTTTATTATTATTTTGCACATAGTGGAGACATGCAAGGGACTTGATTGGATGATTGTGTGGTGCAATAATAAAACAACCACCTCTCTTTCTCTTTCTCATAACACAACACACAAGTAAAAACAAGAGGAAAAATCCTCTCAACTCCTCTCTTCTCTCTTGGATTCGGCCAAGATCAAAGGCAAGGAAGAGAAGATTTTCAAGTGAAAATCCTAGCTAAAAGTGGTGTATTGTCGGAGGCTTGATGAAAGCTTGAGGACCTTCCCTTTGAAGTTCTTGCCCTTCCATCATCTCCTTCTTCACCCGGATTTGTTCTCTTGAAAGGTATCCTTACATGCATGAACTTATAGTGACATGCATGTGTTTGATAGAATGTATTTCGTATTTGGATCCGGGCTTGGGTTTTGCATGTGTAAAATAAGTTTTATACACTTCATATTAACAAGATTTAAAACTAATTTCCGCTGCGTTTTTGTTAAAATTGGGGTTTTATCACTTTGATAATCTTGTTAAAACCCAACAGTATCGGCACGTAGGTATTTCATAGGATAGTGCGTTCTCAAATAGATAAATATATAATTACATGCTTTCACCCCAAAAGTTCTTAAAATAGTTTATAAGAGGGGTCATGAAACTCACAGTTTAGTAGGTACTCAGTGCGATCTCAGCTCGGGGTTCGTTTCCCTTGCTATCACTTAGTCCCTATATTCAATATTATAATAATATTAATATTTTAATATTATTATAATCTTCATACTAAACTAGGCTGTATATCTATTCTGGGTATGGCTATTACGCCCAGAACATGTCTATAGGCTTAGATTGTGACGTTGTTCAACATCTAATATGTAAAACTGAACTTGGCTCAATTTCCCGTTTCACCTGCTGGGTCAAGTTGATCATTTACGCGTTAGAAAACAGGTATGACCATATAAACTCGGATAAACATGTTGGTTGATAATATGATTAAATTTATAAAGAGCAATCATGGATTAGATGTCTGGATTCGCTACAGGGCTTATTTCCGTTTATTCAATCTGGTTTGGAGAAAAACGCGCACAATTCATCCTCGAAAGGCAACTTTCAACGCTTGAGGTTGTGACAGATAATACGAGAGTTAACTTTAGTAAACTAAACACAAATGCAAATAAATATTACAAACGATACCTAAAACAAGAAACTTGTTTATAAAAATACATATTTTAGGAATTTTCTCTTTTATTATTCTGTTTATAAAAATGCATACTCTTTAACATAACACTTGGAATATAAAGGTAAACTCAAATGTTCGGTGAGTTGTGACTTTTTTTGGGAGCACCCAACCCAACCCAACACATTCCATATAATTGACACAATGGGTCCCTATTTGAAGAGACTTGTGCATGACCCATTATTCCCAGTTTTGTCGAATAGAATGTGGCCCCATGCACGCTGACCAACGGCGAAGGACATTTTCAAAATGGAAGGTGCTTCGTTGAGGACTCTTTTTCCTGTCGAGAGATATTGTAATGGAAAAAAAAGATATTTTTCCTCATAAATAATCTTATGTCTGGTTCTAAATTATATGAATGCGTAAGAAACAAGGCCAACTTAATGTAATTAGCTGATAATAATTTCAATTTAGAAACTAGCTGTCACCGATCTCAATTTTAACACCATTTGTTTTCATTGGACCTCCGTTAAAAAAAATTTAACGATGATAAGTTTTTTTCAAATCTCAAAATGATATTTTAAGACTTTTAATCGGAATGAGGATACGGGGCGAATGATGTAAAACTTACATCAAAACGATGGTACAAACGACTAAAGGATGCTTCAAGTCCGCTGGTTAAACTTTCAATTAACAAAAATCAAGCTGTTTGAAGATCCGTTTTGAGGAAGTTTTACATCAATCGAATCGTATCCTCATTGCGATCAAAAGCCCTAAAATATCAGTTTGAGATTTGGATAAAAACTTAGCGTCATTAAGTTTTTTTAACGAAGGTCCAAAGAAAACAAATGGTTTGAAAGTTGAGATCAGTAATAACTATTTTTTAAGTTAGGATTATTAAAATCCAAATTGTCAAGAAGCAAACACGTACTCCTGTGAACAAATTCTTTAGTTTTAATTTTTTGAAAACTTATATTATATTTAAAAAATTGACTGAAATAGGATACACATATGAAATGGCCTAAATAAGAAGGTATTCTAGGTATTCACGTAACGTGGTTTTAGACAAAGCTAAATATTCGTCGTATATGTCAGGAGGACTACCGGTTGACAGTTGTGAGTTGACGAACCATCAATGTGCATTTATGTAACACTGTGAAATCCCTCCCCTAGTCGTAAACTTTCTTGAAACCATTTAATATTGGCCTTGATATCCCAAACAATTTTTTTAAATATTTAATTCAATATCCACAACAATTATTTTAATTAATGTGTAACGGTCAAATGACCAGCAACAAAAAGTGAATTTTCACCACGTAGGGTCGAGTTCCACAACCTAGACATCCTGCTCGCATGTA
This sequence comes from Bidens hawaiensis, assembly GCF_021521415.1. NCBI lineage: Eukaryota > Viridiplantae > Streptophyta > Magnoliopsida > Asterales > Asteraceae > Bidens > Bidens hawaiensis. The sequence continues at coordinate 782,206 of NW_027491276.1, forward strand.
CTAGGATTGTAAAAAAAATTCGAATATGAATCCATATCCGAATTACTCGAAATTCGAATACGAATTACTTGAAAATTTGGATAGTAATTTTGAAAATTTTCAAATATTCGGATTTCCAAATAATCCGAGATATATTTTAATTAATACATAATAAATATAATTTATAAATTTTGGAAATATTTTTGGATATTTTGTATAATTTTCGCATATTTCAGATAATTTTTGAATATTTCGGATATTTTGGCTCTTATTTTGAATATTTCGGATATTCGAAATATCTTTAAAAATGTTCTTAATCTTCTTTTATAATCAATATTTTTTCGAATTTATAAAACTTGTTTGAATTTCCGAATCTGTATCATATCCGAAAATTTGGATACAGATTCGGATAGTGATATCAACTATCCGCAATTCGGATATCTAAATTTCCGAACATCTAGCTTTGAACACCCGTAGCGTGCACTACTCGAACAACGAGGCAGAGGATGCCAGCGTCTACTCGCTCAATTCGTCGGGGTCTATTAAAACACCCCACCTACCCTAACAGAAAAATGATTGTAAATTAGAAATCTGAATTAAATGGACATTCTGAGGTGTTAATCTATTATAACAAGCGTTAAAGGATGTATGTTAGAACATTTTTTTTTTTAAATTTAGTCAGTAAACTTGATAAAAATGTTTTAATATTCATCATTATAAAATAACTGATATTTAGCCTAAATACAATAAAGCTGTAATTTTAAAAAATATAAAGCTTTTAAACATAGACAACTGGATTGTGTGCTTGTTAAGAAGAATTGTATAAATGATCGTGTGCTGAAGTTTTAATTTTTAAAGATGGAAGGGTTTGGCCTTTGACCTAAGTAGTGGGTATTCAGGACAAGCAATTGTGACATGGCCACCTAATTTAGCCACTACCCGTAAAGAATCACTACCATCATATCATATCTTATATCAAATCACTACTGACTTTAATCACGGCTTTTCTTTGATTCAAGCTTGTCAAATTATCAATTAGACCCATACCATTACCGCAACACCTAGTCCGTGCTAGAGCTAACGTATCACTTTTACAACAGGTTAGAATTCAAAGTACCAATTTCCATTAAATATAAAATATTACATTTTCAAAACAAATACAAAATTTGAGTATAAAACATAATTTAATTATTCTTTTTATAAAATTCTGGATCCTTAAGTATTTCCCTTGAGCCGTCGATCAGATCCTTCCAGATAACACTATTACCTGACGTATATATAAACGAAATATGCACATCGGAGTAAAATTTGCTCGGTGGGACAACAACTTTAACAATAATAATGCAATATCTCAAGAATAAACTATCAGTCAATAAATACATACACGCTTTAGTAATTCACATTCACTAGACACCTTTAGGTGCATCCACATTCACTAGACACCTTTCGATGCATCATAATCAATTTTCAATCCATCAATAATTCAATAGGCCAATATATCTATGTTTTATACAATAAATTAATAAAGTTTGTTCATGAAAATAAATAATGAATTGAGTTATGGAAGTAATGGAAACCCAAATCCGTATACATAAGTTGGTAAGAGGTCCAACTTGAATTGACGAATAGCAATAATAGAAATGAATATTGCATGAAAATAATTGTTAAGAGGCTTTGAACGGTGCTTTAATCGATGATGCAGAACTTGGCTAAAGTTCCTCAGTGGCGTTGGCCACGATAGGGGCTGATTGAGAGTGAAGATAGAGAGCGGTGAGCGAAGCGAGGTGTGTTCGTAAAACGAGCAGAAACGTTAGCTTTAATAGGAATTTAAACGTGGTTCTCGCTTTTCCTTAGGAAACTCCTTAATTTAGGATGAAGGATTTGAACTCGATTTGGAAGCGTTGACAAGCTGGAATCAAGCTATGACAATACTTCAATCAAGTTAGTAGAAACAGCATACATGATCCCTCTATTTTTATGTTTACAAAATTAGCCCTAGGACTTTTAATTTTAATATAATAATGTCGTAGCAACTTTATTTATACACAAATAAAATAAATGAATAAATATCTATATTAATTTCACACTAGTTGGTCTGCACAATTTAATAACTCGCTTCAATTTTAAATTTTGGGTTTTGATAAATCGGGTTGTTACGATTATTTCCCTTTTAAAAATACTTTCGTTCTTGAAATTGAACAATATTATACATCAATCCTTTAATACAAAATCGATGGACAAAATGAGTTCTTAATAAGAAGACAAAGCAACGAGGTTCATTAAGTGATGTAAAGATTCAAATATGGAAAAGACAAGGTCTTAAAGATCAAATGACAAGAAGTTAAACAGAGAAAATACTTCAATTCTTCATGGTTCTCGATCAATATCATCATAGCCATGATGTTGATATTTCTTTGAAAGCAATGTTGGTTTGGTGTCAGCGGTTAGGGGGCAAACACTCTTCCGCCAACGGTGGAAGGTATGGCGTTTGCACCGATGGCAGGTGTTGTTTCATTCTTTCCTGTGGTTTCTAGTAGATATGATCATGAACTGAATGCCCCGTTTGTTTACATTTATAACATCCACCATTTGCTTAAAGGCATACACCTCCATGGAGTTCTCTGCATTCTTTGCAGGGTGGTAATTATGAAATTCATGACAAACCAGGTATACCTTACTATTTACGTATCGAATAAACGATTAATCGGTTATTGCGTATCGAACAAACGAATAACCAAACGAATCTGGTTATGACCCCAATATCCCGGGGGGGGGGGGGGGGGATCTATAAGTGATATACGTGTATAATAGGCTAACATATTGATATTATGCCTTTGTACAATAGCAAACCAGTTAAACGAAAAAATGCTCGTTTAAATACCCGTTATGACTTTAGATGCAAAAATTAGTTCCAAAACATGCATTGTATCATCCGTTAAGCCGAAAAAGACTTACTTGAGATGTTTTAAACAATCATTGAAAAATTTTTAGATTTTTACAACCGAATAGTATGTTTTTCTAAATTTACAAAAATATGGCCGAAAAACACTCGTTTTCGCGCTGTTTGTCGTACCCGATATATTGTTCCTGACAAATACCAAACCTGAAATAGATTTGGACTTGAGATTTCGCGTATGGGCACGAAAAATGAGGTAAATGGCCAAAAAGGGACGTAAAAGGGCCCCCTTTTTTTGGCGGCCGGACATAGGGAACACCCCCTTTTTGTTTTCTTCTTTTGTTAAACATTCTAAATGCCTCCATTTTTCAAAATATCTTTGTGCAACTTCTAGAATAGCTCTCTCTTCAAGCTTTTCCATCAAAAATCTTTAGTAAGTTCATGATTTTGTGTCTTTCAATTAAATTTTTACATAAAGATTACTGTTTGATTAGTAAAAATCATATCTAGCCATGAAAAACTAATCATAAAGATGGAAAAACAGATTTTGATCCTAAACAAGTGTACTAATCTGAATCAAATACTTTTTTTTGCCAAAAGCTCGGATTAGGAGGTTTAAATCGCGCTTTTACGGTTTAAAAACTCAATTTAGAACCCTAACCGAAACCCTATGTTACAAGGCTTGATGATTTATGTTCTATGCTTGGTGTTGTGATACATGGCTTGTAGATACACTAGTTGGACAACCAAAAACCCGGAAAGGCGAGAAAAGAGCCTAATCAACCGGAAACCGTAGAGGTATCACCCGATACACTCGTTTAGGGGCTGTTTAGGATTCAATTGTGACGTGCTTATTGTTAGCATATGAAAATTTTCAGGATATCAGGAATCCTATGAATGAGTCCCTGTCCAGATTTGATAATTTTTTGATAATCCGAGAATATTTGGCGAATTTATTACCGTTTATTAGCATTTATTTGGGAAAAATACTTAAGCTGCTTGAAAAATTATGGAAGTTTGTGGAGAACCCAAGTACTACATCACATTATCACATATAAAATTTCGAGTTTTAACGGATGTTTTTGGCTAAAAAAGGTACTTTGGCATTCATTTGGATCAGTTAGAATATTTATCGGATTTTTCAGAAATCGTTTGGTTAAAACGGACGATTTACCGGTTAAAAATAGCATATAAAATAAATTTTATAAATTAATAAATAAGTAAATATTTCCAGAAATATTTTTATAAAATTCTACAGAAATTTATTAGTAAGTGTATAATTTTTTGTAATTAAACGATAACCGAATAATAGTTGTGCTAATTTCAAAGTTAAACAAATTCAATTCGTATAAAAACTGACAAGCTTCTGATTAACTGTAACATCCTAAAATTTTAATGTTGAATAAAGAAAGTTATGTTTAGTGATTTCGCGTTACTAATTATTTAATATCGAGTAAGGAGCGGATCATGAACTTAGATTAATTGAGATGGGTTAAATGAGAATGGGCCTTAGGTCCATGGGCTTTAAGGGATATAAATATCCCCTAAACCCTAAACTATCATTCATTCCATCTTATTCTCTAACACTCCAAAACACACACACCACACACACCGCCGGCGGCCGAGGAGAGGAACGAACAAGATCCGAGAGAGGGAGAGCGATTAGTTGTGATTAAACAAGTTAAACGAGATCCAAACAAGCTCAAAAAGGTATGATTCTTGATCTTTGAAGTTTAAAGATCCAAGCTTTATAGTGTATAAACGACCGAAACGGTTGGGGAACGTAGTGGGTGATGTTGAACCATAACAAGGGTGTTAAAATCGCCAAAATGCTTGATAGAAACCAAACAGCGGCTGGACTGGGCAACTTCGCCGCGAACTGGGCAACTTCGCCTTCAAAGCGATAACTTCGCCTTCAAAGCGATAACTTCGCCTGAGGCCAAGTTCGCCTAATTGATAACTTCGCTTACGGCCAAGTTCGCCTAACTGGTAACTTCGCCTGAGGCCAAGTTCGCCTAATTGATAACTTCGCTTACGGCCAAGTTCGCCTAACTGGTAACTTCGCCTGAGGCCAAGTTCGCCTAATTGATAACTTCGCTTACGGCCAAGTTCGCCTAACTGATAACTTCGCCTAAAGTCAAGTTCGATTAGAAAATAAATTAAAAACCTAATGAAAAGTGTGTTAAGACAGTTAATGGAAATAAAATTTTTCCAAGCTGACCAGGTCAGCTCGACCCCAGCCAGGGGCTCTGCCCCTTGGACCCTGCTAGGGGCTGCCGCCCCTAGACCCCGCTGCCAGGGGCGCTGCCCCCGGACCCCCGTTCGTTGTGGGTCATATAAAGATAGAAATGCAATGTGAGAAGTGATAGTTAATTGATACGTATACTTGTTATACAGTCAGCCGTGCACAACTGAAGAAAGGGATTACGATTAACGGTGAACGTAACCGTGTTCAGGTGAGTTTCTAGCCCCATTCCTTGTTATGTTTTCGGGGCTGTGTGCATACTCGATGTGTTGTTAATAAATTTATCCTAAGTGATAAGTGTATGCCATATGTAATATGTATGAATGATTGCTTGATGGTACGTGAACGATCTTCGGATATTGCACGTACCGTCAGGTTGTAACGCTATGTATAAGGTAAGTATGATATGTATGCTTATGTGTATGAATGTAATAAAGTTAATAAAAGAAGGAAAAGACGGTTGTATGGTTGTATGGTTACGAAAGGGGTACCGAGCCCTAATAATACTCGAGGTATGATGTATGGTTGTATGGTAACGAAGAAGGAATCGAACCCTACTAATATTCGAGAACTAGGGAACCGAACCCTACTAATATTCGAGGAAAGAGGGACCAGACCCTTATTATGTGATGTTAGGGACCAGACCCTTATAATATCTGTGATGTTAGGGACCAGACCCTTATAATATCTGTGATGTTAGGCACCAGACCCTTATAATATCTGTGATGTTAGGGACCAGACCCTTATAATATCTGTGATGTTAGGGACCAGACCCTTATAATATCTGTGAGGTTATAGGGCGAAAGGCTCTTTAAAACATAGGATTATGTATGTAAAGAAAATATGAATGAAAGTATGAAAGTATGAAAGTATGAATGAAAGTATGAATGAAGGTATGAATGAAAGTATGAATGAAAGTATGAATGAAAGAATATAAGTTTATGTGTATTGTATAGTGTATGATTAACTAGAACTCACTCAGCGTAGCTGACTTTTAGTATGCACGCAGGTGAGTAGGATGAGGCAGCTCGCTTGAGGAGACACGTGGCACTGAATAAGAGGCTGGCATCGAAAGACTCAAGACGTTTAAGTTTAATGTTTCGTTTATTTTGAAAGACGAAATGATGTTTTAAGACAAGACGTGTTTTGTTATGAAATGTTTAATGAAAGTTTTTAAATTCCGCGAATGTTTTAATTAACTCTGATATTTAGAACTGTGTTTATGAGTAAATCCAACACGAAAGTAGGGTTACCGGTGACGGGGCCTTACAAGTTGGTATCAGAGCAAAGTTCGAGAGATTTAAGCATCCTACATGCTTAGACTCGAACAGAGAATGGGATTTAAGTAAGAAAGGAAAGAAGATGCCGGTTCAAGAATGCCATGTGTCGCTCAAGCAAGATCAGTAAAGGTAAAGAGTATGATTAAATGATATATGTTAATGAGAAAGAAAAGATATGTGAACGTCAGGGATAGGAATAATTGATTGTTTGATTTGACTAACTGCTTAAGTAGAACCAGCACAAATAGACTCATAAAGGGAAGTGTATAGGACACGGAAAGCAACGTGATCAGCTAGTCACAGCTGGCCACTGTTATTACCTGTTAGTCTTGCTATCCTTGTACTAAATAGTTCCTTGAGTGATGATGTTTGTGTTTTCCCTTTTAGAATATGATGGCTGGAGCTGGAGACATTGTTGGAGCTGGAGGTCGCACTGGACGACGCGGCAGGCCTCGTCGTGTCCAGCAACCTTCGGTTGAGACAGCTTCCAACACCGAAGCTGAAGGAAGCGCAGCTGGAAGAAACCCGGAAAACAATGAAGGAGTTCAACTGGATCCCGCAATTCAAGCAGCTATTGTTCAAGCTGTAGCCACTGCTGTGAAGAATATTACCCCGGGAAGGTCTGCTGGAAGCCGTGAAAGAACTGTTGAAGGGGCAGGTGGTAATGGTGGGAAAGATGATGAGGGGGAAAAGGGTGATTCAAGTGAGGTAAGGTCTGTGAAAGTTGATGATAGGAAGAGAGGCCGAGGCGGTTGCAACTATAAGTCCTTCAAAAGTTGTGACCCGCCTAAGCTGACCGGTTTAGGAGACACAATCGCTACTCTTCAATGGATAACCGTCATGGATAAAATTATCCGAATCAGCGAGTGTCGTCCTGACCAAGCTGTCGGTTATGCCACCCAATCATTTGAAGATGAGGCTATGTATTGGTGGGAGAGTGTGGAGCAGAGGAAGACCCGAGAAGAGATCAAAGAGATGAAGTGGGACGATCTGAAGGAGTTAGTGATGAAGAAGTTCTGTGCTGACGCCGAGGTTGAAAGGGCGGAGATGAAGTTCCTAAACTTGAAAGCTGGGACCATGACACATCGTGAGTACACTACAGAGTTCAATCGAATGTCTAGGTTGGTACCCGATATGGTCAGCACTGAGGCTAAGAGAATCAAGTGTTATGTGAGGGGATTACCACAGAGAGTCCGCATGTTAGTCAGGACAAGTAAACCTGCTACTTTCGATTCTGCCGTCGAACTCGCAGAGATGGTCTATGCAGACCTGGCTGCGGATGATGTGGTGGTGGGAGACGAGAAGAAAGAGAAGAAATGGGCCGTTCCTGCTAAACGACCCGGTACTCAGTTATGGAACCCCAAAGATAAGAAGCAGAGAGTGTGGGAGAAGAGATCGTGTAAGACCTGCGGAAAGATGCATGGTGGTGAGTGCAAGTGGGGTAAAAGTTCTGGTGTTTGTCTCAAATGTGGAAAGGCTCACGGTGGGGAATGCCGGATGGGGTCTAATGTGTGTTATAAGTGTGGGAAGGTAGGGCATTATGCCAATGAGTGCAGTGCAAAGCCAGCATGTTACAAATGTGGCAAGACAGGCCACATGGCGAGAGAGTGCACCGATGGTGATGCTGGAGGTAGTGGGAAGAAAGATGCTGATCAAGCAAGGCCGAGGACTAGGGCCTACATGTTGACCCAAGAGCAAGCTAGACAGATTCCTGATGTTGTGACCGGTACGTTCTTAGTAAACGACATTTCTGCTGCCGTATTATTTGATTCTGGTGCGAATAGAAGTTTTGTAGCTACGACATTTAGTAAACTAGCTAAAATGAAAGGCTGCCGAGTGCCTGAAACTTTTGTAGTAGAAACCGCCAGTGACACTTCGGTTAAAATAACAAAAATGGTTAAGAACTGTAAGATAGAATTGGAAGGACATGAGTTCCCGGTTACCTTGTACGTTATGACCTTGGGAGGGTTCGATGTGGTTTTGGGTATGGATTGGTTGTCTGAGTTTGAGGCTCAGATAGTATGTAAGAGTAGGATGATAAGGTTAAAGTCATTGGATGGTAGTGCGGTAACGGTTTATGGTGATAAGGAAAGTTCTGGCTTAATGTCATTTCGATGATAAAAGCCGAGGGTTTGCTAAGGCGAGGGTGTTGTGCCTACCTGGCGTATGTCGTCAACGCTACGGCCGAGACGAATGAAACGAAAGATGTTCCTATTTTGCGCGACTACCCAGAAGTATTCCCTGAGGATCTTCCGGGGTTGCCACCGGGGCGAGAGATAGAATTTCAGATAGATTTAATACCAGGAGCCCAACCTGTTGCAAAAGCGCCTTACCGTCTAGCACCGTCCGAGATGAAAGAATTGATGTCCCAACTGCAAGAACTCCTCGACAAAGGTTTCATAAGACCGAGTGTTTCCCCGTGGGGCACACCAGTATTGTTCGTGAAAAAGAAGGATGGAAGTATGAGAATGTGCATTGACTATCGTGAGTTGAATAAGCTTACGGTAAAGAATAGATATCCTTTGCCAAGGATTGATGATCTGTTTGACCAACTGCAAGGTTCAAGTTGGTTCTCACGAATAGATCTCAGATCAGGCTACCATCAGCTGAAGGTGAAAGAGGCAGACATCCCTAAGACAGCGTTCCGAACGCGGTATGGACACTACGAGTTCCTCGTAATGTCATTCGGTCTAACCAATGCTCCTGCAGCATTTATGGACATGATGAATAGGGTGTGTCGACCGATGTTGGATAAGTCGGTTATCGTCTTCATCGATGATATATTGATTTATTCAAAGAGCGAGTCTGACCATGCTGAGCATCTGAGAGAGGTATTGGAGACTCTGAAGAAGGAGAAGTTGTATGCCAAGTTTTCGAAGTGCGCGTTCGGTTAAGAGAAGTGCAATTTTTAGGTCACGTGGTTAATCCGGAGGGGATTACCGTGGACCCAGCTAAAGTTGAAGCGATAACGAATTGGAAGACTCCGCAGAATCCGACTGATATACGAAGCTTCCTAGGGTTAGCTGGCTACTATAGGAGATTCATCGAAGGTTTCTCCAAGATAGCCGCACCACTGACCGGTATGAACCGAAAGTCGATAGTATTCAGTTGGGGAAAGTTTCAGGAAGAAGCCTTTGAAGAATTGAAGAAGAGACTCACGCAAGCTCCAATCCTTGCTCTACCCGATGGTGACGAGGATTTCGTTGTTTGTGCTGATGCCTCACATCAAGGGTTAGGTTGCGTATTGATGCAACGAGGGAAGGTGATAGCTTAAGCGTCTAGACAGTTGAAGGTCCATGAGAGTACTTACCCGACGCATGATTTGGAGTTAGCAGCTGTAGTGCATGCTCTTAAGATATGGAGGCATTATCTGTACGGTACTAAGTGTACTATTTATACAGATCATAAGAGTTTAAAGTACTTCTTCGAGCAGAAAGAATTGAACATGAGGCAGAGAAGATGGTTGGAGTTGATTAAGGATTACGACTGTGAGATTAAGTATTACCCCGGTAAAGCTAACGTGGTCGCTGATGCGTTAAGTCGTAAGAATGAGGAAGTCCTTGCAACAGTGAAGTCATACAAGCTGATCATGAACCCAAGCCTTTTTGAAGAAATCATCAAAGTGCAGTCAGAAGTGTTAGTAGATGAAGGGTTAGTAAAGAAAGAAAGGATTTATGGCCAGCAAGATGAGTTGATGGAAAACACTCATGGAGTTAAGACTAGGTTCGACCGTATGTGGATACCACGCCATGGTGATCTTAGAAGTCGAATCTTAGATGAAGCTCATAAGTCAAGGTACTCAATCCATCCTGGAGCTACAAAGATGTACCAAGACTTGAAAAGAGATTACTGGTGGCCAGGAATGAAGAATGATGTAGTGGATTATGTTAGTAAGTGCTTAACTTGCTTACAAGTCAAAGCCGAGCACCAAAAGCCTTATGGGAAGATGCAACCGCTAGAGATACCTGAGTGGAAATGGGAACACATCACCATGGATTTCATAACTAAGCTACCTCGTACAGCTAAGCAACATGATACCATCTGGGTGATTGTGGACCGTTTGACCAAGAGTGCTCACTTTCTGCCCATACATGAGGCCATCTCGTCAGAAACGTTAGCAAGCTTGTTCATCAAAGAAGTTGTAACCAAGCATGGAGTACCGTTATCGATCGTGTCTGATAGAGATACACGGTTTACTTCGAGGTTCTGGAAGAAATTCCATGAAGCTATGGGGACGAGGTTGAACATCGGTACGGCGTATCATCCTCAAACCGATGGACAGTCTGAAAGGACGATCCAAACCCTTGAGGATATGCTACGTGCTTGTGTTTTAGATTTTGGTGGAAGTTGGGATGATCATCTGCATCTGGCAGAGTTCTCCTATAACAACAGTTACCATTCAAGTATTGGTATGCCACCGTTCGAGATGCTTTACGGTAGACGATGTAGAACCCCGGTGTGTTGGGGTGAGATTGGTCAGAAAGAAATGGGAAGCCTAGAAGTGGTTCAAGAAACGTCTTCAAGGTTCGATCAGATCAAAGCAAGAATGAAAGCCGCTCAAGACAGACAAAAGTCTTATGCAGATAAGCGGCGACGACCAATTGAGTTTAACGTTGGCGACAATGTGATGCTTAAGGTCTCGCCTTGGAAAGGAATTATCCGTTTTAGAAAGAGGGGGAAGTTGAGTCCGAGGTACATTGGACCGTTCAAGATTGTAGATCGTGTGGGTGAAACTAGATTTACCCGATGAGTTAGAAGGAATTCATTCAACCTTCCATGTTTCCCATCCGAGGAAGTGTCTAGCTGATGACACGTCTCACGTGCCATTGATGGACATTGAGGTTGATGAACAATTGAACTACATCGAGCAACCGATAGAGATCGTTGATCGCAAGGAGAAGCAGCTTCGTCACAAGATTATACCTTTGGTAAAAGTGATATGGAAACACCGCAAGGGATCAGATGCTACTTGGGAAGCCGAGGATGAGATGCGCAAGTTTTACCCTAGTTTGTTTATGTAATAGTTAGGTTTCGAGGACGAAACCTCTTTAAGGAAGGGAGACTTGTAACATCCTAAAATTTTAATGTTGAATAAAGAAAGTTATGTTTAGTGATTTCGCGTTACTAATTATTTAATATCGAGTAAGGAGCGGATCATGAACTTAGATTAATTGAGATGGGTTAAATGAGAATGGGCCTTAGGTCCATGGGCTTTAAGGGATATAAATATCCCCTAAACCCTAAACTATCATTCATTCCATCTTATTCTCTAACACTCCAAAACACACACACCACACACACCGCCGGCGGCCGAGGAGAGGAACGAACAAGATCCGAGAGAGGGAGAGCGATTAGTTGTGATTAAACAAGTTAAACGAGATCCAAACAAGCTCAAAAAGGTATGATTCTTGATCTTTGAAGTTTAAAGATCCAAGCTTTATAGTGTATAAACGACCGAAAACGGTTGGGGAACGTAGTGGGTGATGTTGAACCATAACAATGGTGTTAAAATCGCCAAAATGCTTGATAGAAACCAAACAGCGGCTGGACTGGGCAACTTCGCCGCGAACTGGGCAACTTCGCCTTCAAAGCGATAACTTCGCCTGAGGCCAAGTTCGCCTAATTGATAACTTCGCTTACGGCCAAGTTCGCCTAACTGGTAACTTCGCCTGAGGCCAAGTTCACCTAATTGATAACTTCGCTTACGACCAAGTTCGCCTAACTGGTAACTTCGCCTGAGGCCAAGTTCGCCTAATTGATAACTTCGCTTACGGCCAAGTTCGCCTAACTGGTAACTTCGCCTGAGGCCAAGTTCGCCTAATTGATAACTTCGCTTACGGCCAAGTTCGCCTAACTGATAACTTCGCCTAAAGTCAAGTTCGATTAGAAAATAAATTAAAAACCTAATGAAAAATGTGTTAAGACAGTTAATGGAAATAAAATTTTTCCAAGCTTATCAGGTCAGCTCGACCCCAGCCAGGGGCTCTGCCCCTTGGACCCTGCTAGGGGCTGCTGCCCCTAGACCCCGCTGCCAGGGGCGCTGCCCCCGGACCCCCGTTCGTTGTGGGTCATATAAAGATAGAAATGCAATGTGAGAAGTGATAGTTAATTGATACGTATACTTGTTATACAGTCAGCCGTGCACAACTGAAGAAAGGGATTACGATTAACGGTGAACGTAACCGTGTTCAGGTGAGTTTCTAGCCCCATTCCTTGTTATGTTTTCAGGGCTGTGTGCATACTCGATGTGTTGTTAATACATTTATCTTAAGTGATAAGTGTTTGCCATATGTGATATGTATGAATGATTGCTTGATGGTACGTGAACGATCTTCGGATATTGCACGTACCGTCAGGTTGTAACGCTATGTATAAGGTAAGTATGATATGTATGCTTATGTGTATGAATGTAACAAAGTTAATAAAAGAAGGAAAAGACGGTTGTATGGTTGTATGGTTACGAAAAGGGTACCGAGCCCTAATAATACTCGAGGTATGATGTATGGTTGTATGGTAACGAAGAGGGAATCGAACCCTACTAATATTCGAGAACTAGGGAACCGAACCCTACTAATATTCGAGGAAAGAGGGACCAGACCCTTATAATAGCTGTGATGTTAGGGACCCGACCCTTATAATATCTGTGATGTTAGGGACCAGACCCTTATAATATCTGTGATGTTAGGGACCAGACCCTTAAAATATCTGTGATGTTAGGGACCAGACCCTTATAATATCTGTGATGTTAGGGACCAAACCCTTATAATATCTGTGAGGTTATAGGGCGAAAGGCTCTTTAAAACGTAGGATTATGTATGTAAAGAAAATATGAATGAAAGTATGAAAGTATGAATGAAAGTATGAATGAAGGTATGAATGAAAGTATGAATGAAAGTATGAATGAAAGAATATAAGTTTATGTGTATTGTATAGTGTATGATTAACTAGAACTCACTCAGCGTAGCTGACTTTTAGTATGCACGCAGGTGAGTAGGATGAGGCAGCTCGCTTGAGGAGACACGTGGCACTGAATAAGAGGCTGGCATCGAAAGACTCAAGACGTTTAAGTTTAATGTTTCGTTTATTTTGAAAGACGAAATGATGTTTTAAGACAAGACGTGTTTTGTTATGAAATGTTTTATGAAAGTTTTTAAATTCCGCGAATGTTTTAATTAACTCTGATATTTAGAACTGTGTTTATGAGTAAATCCAACACGAAAGTAGGGTTACCGGTGACGGGGCCTTACATTAACAAACCTGTTGAAATATCAGAACATCATAATTGATCAAATATCATATTTTTGAGTTAATTGAATAAAACCAAACATTTTGTGAGAAATCTGGACAATTCGGGTGAATTGTTCGCATTTCTCTCCGAACCAGAATGAATAAATGGAAATGAGCCCTGTAGCGAATCCAGACATCTAAACGCGTAAACGACCAACTTGGCTGTGACTTTTGAGCCAAAACAAGGTACACCTCAGTACGTATTTATTGATTAAGCAAATAAACGCTTTTTACGTAACGAGAAAACGATTAACCGAACAAGTCGGGTTATGACCCAGATATCCCGGGGGGCTATCTATAAGTGATATACGATTAATATAAGCTAACATATTAGTATTATGGCCTTAGTTCGATAGAAAACAAGTTAAACGAAAACATGCTCGTTTACTACTCGCTATAGATTTAAACGCGAAAGATAGTTACAAACCAAGCATTGTATCATCCATTAAGCCGAAAAAGATTTACCAAACACTTATTTGAAATGTTTTAAGAGATCCGTGAAAATATTTTCGATTTTTACAAAAGTGTAGTATGTTTTTATAAATTTAAACAAAACTAGCCGAAAAACACTCGTTTTCGCACTGTTTAACGCACCCGATATGTTCTTCGCGCCAAAAACCGAACCTGAATAAAATTTGGACTTTTATTTTACATGTGGGCTTGCAAATTTAGAGTCTTGGGCCGAAATGGGCCAAGAGAGGCCCAAAAAGGGGTCCCGGCCGCAAATGGGATAATACCCCCATCCTTAAGTAACTTGTATTATATAATAGTTTCTAAAGATATTTTGGTAAGGTTCCATCATTTTCGGGAATCCTACAGCGTTCTCCATAGAATATACTCCAAGAATCATAGGTATTTTCATTAATTTCATTATTTTAACTTGTTTTAATTAGGTTAATACCATATAAACATGGTTTAAATGCCAAAAATCTTCCTAACCATGTAAAAATCCTAAAAATGGTTCATAAATATTTTTTGATCATACACATGGTAAGGAACCTGGTTTGATAATTTTTTTCGCCATAAACACGGATTAGTGGGTTGAAACGGCATTTTTACGGTTCAAAAGTTCGTTTTTGTGCACTAGCCGAAACCCTAAGTCAAGGGCTGTTATGTTGATGAAAAATTGCTTGGTTTGTGATATAGGACTTGTATCTAGCTTGAATAGAAGCACAAGAGCTTGAAAACTTGATTAGAAAGGCAGAAACGAACCAAAACCGCTAAGGTAATGCCGAAACACTCGTTTACGGGCTGTTTAGGTTAAGGTTGTGATGTGCATATTTTCAGGTCTTGAAATTTTTAAGGGACATCAGGGACCATGTCATTGAGTCCCTGATTAAATTTGGTAATTTTTCGACCATCCGAGAATATTTGGCGAATTTATTACCGAATTGAGACGTTTATTTGTGGGGAACTCCTATTTGGTATATTTTGATCACATATGAAATTTAGGGGCATTTGAAAAAGTCTAAGTGTGTTTTGTGCAAATGCGTTTGTATGAATTTTTATAGCCGAATTTGGCCCAAAAAGAATATTGAACAAGGTTGTTATATTCTGGAATTGATACAGATTGTTTTGGGATATAATTTGAGTATTCAGGATTTTTTGTAGAATTTTTGGAAATCGTTTGGGATAAAGGGACGATTTTCAGGCTAAATATAGCAGGAAAAATGAATTTTTATAAATTAATAAACTAGTAAATAATTTCAGAAATATTTTTAATAAAATATACATATTTTATTTGATAAGTGGCTAAATTTTCATAATTTAATGATTAACGGTTAATTAATTATCCTATTTTGAAGATTAAACAAATTCAATTTTAATAAAAACTGGGAAATTCGCGATTAACGAACCTGCGGGAATATCAAGACACCAAGAGTGATCAAAAATCATATTTTTGGATTAATTAAGTAAAAAGGAACCTTTTTATGAGAAACTTGGACAATCTGACTAGATTGTGTGTGTTTCTCCTCAAATCGAACTGAATAAACGGAAACGGGGATTTTTACTACTAAGCTCACGGCCTCTCAAGCGGAGCTTATGGTTAGACCTATATCCGATTTGGAAATCAAGGATGCGTTTTTCTCTATTGGGAATTCCAAAGCGCCGGGTCCTGATGGGTTTTCCTCGGCCTTCTTCAAAAGTTCTTGGGATATTGTTGGGAAAGATGTTTGTTTGGCGGTTCATGAATTTTTCAGAAAAGGAAGTCTCCTTAAACAGGTAAACCACACTATTATTGCCCTTATTCCCAAAGTGACCAACATTGTGACTCCTAATGATTTTCGCCCCATCTCGTGCTGCAACACTTTATATAAATGCATTACCAAGATTATATCGGTTCGTATGATGAAGGGTTTGGAGTCGTTAATCGATATAAATCAGTCTGCGTTTGTGCCTGGGCGTAGGATTTCTGATAACATCCTTTTGACCCAAGAATTAATGCATAATTATCACACTAATAATGGTCCGCCTAGATGTGCTTTTAAAGTTGATATCCAGAAAGCTTACGATACGGTCAGTTGGGACTTCATTCGTGATATTCTTTTTGGGTATGGTTTCCACGATAAGATGATTCATTGGATAATGGAGTGCATAACCACTTCTTCCTTTTCGATATCCGTTAATGGGAACTTACACGGGTTCTTTAGTGGTAAAAGAGGTCTGAGACAGGGAGATCCGATGTCCCCTTATATTTTCACACTGGTTATGCAAGCTCTCACGTTAATTTTGCATCGAAAGGTTCGTATTGAAAGCTCGTTCCGTTTTCATCGCTATTGTGAAAAATTAAATATTATCAATATTTGCTTTGCGGATGATTTGTTCCTGTTTGCTCGAGGTGATGTGAATTCTGCTAAAACTATTATGGGGGCTCTGAATGATTTCAAAGATATGTCCGGGCTTACTCCGAGTGTTCCGAAAAGTACCGCGTTTTTTTGTAATGTCCCGGACCGCGTTAAAAGTGGTATTTTGAGTATTATGCCCTTCGTTGAGGGAAGACTCCCGGTTAAATACTTGGGAGTACCACTTATTTCCACGAGGTTAAATTACCGTGATTGTAAGAGGTTGCTGGATTGTATGGATAGTCGGATTGGAGATTGGAAGAATAAAACTTTGTCCTTTGCGGGTAAACTGTAGCTGGTCAGGTCTGTTCTGTCGTCCTTATATATTTATTGGTCTGCTGTGTTTTCACTCCCTTCTAGACTTATTGCTGATCTTGAGAAACGAATTAAAAATTTCCTTTGGGACTATGGTCACAATAGGGGAAAGCATAAAGTCTCTTGGGATATTGTGTGTCGGCCGAAATGTGAAGGTGGTTTGGGTATCTGGCGTATCCGGGATGTCAATAACTCTCTTCTGGTTTATCATATTTGGAGTTTAATCAATGTTCGTAATTCGTTGTGGGTTAAATGGGTTCATGAGTATAAAATGAAGGGGCGAAATTTTTGGAGCTTGCAGATTCCTAACTCGTGTACTTGGGGGTGGAGGAAAATTCTTCAGTTTCGTCCCCGTATTAGACAGTTTATATGGCATGAAATTGGTAATGGGAGAGCTACTTCAGTTTGGTACGATAAATGGGATGTTCTTTTTCCTTTAATTGATTATATCAACCCTAGAGCAATTCATCGGGCTGGATTGTCTTTAGTGACATGTGTCAGTGATGTTGTTCATCATAATAACTGGGGTTGGCCGCCTGATTGGACGTTGAGATACCCAATTCTTTCGAACTTAAAAGATGTAAGTCTTTGTCCGGATATGAGGGACAAGATAGTGGTTTTGGATGACAATGGGACTTCAATAAATTTCTCGACTTCAGGTATATGGCATCTTCTTCGGAGACCGGCGGATAAGGTGTCTTGGGTGCATGTTGTTTGGTTCTCTCAATGTGTTCCAAAACACTCCTTTATGTTGTGGACTGTGATTCATGACAGGTTGAGCACGCAGAATCGTATTATGGGGTGGAAGATTGGTGGGTATCCAAATCATAACTTGTATTGCTGCCTTCTTTGTAATGGAGAGCCGGATTCTCGTAATCATCTCTTCTTTGACTGTAAGTTCTCTGCTGAGGTTTGGAGTATTGTAAAAATGAAGGGCAAGTTTCAGGGGTGCAGAAATGGTTGGGCGAATATTCTCCAATATGTGTCTCAATTTGGAATGTCCAACTCTATTGAGAATGTTGTTAATCGGCTGTTATTTGGGGCGTCGGTGTACGTTATTTGGAAGGAGCGAAATAACCGGCTTTTCAGGAACTCCTTGAAGACTCCTACGACTGTTGCTGAAGAAATTATTAGGGGTACTCGCCTAAAGCTTATGACTCTTAAGTTCAAGAATCCGGAACGGATTAATCGGGTTCTCGAGGATTGGCATTTTCCGCGGGTAGTTTCCCATCAAATTGATGATAATGGTTGATTTGTTTTTGTTTTGTTTTTTCCTTGGTTCTTGTGTAAGCTTTAGCTGTGTTTACCAGTTTTGGTGGTTTTGGTTTGTCTACTCTTGTATGGCATGTCATACTTGAGAACTAATATGGCACTCTGCCATATTACTTGTATTTTTTGGATGTGTGAATGCATTTAACCGGGTGAACCCCTTTACCCAAAAAACGGGCTCTGTAGCGAACCCAGAACCCCAACATGTGATCTTTCTTTATAACTTAATCATTTTATCGACCAACACATTTACCCAAGCTTATTTCTCCATAACTCTTTTCTGAACGCATAAACGAACAACTTGGCCAGCTCGGAAAACGAGGAAACTAAGCCAAGTT
This sequence comes from Bidens hawaiensis, assembly GCF_021521415.1. Taxonomy (NCBI): domain Eukaryota; kingdom Viridiplantae; phylum Streptophyta; class Magnoliopsida; order Asterales; family Asteraceae; genus Bidens; species Bidens hawaiensis. Next base: position 800,658 of record NW_027491276.1, read on the forward strand.
CGGTTTTAAGTATTAGACATTGAACAACATCACAACCTAAACCTAATGCCACTTTCTGGGCGTTCCAGCTATTCCCAGATTAGTTAGACAGCCCAGTTTAGTATTGTGATTATAATAATATTAAAATATTAATATTATTATAATATTGATTATAGGAACTAGTGATAGCGAACCGAACAAACTGCGAGTTGGCACAATGTTGATTACCTACTAAACAGTGAGTTTCATGACCCCACTCTTTAAACAGTTTTATGAACTTTTGGGGTGAAAAGCATGTTTGATTACGTATACATATCTGAAACTTGTAATGATGTGAATTATCTAAGTGCTAACACATGAATGTCCCCACGATCACAGTGACTAACTTCGAGCCGGTGGCTTGTGAATAGTACTATTGGTTTGACAAACCCAAACGGAATCGGCCTGGTTTCCGTGTCACATAGCGCGGTTTGCACTTGACCATATTTATATATACAGGCTATCTAGTGTTAGACATAGCTACCGGGGCATATTGTGGGCGGAAGGGGAGCCATAGTGGTTGATTGAGCGTGGGAAATGGATGCACGCAGCACATACAGTCAAGGCTTCACTGTAGCTTAGCATAATTACATCATTTACATACAAACATACTTATATCATGATTTCAAGTGTTTATTGTGAATATTCCTAACTGCTTTCTTGAAATTCGTGAAACTCACCAACTTCAGTATTTGACCTATTTTAAACTGCTTTTCAGGATTACCGAAGTTGGAAAATCAGTGATTTTGTGCTGTCTGTTACTAAACGTGATCGATGCGGTGTGAATAGAGGCAAGGTTACTAGTACGAGTAGAGTAGCTTATGAGTATATTTTGTTGTAACACTTAGTTTGTACACAAAGATAAATCAATGTTCGCTGATTGACCCTACCTCGATTCCATTTAGATCTACCCACTATCAGGGAGAACCATCACGTCCCAGGGCAAATACTTCATCATCCCGTTCGCTGAGTATACCTACCTCTCGCCCTAACCTCCCAAGCGTAGGAAACAACTCTTGGATGGCTGTCCTGACTGACCGTATGATAGACCATTCAATAGCCATAGCTAACATTAACCAGGGGAGGAGAGACGTGACCCAATGCTTATTTACATTGCAGTAGATAGTACTGAACTTGCAGCAATCAGACGCCTACCATCGATGGTGTGTTGATAGGATGGCAGTTCGGCTGTGGAACTGTTACTGGGTGCTTGCGGTGCTGTTATTTTTATGCTTGTGGTTAATCCATCGTTTGTATGGATAGATGTAGGATGTTTCGGATTGGTATACGTGGTCTTTTGATACTCCATGTATGTATATAGTTGTATGTTATGTTAACATGGGGCACGATTTTGTATATTATTACAAGCACTGACCCTTACAGGGTTAAGTCTAGTGGTCAACTAGTGACAGATTTTGATATATATATGTGCAAGCACTAGCTGTTATCAGGCCAAGTCTATATACCTTTTGTTACCCATGTATAGAACAGTTTGTGAAATACCAGTGTGTTGTTTTATTTATTTGTAGAACATTTATTGTAATTATTGTTACAATGTGCCGTATACTGGAATTAGTATTAATTGGCTTATATTTGTTTATCATTATAGAATGGCCCCAAAGAAAGCAAATCCTATGACTGAGGCAGAAATAGCCGAGATGATTACTCAGCAAATGCAGGCAGTAATCCCACTTATTGTAACACAGGTAACTGCCGGTGTAAATGCAAATATGCAAACAAACCAACAACCAATCAATAATGTTCCCCCAAACAACACTGAAACTGTCACAAATAATATTCCCCCACCTAATACAAACGCCCCTCCCAATGCAAATAATCCTCCACCTGATACAAATAATGACAACAACAATAATCCTCCACCAAATCCAAAAAATAACAACCCTTAGCCCCCTCGGAGAGAATATTCAATTAAGAACTTATTGGCCTGTAAACCAATTGACTTCAAAGGTACCGAAGGGCCAAACGGGTTGATTAAATGGATCGAGAAGACTGAATCTGTTCTCAATATTAGCAGCCCGAGAGTATTGTTAAGTATGTTGCCTCTACTTTTACGGATCACGCTTTGATGTGGTGGAACACCACAGTTCAGATAAAAGGTCAAGATGCAGTTAATCACATGACATGGGCTGAACTCAAAACATTAATGCTAGAACATTTTTGCCCAAAGAATGAAATACAAAGGTTGGAACATGAGCTCTGGAGTTTAGAGATGAAAGGAGCGGATCACTTGGGATACACGAACCTCTTCAATGAATTGGCTCGCTTATTACCTTGGTTAGTAACTCCTGAAGACAAATGAGTTGAACGTTATATTTGGGGTTTAGCCCTGGAAGTGAGGAGTTTGGTGAACTTCGTGGGTCACACATCGTTTGAAAATGCTGTGACTCAGGCGCATTGTGACTTTTGATTTAATAAGAAGTGGTGAACTAAGAAAGGCTGGATAATCAGTGGGTATGAAACGAACTGACTACGGGACAAGATCACAAGGAGGACAATCAAGAAAACGTGCACGTCCGACCATGAGAAATTATGCTATAACTGGTTTAGATACGAAGCAAGACAGGTATAAGGGACCCTTGCCAAAGTGCGATAAATGTAATTATCATCATGTGGGAGAATGCAGATTACCGGTATGCCAGAAATGTGGTCGAACTGGACATTATGCCCCTAATTGCAGAGCAGGTGCAGAAATTGTGAACCGACCAACCCAAACAACTCAACCTCGTCGTCCACAGCCACCTAGACCTCTGCCAATCCGCCAACAACTTATCCAACAGACTTCAGCCGCAACAATCTACCGTGCCTATTATGAATGCGGCAGTACAGATCATATTAGAAGAAATTGCCCCAAGTTGAATCCAAGAGCAATTGCTAGACTGAACCAAGTATCGACTTCAAATGCGCCTAGAGGACGCGCGTTTGTAATTGGGTCAGGAGAAGCACGACAAGACCCGAATGTGGTGACAGGTACATTTATAGTCTCTGATCAATATGCTTCTTTATTATTTGACACGGGTGCCGATAAAAGCTTTGTTTCCACTAGCTTTGTATCCTTAGGAAATATGCCAGTTAGTGAATTAACAAATCCCTATACTATAGAACTCGCTAACGGTAACTCTATAACTGTCAACCAAATAATCCAAAACTATTCCATTATTCTAAATGACCACCCATTCCTTATTGACCTACTCCCGGTAGAGTTAGGAAGTTTTGATGTTATTGTCGGCATGGATTGGTTAACCAAGTATAAGGCAGAGATTGTGTGTAACGAAAAGACAGTTAAAATTCCCCTTTCGGAAGGTGAAATGATTGTGGTACAGGGAGAGAAGTCCGGTTCGACATTACCTCTCGTGTCTCATCTCAAAGTGTTGAAATGTTTACGCCAAGGTTGTATGGCATTTTTGGCAAACGTGACCATAAAGAACCCTGATGAGAAACACATAGAAGATATCCCCGTTGTACGTGAATACCCCGATGTCTTTCCCGAGGATTTACCTGGATTACCACCGAATCGACAGATTGAATTCTGTATTGATCTAATCCCAGGATCAGCCCCTATTGCTAAGGCACCTTATCGATTGGCACCATCTGAAATGCAAGAATTATCCAACCAGTTATAGGAGTTGTTAGATAAGGGTTTTATACATCCCTGTTATTCTTCTTGGGGAGCACCGGTATTGTTCGTAAAGAAGAAAGATTGAAGTTTTAGAATGTGCATTGATTACCGGGAATTAAACAAAGTAACCATCAAAAACCAATACCCTCTCCCCCGAATAGACGACTTATTTGATCAACTTCAAATGGCAAACTATTTCTCAAAAATCGACCTTCGATCCGGTTACCATCAAGTTAAAATCCAGGAGGAAGATGTGTCTAAAACGGCGTTTCGAACTCGTTATGGTCATTATGAATTTTTAGTTATGCCTTTTGGGCTGACTAATGCACCCGCAGTTTTCATGGACCTTATGAACCGAGTTTGTAAGCCGTACCTCGACAAATTCGTTATCGTGTTCATTGATGACATTTTGATACATTCAAAAACCAAGGAAGATCACGAGCAACATTTGCGAACTATCTTGGAGGTGTTGAGGCAGGAAATGTTGTATGCCAAGTTGTCAAAATGTGAATTCTGGCTACAAGAGGTACAATTTTTAGGGCACGTTGTTAGTCGGCACAGAATCCATGTAGACCCGAGTAAGATTGAAGCCATCAAAAATTGGCAAGCCCCGAAGTTACCGAAAGAAATCCGTCAATTTTTGGGATTAGCTGGGTATTACCGGTGGTTTATTGCTAACTTTTCTAGCATAGCCCAACCTTTAACCCTTTTGACTCATAAAGATCGTGCTTATGTTTGGGGAGAAGATCAAGAAGCGGCCTTTCAATTGTTGAAACTGAAACTATGTCAAGCCCCGATACTGAGTCTTCTAGAGGGAACTGATGATCTGGTAGTTTATTCTGACGCTTGCCGAAAAGGGTTAGGATGCGTACTTATGCAAAGAAACAAAGTCATAGCATACGATTCTCGACAATTAAAGGTGCACGAGAAGAATTACACCACCCATGACTTGGAACTGGGCGTGGTTATCTTTGCACTTAAGATCTGGAGGCACTATTGGTATGGCACCAAATGTACAGTATACACCAACCACAAAAGCCTACAGCACATTTTCGACCAGAAAGAACTGAACATGAGGCAGAGAAGATGGGTAGAACTGTTGAACAATTATGACCGTGAGATTCGATACCATCCGGGCAAGGCTAATATAGTAGCAGATGCCTTGAGCAGAAAAGACAGGATCAAACCACTAAGGGTTCGAGCACTTGGCATGATTGTCCAAACCAGCCTTACCAAACAAATCCGTATTGCTCAAAACAAAGCCTTAAAAGAAGATCGTTTGGAAGATGAAGATTTATATGGAAACGAGCAAAACTTTGAAGAAAGAACTGATGAAATTTTATACTTCAAAAACCGAGTTTGGATTCCCACTCTTAACAATTTGCAGGATTTGATCATGGACGAAGCCCATAAATCCAAATATTCCATCCACCTAGGAACAGATAAGATGTACAAGGACTTGAAGGAGTATTATTGGTGGCTCGGTATGAAGAAGGATATAGCCACGTATGTCGGTAAATGTTTGACTTGTGCGAGGGTTAAGGCTGAATATCAAAAACCTTCGGGAATGTTGCACCAATCGGAAATACTGCAATGGAAATGGGAACAAATTACCATGGATTTTGTAACACACCTCCTTAAAACTTCCTGAGGAAACGATGCAATATGGGAGATAGTTGACCGACTAACCAAATCCGCACACTTCATTCCAATCCGTACCACTTATACAACTGAAAGACTTGCTCACATTTACATAAATGAAATTGTATCCCGACACGGTGTGCCCGTTTCAATCATCTCTGATCGTGATAGCTATTTCACCTCTCGATTCTAGCAAGCTGTACAAGAAGCCTTGGAAACCCGAATTGACCTAAGCACCGCTTACCATCCTCAAACCGAAGGCCAATCCGAGCGAACCATTCAAACCTTAGAAGATTTGCTTCGCGCTTGTGTACTACACTTTGGTGGGAACTAGGATCAACATCTTCCACTGGTTGAATTTTCGTACAATAATAGCTATCACAGTAGCATTCAAGCGGCACCATATGAAGTGCTGTACGGGCGGAAATGTAGATCACCCTTGTGCTGGACTGAAGTCGGAGACACTCAAATTACCCGATCTTACTTGATTCAAGAAACCACTAACAAAATCCGTAAAATCACAAACAAATTAAAAATCGCCCGAGATCGACAGAAAAGTTACGCCGATGTTCACAGAAAACCGTTGTCTTTTGAAGTTGGTGATAAAGAATTCCTCAAAGTATCCCCGTGGAAAGGCGTTATTCAATTCGGTAAAACCGGTAAACTATCTTCGCGATAAATTGGACCGTATGAAGTCGTTTCTAAGATCGGTCCTGTAGCCTACTAACTGAAATTACCTCGGGAGTTAAGTTCTATTCACGATGTCTTTCACGTATCAAACCTGAAAAAGTGCCTTACCGATGAAACCGAAATCGTGCCATTAAAAGACTTAAACATAAACGAAAAACTAAACTTCGTTGAAGAACCGGTGGAAACATTAGAGGGAAAAATAAAACAATTAAGACATAACAAAATCTCTCTGGTCAAAGTTCGGTGGAATTCAGAACGGGGACCCGAATTCACGTGGGAGCGGAAGTCTGAATTTAAAAAGAAATACCCGCACCTTTTTCCAAACAAGGACAAAGTTGAATAATCAAATTTCGGGGACGAATTTTTCTAACGGGGGGAGAATGTGACATTTGAGCCAAAACAAGGTACACCTTAGTACATATTTATTGATTAAGCAAATAAACGATTTTTACGTAACGAGCAAACGATTAACCGAACGGGTCGGGTTATGACCCATATATCCTGGGGGGCCATCTATAAGTGATATACGATTAATATAAGCTAACATATTAGTATTATGTCCTTAGTTCGATAGCAAACAAGTTAAACGAAAACATGCTCGTTTAACTAGCCGCTATAGATTTAAAGGCGAAAGATAGTTACAAACCAAGCATTGTATCATCCGTTAAGCCGAAAAAGACTTACCAAACACTTAATTGAAATTTTTTAAGAGATCCGTGAAAATATTTCGATTTTTACAAACGTGTAGTATGTTTTTATAAATTTATACAAAACTAGCCGAAAAACACTCGTTTTCGCACTGTTTAACGCACCCGATATGTTTTCACGCCAAAAACTGAACCCGAATAAAATTTGGACTTGTATTTTACATGTGGGCTAGCAAATTTAGAGTCTTGGGCCGAAATGGGCCAAGTGAGGCCCAAAAAGGGGTCCCGGCCGCAAATGGGATAATACCCCCATCTTTAAGTAACTTGTATTATATAATAGTTTCTAAAGATATTTTGGTAAGGTTCCATCATTTTCTGGACTCCTACAGCGTTCTCAATCAAATAAAATCCAAGAATCATAGGTATTTTCATTAATTTCATTATTTTTAACTTGTTTTAATTAGGTTAATACCATATAAACATGGTTTAATTGCCAAAAATCATTCCTATCCATGTAAAAATCCTAAAAATGGTTCATAAACATTTTTTGATCATTCACATGGTAAGGAACCTGGTTTGATAATTTTTTTGGCCATAAACACTGATTAGAGGGTTGAAACGGCATTTTTACGGTTCAAAAGTTCGTTTTTGTGCACTAGCCGAAACCCTAAGTCAAGGGCTGTTATGTTGATGAAAAATTGTTTGGTTTGTGATATAGGACTTGTATCTAGCTTGAATAGATGCACAAGAGCTTGAAAACTTGATTAGAAAGGCAGAAACGAACCAAAACCGCTAAGGTAATGCCGAAACACTCGTTTACCGGCTGTTTAGGTTAAGGCTGTGATGTGCGTATCCCTTGAAATTTTTCAGGGACATCAGGGACCATGTCATTGAGTCCCTGTTCAAATTTGGTAATTTTTCGACCATCCGAGAACATTTGGCGAATTTATTACCGAATTGGGACGTTTATTTGGGAAAAATAGTTAAAATGCTTGAAAAGTTATGAAATTTTGTTGGGAACTCATATTTGGTATATTTTGATCACTTTTATTAAATTTGGGGAATTTGGAACAGTCTAAGTGTGTTTTGTGCAAATGCGTTCATATGAATTTTTATAGCCGAATTTGGCCCGAAGAGAATATTGATCAAGGTTCTTACATTCTGGAATTGATACAGATTGTTTTGGGACATAATTTGAGTATTCATGAATTTTTATGGAATTTTTGGAAATATTTTGGGATAAACGTACGATTTTCAGGCTAAATATAGCAGGAAAAATTAATTTTTATAAATTAATAAACTAGTAAATAATTCCAGAAATATTTTTATTAAAATATACATCTTTTATTTGATAAGTGGCTAAATTTTCATAATTTAATTATTAACGGTTAATTAATTATCCTAATTTGAAGATTAAACAAATTCAATTTTAATAAAAACCGGTAAATTCGCGATTAACGAACCTGCGGGAATATCGAAACACCAAGAGTGATCAAAAATCATATTTTTGGATTAATTAAGTAAAAAGAAACCTTTTTATGAGAAACCTGGACAATCTAACTAGATTGTGTGCGTTTCTCCTCAAATCGAACTGAATAAACGGAAACGGGCTCTGTAGCGAACCAAGAACCCCAATATGTGATCTTTCTTTATAACTTAATCATTTTATCGACCAACACATTTACCCAAGCTTATTTCTCCATAACTCTTTTCTGAACGCATAAACGAACAACCTGGCTAGCTGGGAAAATGGGGAAACTGAGCCAAGTTCGGTTTTAAGTATTAGACATTGAACAACATCACAACCTAAACCTAATGCCACTTTCTGGGTGTTCTAGCTATACCCAGATTAGTTATACAGCCCAGTTTAGTATTGATATTATAAAAATATTAAAATATTAATATTATTATAATATTGATTATAGGAACTAGTGATAGCGAACCGAACAAACTGCTAGTTGGCACAATGTTGATTACCTACTAAACAGTGAGTTTCATGACCCCACTCTTTAAACAGTTTTACGAACTTTTGGGGTGAAAAGCATGTTTGATTACGTATACATATTTGAAACTTGTAATGATGTGAATTATCTAAGTGCTAACACATGAATATCTCCACGATCACAGTGATTAACTTCGAGCCGGTGGCTTGTGAATAGTACTATTGTTTTGACAAACCCAAACGGAATCGGCCTGGTTTCCGTGTCACATAGCGCCGTTTGCACTTGACCATATTTATATATACAGGCTATCTAGTGTTAGACATAGCTACCGGGGCATATTGTGGGCGGAAGGGGAGCCATAGTGGTTGATTGAGCGTGGGAAATGGATGCACGCAGCACATACAGTCAAGGCTTCACTGTAGCTTAGCATAATTACATCATTTACATACATACATACATACATACATACATACATACATACATACATACTTATATCATGATTTCAAGTGTTAATTGTGAATATTCATAACTGCTTTCTTGAAACTCATGAAACTCACCAACTCTAGTAGTAGACCCGTTTTAAACTGCTTTTCAAGATTACCGAAGTTGGAAAATCCGTGATTTTTTGCTATTTGTTACTAAACGTGATCGATGCGGTGTGAATAGAGGCAAGTTTACTAGTACGAGTAGAGTAGCTTATGAGTATATTTTGTTGTAACAGCTAGTTTGTACACAAAGATAAATCAATGTAATATAATGTAAATTAGTTTGTCACATTCCCGTTTTACGCTTCCACATTGTGCTAGTAGGGGTGTGACATTGGCCCAGCACGTGAAACGGTGAAACTGAGCCAAGTTCGATTTTAAACATTAGATAATGAACAACGTCACAATCTAAGACTACTGATGTGTTATGGGCGGGATAGCTATACCCAGACAAGATATACAGCCCTGTTTAGTATGGTGACTATAATAGTAATAAAATATTAATATTATTATAATATTGATTATAGGATCTGAGTGATAACAAGTGAAACGAACCGCAAACTGATACCGTACTAAGTACATACTATATAGTGAGTTTCATGACCTCTCTTTTAAACTGTTTTACAAACTTTTGAGGTGAAAAGCATGTTTATATTCACCTATCTATCTGAAAATGATTCATAATGTGAATTATCTAAGTGTTAATACACGAGAAGTCCCCACGAACACAATGATTGACTACGAGCTGGTGGAATGTGAATAGTGTTGTTGATTGGGATGGTACGAATGCCGAAATATTATGTAATTGGACATGACTACATGTTTATACAAACATGCTATGTTGTATTATGCATAGCGAATTGGGAATAACGTGATCTGTGAAGGCCATGGGAATAACGTGGTCCGTGAGGGCCATGGGAATAGCGTGGTCCGTGAGGGCCATGGGAATAACGTGGTCTGCGATGGCCATGGGAATAACGTGGTCCGTGATGGCCATAGGAATAACGTGGGCAGTGGAGGCCACGAGATTGACGTGGGCCGTGGAGGCCACGTGGTACGAACGAATAGTCAAGGTTTCACCCGTGACTTAACATAAATTCATCGCATACATACAAACGTACATGCATACAAGCACAGATACAAACTATAATTTTTATGGTTACGCATAATTGATTTACTGAAACTCATGAAACTCACTAACTATTTGTAGTTGATCCGTTTTAACAGGCTTTTTAGGTGCTTATGTGCTATGTTCTTGGATTGTGATCGATGCTATGTGAATAGATGCAGCCGTACTAGTAAGGAGTAACGCAGTTTACCGGACTAATTTTTGAATAGTATCACCTAGTTTGTAAAAGAAGGTAGAACGATGTAATTTATTGGAAATTACTTTGTAATGTTTCTTTATAAACATTGTGGTTGATATCAGAGGTGCCTGTTACATTCCGGTTTTAGCTTTTGCAATTGCTAGTCGGGGTGTGACAGTAAGGGATCTCGATTTTTTGGAGAGGTGTTCTTATCATTATGCATGGATCGTTGCGAACTTTCATTATGGTTTGTAGTTACAGCTTGAATTCGATTTGTGGTTACCGGTGGTTGGAGTTTGGGTGGAAGCTTGGCCGACATTCAGAGCAAGATTCTTTAATAGGTTCCCGTCATTCTGAATTTTGATAGTTTTGCTTGCAATATCTAGATTTTGGACTGCATTAGCCACCTCAGTAATGTCGTCAAACTCTTGGTTAACAATGATCCACTTGATACTTTCACATAATGCCCATTTCAATTTTCTAGCTAGTTAATTTGGGGTTCCGGTAGGTCCGGTGAAACTGGCCAATCTTGTGAACCGTTCCATGAATTCAGTCATTGGTTCGTCTTCTTTTTGTTTGATAGAAGAAATTCACGAATGTATTCCTCCCTAAAAGCGATTGGGAAGTACTTTTGGAAAAACAAAGTTTTAAAATTATCCCATGATATTGTAGAAGCAAACTTATCATCCCCTCTAGCATGTTTAACAGTACTCCACCAAGATTGGGAGTTATCCTCAAGCTTATAAGTGGCCAATCTAGTTTTGAATTCATCATTAACCCATTCATCATTAACCCCAGCATTTCAAAAATATTCTCCATATGAGAAATCTAGTTATGTGTGTCAGTCGGAGTCTTTTGCAGAGATGAAAGAATTAGGGTGCTGCTTCTGTGTTAGGACCAGACCTGGTGCAAACCTTAGTAGGTTGACAAGAACACACAGATCTAATAAACCCAAAGACCTCCTGAATATCCCGGCGGAATCAGTATATTCAGGGGATGGGAGTGAAGGTATGAAACATATACGAAACAATAATAGATAATCAGTAAGAACAATAATCAAAGACAAAGATTCACTATATTGAATATATCATTAATGTAACAGTGAAAGGAATGTTTAGGGTTTCGTGAAGGCGGCAGCGGCGCAATACGAGGAGACAAAAGGAATATTCGTTAGAATGTTTGTGCTCTCGTATTCTGTGCCTTATCCACACTTTCAATAAATGGAAACCTAGGACACTATTTATAGGACCTGGCATTCCTTCTAGAATACCCTAATCATTACATAATGAGTGACAAAAGTGACAAAATAAATACAGGTGTAAACAAGTCTTCGAGTATGGTATATCTTGTTCGAGCAGACTTGATATGCCCAGCATGCCCGATGCAAATCTTCGAGTATACTTTACTTTATAATATTTTCTGATAGAAAATATTCTTCTCCGGCACGCTTCAATTTTCTTGACCAATCCTTGCTTTGATCGAATGAGTCCCTCAAGCAAGCATGTTCTTCTTGATATCTTCAATCCTGCCTTGGAGACTTATTTGAACAATCTTCAGCATATTCGGATGCAAAGCTTGCTCGGGACTGAACCATGCTCGAAGTCTATACTTAGAACATTTGACATCTTCTTTATTGCATCCATGCTTGACCCACCAATGTGCTTGAATCACTTGGTTTAAGCTGCATAGATCAAGTTGTTTGCTTGATTGGCAATCCATACTCGATGAAGAACATTCTTGCTCGAAGAAGTGTAGCTTGCTCGAAGCCTTCAACACTTAGAAGAATTCACTGAAGTAAGTCTTATATTCATAAGACACCATGCTCGAGGTAGTAAACCATGCTCGAGGGTCGAAGCTTGCTCGTAGTCCATACTTAGCCGATTCTTTGAGGAGGTTGAGAAGACTCCAATCTTCCTTTGTAAATATCTGACTCAACAATCTCCCCTAGATTGGAACAAGCTCAGATGCACCAAAACATACTTGCATATCGTTATAAATGTATCAATTTCCAAAGATAGTCAATTTAAGCAAAAAGTCACTACATTACATAAAGGGAATTCTGCCACTTGGGCATTACACATCAAATTACATATCAAGTTAAAAATTACAAATCAATCATCAAAATAAGTAAAACATAAAATGCAAAAGATAAACAAGGATAGTCAGATCATCCATATGCTCCATTCCTGCTATCTTCTGCTTTGGCTCCTTTTAGCTTCTTTTCTCTTTCAGAGTCTTACAGGGGCAGCCCTCTGCTTAAACATTTCTAGTTCTACACCATCCTCAGATTCCAAAGGAACTTCAACATTGACAATGTCTCGAAGATCTTGGATGTTTAAGAACTGCAACTCTTCATCATGTTCTATCACAGCAATGGTTCTTCCCAAAGAGTTCCTGAGTGATACAAAATCACTCTGCCTATTGTAAGAAAGATGAGAGATTTCCCATCTTGTTGTACTTGTGAGTTTGGCTCCTCCATCTTTCTTCTCATAGCCAAGCACTCTCTCAATGTTCTTCTTTTGATCCTTGAGCTGCTGGCCTTTTGTGTTCCTTTTTTCTTTGACTCCCAGAGAGATAGCTCAGATAACTTTACATCACTCATCCTTTTTCTCCTTCTTTCCCTCTCTGCTTCTGTATGAGCCTCTTTTCGTTTTTGGTTAAGGAATGGAAATCCCCTTTTAAATTGTTCATTTAAGAACTTGGTGAGATCATTTCTTTGTTGGCCAGCAAATGTGTTCCTTTGTTGATTGTCATATAAGTCCAGCTGAGCCATCTTCTCCAATTGTTCTCTTGAGAAGCTTCTGAAGTCATCCCTGAATATTATCTGTGTCTCTTTATCATCTTCAGTGATGACTCTCAGAGTTCTTGATCTTTTGTCAAAATAGAGATAAGTGGGCAGATTTAGATTTCTCTGTGTAGCTTCAGCCCTCACTATCTCTGATCTTAAATCAAGTCCACCAGACCTTGTTGAAGATACTTGCTTCCCAAATTTCTACTCAGATTCTTCATATAAGTTTCTAATCACTTGAGTATCTTGTGGTATCAGATCACCCATTTGTGCACCTCTTTTGCAAAGAGTGCTTATCATTTCAGCCCTTTCTTCTTCTTCTCTTCTCATTCTTTCTTCCAACATCTTTCTTTCTGTTTCTATGAATAACCTCTACTCTCTATAATATGTGTCTATTAACTGCTCATGAGGCATGTTGTCAAATTCAGCTTCTGTCATCCCTTTCTGTAATAATATACCTTTCAAGGTGTTTACTTTCTGAGGATCATTGAACCACTCTACAGCCTCTACTTTTCTCTCAGTATTGGCCCTTTCTTTCTTTTCTTCCTCTTTCTTCTTGTTGTCTCTTTCAATCTGTAATCTTACTCTTTTCATTTCATGATTTTCTTTGACCAATCTAACTTTCTCCTGCAGTTCCTCTTTTGATAGATCTTAAACAACTTCAAAATTGTATCCATTCTCCACCAAGAATCTTACTTCTTTCTTATACTTTCTTCTCATCTCCTGATATTTCTGATTTGCCTCTTCTTCTCTTTTCTTTTGGTTTTCCCTTTCTTTCTTCTTTTTGTTACATCCCATAGGGCATTCTTTATCTTCATGTGACTCCTCCACTTTCTTGACTTGTTCTTTAGTTCCTCTGTGGACAATTCTTTGACGTGATCATAGTTGTATCATGCAATTGAAGATACTTGATATCTTGGTATTTCCTTTTCAATTCTTCACATAAAGTCTTTCTTTCGTCTTCTCTTCTTCTCACCTTCTATACAAACTCTGCAGTATCATCAACTAAGGCATTTTTGTACATATTATCAGTTGTTTCAAAGGGTTGGAGATTCAGATATGAAGGACGATGTCCAGCTTGCAACAGGAAGGCTCTTCGAGTTTCACTGCTTCTCCAACCTTCTACATCTTGTGCAATACTCTCCCTTGTCATCCTTTGTACATGTCTTGGTTCATATTTAAGGCTTAACAAGTAGGCTTTATCTTCCTGTTCTCTCTTCTCTTCCCTCTCCAGCCTTTCTTTCCTTTCTTTGGCCTTAAGTTCATCCATTTAATCAATCTCATTTTCAGTCATTCTTTTCATATCTTCAAACTTCAATCCATATTGCATAAGGAAGATGATATTTGGATCAGTCTTTTGAGTCTCATCATTTTTCTCTACATCTACATGATCATCCAAGTCTTGTAGAGTCCCAATCATAGGTTCTTCTGTTTGACTGACTTGTGGATGAACAACAACCTTGATCTTCTCCACAACCTTTGATTTATCTCTCCTTGTGTAGACTTTCTTGGCTAATTTTTGCCTTTTAGCCTTAGGGATCTCTAACTCAGAAGTTTCTTTTCTTTTCACAGACTCCCTAACCTCAGGTTCTGGCTTCTCAATCACAGTTGGTTCAGTGACCATTGGTTCAGACACCTTCAACAGGCTCGTTATCAATTATCTCTTCAATTCTTGGTTCTGATACAACTTCAGATTGTGGCTCACTATATCTTTGTTGCATTTCTCTTTGAGTCTTTCTTGTAGTAGTCACAATCTCTGGATCATGTCTTTCAGGATTTTTTAAAATGTCATTATGCATCTTTAAGACAACTTATTTGACAAGCATTTCAAAAGTAAGTCCTCCATATTGTCTTTAACTCTGTTCTGGAATAGTTGGACCTAAAGCATACTCGTGATGCCTTTGTTTGTACAGTCTCAGGCTCAATCAGTGTAAGTTTAGGCTCATCTTTAGTTTGTGCAATAGGAGTTGGTTCTTCAGATTGTTCATTTTGACTCTTTTTCAAGTTCTCCATTTTTGTATCATCAGCCATCTTCTTCAATCTTTCTTCCTCTTCATTTTTGTTGTTCATTTCAATTAGAGTCTCCAGCACCTCTTGAGGAATTTCTTCTTCTTCTTCTTCTACAGCTTGCATCCTTTCAGCAGTTATGATCTCTATCACATTTTTTACAGATTCAGCTTTTGCCATATCAGGATCATTTACTTCATCTCTTTCCAAAATCTCATATCCAGAAATTACTCTTGGAGTGGCGTTGGGGTGAATATCTTCTTCAAAATGAGCAACCCCTTTTCCTTTTTTGTTTTCTTTTCTCTATTTGTCCAGGGGTTTCTTCTTCATCTTCAAGCTCCCCCTCTTCTCTTGCATCTCCCACTTCCATTTCTTCCTCATACTCTTCATTTATCATTTTCAGAGCATTGGAGGTTCCTTCTTCAGCAATTTCATCACTGGCATCATCATAATTTTCATTATCAGCTTAAGAACATCTGCTTCTTGATTTATATTCTCTCCCTGTTTTAGTGCATCTGAGGTCTTCTCAACTTCAGCCTGCTCCAAAGGTTTAAATCCTTATCAAGGCGTGTTGCAGTGCTTGTTCTAGGGCCATATTCTTTCTCTCTAGAAAAGCATTCTTCTCTTTAAGCATGATATTCTCAAATTCCAAATATGCATTTTCAGAGATAATGCCATAAATATTTGGACTTGAGGGTGGTGTTTCTTGGGTAGGCTTGGAGGCAGGCGTTCACTAGAAGAAGTTTCAGGTGATGGTATTGTGTATGTTTCAGGTTTATCTTGGATGTCTTGGTTTATAGGTCCTAGGTTGGGTTGGTTCATTTAATGGGGAAGCTAATGGTGTAGGTACAAATGTTTCTTGTGTAGGAATAGATGTTTCTTTGGGTGGTGATGTGGGTGGTGTAGGCAAAGATTTTTCTTGGATGGGTTCATGTATTGGTGAGATTGGTGGTGTTGGAATGGATGTATCTTTAATGGGCTCAGGGCTTGAGACACATGGTTCAGTATTGGCTGGAGATGATGGAACTGAATCATGGGCTGGTTCTGACGCATGTGAGGATGTGTCAGCTGTGTCCTCAACATGATCTGGAGACTCAGGTGGTGTGATCTTCCGTATAGTATCGGTCACATTGGAGACCATATTGGCAATATATGCATCATCATTAATTTCCTCAGTTGCCACCCCACTAGAGCCCACAACTGGTACTTCAACCCTTGCATTTGGTTCATCATTGTATGCTTCATGGGCAATTTGGGCTACAACAAGCTCATTTAGCACTTGTTCTTCGTGTGGCTTAACAATTATAAGTTCACCTCCCGCACCATCATTACCATCATTCTGATCATCATCATTATCAGAATCTTCATCACTATCACTCTCCTCTTCATCTTCACTCTGTTCAGGTGAGGCAGGTACATCCATGACTGCTATGTTTGCATCTAGCAACCAAGGAAGAATATCCCATTCAGCATTCTCATCAAACTGACTTTTTGCCCCTTTGATTCTCTTATAGATATTCGGATGCTGCAGCCTTAATGGTTTCCCGGCCAAGTTTAGACCTCGCAAAGATCGATTGATTAAGATCTGGAGGAATCTAGGATACATGAGGAATCACTGATGAACTTCCTTTCAGCATTTATAACCAAACCATTGAATATAAATCATGAAAAATTGAATGGTTGGTTAAATAATATCGCCACTGTCATTGAAGCCAACTCCCTGCTAATTAAGGTCCATGTTCCCCTCCGAGGTGATAAGCACTGAATCACATGATGTATCAAAAACCTGTACATCAAAGGAAAGCTTTCTTTTTGAAACTGTCCTTCATGCACACCTCCTTGGTAACCGAGCATCTCTTGGAATACTCTTAACAGTCTCTGGGTCGAGTATAGTACTGGCACCTCATGATTGTCATTTAAGTGCAGCGCCTCTCTGATGGATGCCTCTGTTATCTCTATATCCTGACCAAGAACAGATGCTTCAATTCGATTCCCATTCACATCGTCCATGTATTCGGCTGAACCCTAGAAATCGGTGATATGATTTCTATAGATGATTGGGTTCTCCGTCAGTGCCACCTGTAAGTTGGAGTTGTTGACAAAGTTGATAATGAACTCCAACTCTCTGTTTTCATCATCGACCTCCAAGCGGGAGCACATATTGTGCTTAGGTTCGAATCTCATCGCCATCAGTTCTGCAAAACAAAGAAATAATCAGTACTCATAATAGCAGAATAATAGCAGATAGTAGTTAGAGAACAGTGTCATCTTCAGTAACCTATTCCGTAACAGTTTGCGAACCTACACAAATCAAGCAATCAGTTAGTAAACTAATCAATAGAAACCCTAGTTTCGAAACTCCGAGATACGATAATCGATATCTTACCAAAGTTGAAACATAGCTAATGGCTATATTCAAGCAAGTGTTAAGTACAGATGAGTATTTAGAGCGAGCAGGGGAGTCACGAGCAAAGGATTTTGGTTAAGGTTAAAAGAGGGAAATGAAATGTTTGGAAAATTTTCTAAGTCCCCCTTTTATACCTAACGCTTGGATAGTACAACCTCGGTTTGTCGTCTAGTGCACGACAGTTGTCATTTAATTTGAATTAATTGGACCCCCTTTGCTCGAGTATATAGCCAAAGAAACAACTGTCTCCCATTGTACCCGAATACATATCTCAAAGCATACTCGACGTACTCTTAAATGAAATGGTTAAGTAATATGAATATATTCATTTAGAGGTTTGCTCGGAAACAAGTATACTCGAGAGAAGAACTTAGGACTTTCTCAAGTTCTTATGAGATATTTCAAAACTGTGCTCGAAGATACCTATGCTCAAGACTATTACCTAACCAAATTTTTCAGTCTTATTGATCAAAGCAAACAAGTTCTTATGCTCGAGTATAACACCATACTCGAGATCATTACAAGCAGTTAACTAATTCAATCCAAACACACAAGTCAGTAAGCTCAAGATATTTAGCATACTCAAGAACACTTAAACAAATTTTCAATCATAACAAACATCTCTTGTGCTCGAACTACTTAGAAAATATTCAGTCAATCAATCATACTTGAGACACAATCTAATCAACAACTCTACTCGAACATTCTTTAACAAATTATTCTATGAACACTTATGTTCGTAGATTATCGTATGCTCGACTACACTTAGAAAAATCTATCATGACAAAATGTGTGCTCGTAGAGTATATGCATGCTCCAAAACACTTAGAAAAATCTATCATGACAAAACGTATGCTAGAAATGCAAATACATGTTAGAATGAAAGAATCTGCGCTCGAAATGACTTATAACATTTATCTTTGTGCTCGAAGTTCACGACCTATGCTCGAGAGACTTAGAACAGATTTCACAACATATCATTGTGCTCGAAGAGCAACAAAAACATTTTTAAGCATAGACTCATGCTCGAAAACACATAAACAAATTTTCAGAACTTAGTTTTGAAACACATAAACATTTGTCTAACACTCTAGACATGTTCACACAAAAAAATTTCTTAAATCACTAAGATTTATCATTTAAGACACTATATCAGACCCAAGCATAAGTTTAAGGTGAATAAGAGATCAAAATTCAGTGGACAGGTCACTTCAAAACAATTTATAGAGAGATCTCAACATGGGATCAGATTGTTCAATAACTTTGACAATACATCATGGTCGGCCTTATTATGACTTAGGTTAGGTTGACATTAGGTATTACCCTTTATCAAGATTATCATAGCTTTCTGTGATATACTTAAGGGTTCAATTAATGCTTAAGGTTAGAAAGGTCAACACTACGGACTTTAGGTTGTCCCTAATCTCTTCTCTAGGCTTATTTAGCTTTCTCCAAGTCACCCCAATTTGACTTCAACCCCCTGATGCCTTGGTCAAAATTGTTTTGATAATTTTAGCAGTTTTATTAAAACCAGACTTTAAGGTTGAACGTTGAACTTACATGCCATCCGGACTTACATGCCTTACGGACTTACATGCCTTACATTCAGGGTGTTTAGGACTTATTTGTATGCCCCACCCTTGTAGTTCCCTTAATGCCCCTTTAAGTCTGTTTATTTTATAAACATATGTATTTATAGTAAATAACTTTTAACCCTTTTTTTTAAAGCTATTATATATATTTATAGTTTTATAGCTTCTCAGATATTTAAATAAAGACTTTTTGGGTGACCAAAGCATCAACAGGCTTGTGTGTGACTGGATAATTACCTTTCTGTCCATCATTCGGAGAGATGTGTAAGGGAACATACCTTGATCTTCAAATGTATCACCACATCAGGCTTAGCATGATCATTATATTTGTATCACATTGACAACTACACTCATGAGAAGGTACCATACAAATTGTCAATGACTGAACAGAAATCTTTTAAGCCTATAATCCATGTGTTAGGAGATTAAACAATTTCTATCATTTCCCGTAAGCTTGGATGCAATCTCTATCTTAAAAACATTTAAGCTTCTACAAAGCTTGTAACAGAATAATCTTATCATTTCTCATTTTTAGATCACCAAAACAGTTTGCTTAGTCTAAAATCATTTATTGTTTCAAAAAGACATTTGATCCTCATTTAGTATTTGATTTTGAAAACAACTATGACTTTCAAGAACAGTTAACTTGCAAACGTTTCAAAACAGCACACAAAATTCATTCAAGTTAACATATTCACACAAGATGAATAATTGTTCAGTCGAGCACATATGAATCCTAACACATAGCATCAGAATCTATCATTTCAAAGCAAATGCTTCAAAAATATAACATCAAATTCATGTGCTCGAAATACTTAGAAAAATATTGAAGACACATTTTTGTGCTCGAACATGATATCTATGCTCTAAATACTTAGAGAAATTTTCAGGACATATGTTTGTGCTCGGAGAGAAACAAAATCAATTTCTAGAACAGATTCATGCTCGAAGCACTCAAAAACAGACAATACAACAGAATCAGTCACATAGTCAAGACATAATCAGAAAGCATATTGCATATTCCGCACAAACATTTCAGTTTGCATGATTCAAGTAGCAAGATAGTCATTTAAGGACAAATCACTTAATCATGCAATCAAAAACAGTGAGTAACAAACAGATAGTCAATTAGCATCTCACTTAAGCACATATCATCAATTAAACTTCATCAGCATTGATCATTCCTCGGCATTTCAATAGAAAATGAAATCTGGTCTTGTCCAAAGGTTTGGTGAATAAATCATCCGAATTATCAGTAGTGTCTACCCTTTTCATTTCTATTTCTTTTTTATTTCAATCTTTAATGAAATGATGCCTAATTTCTATATGCTTAGTTTTTTTAATGTTGGACTGGATTTTTAACATTGAACATTGCAGCAGTATTATCAATGTAAATAGGAATGAGTAAGAAATTCAAACCATAATCCAGCATTAGTCAGTCCGAACGACATAACTAAGAATTCGTAGTGGCCATAACGAGTTCGGAACGCCGTTTTAGTCACATCTTCCTCTTGAATTTTAACTTGATGGTAACCGGATCGAAGGTCAATTTTTGAGAAATAGTTTGCCCCTTGAAGTTGGTCAAATAAGTCATCTATTCGTGGAAGAGGTATCGATTTTTGATGGTAACTTTGTTTAATTCCCAGTAATCAATGCACATTCTAAAACTTCAATCTTTCTTCTTTACAAAAAATATCGGTGCTCCCCAAGGAGAATAACTAGGACGAATGAAACCCTTATCTAACAAATCCTGTAACTGATAAGATAATTCTTGCATTTCAGAGGGTGCCAATCGGTAAGGTGCCTTAGCAATAGGGGCTGATCCTGGGATTAAGTCAATACGGAATTCAACCTGTCGGTTCGGTGGTAATCCAGGTAAATCGTCAGGAAAGACATCGGGATATTCACGTACAACGGGAATCTCTTCTATGCGTTCTCATCAGGGTTCTTTATAGTCACGTTTGCGAAGAATGCTATACAACCTTGGCGTAAACATTTCAACACTTTGAGATGAGATACGAGAGGTAAAATCGAACCAGACTTCTCTCCCTGTACCATAATCACCTCACCATTCGAAAAGGGAAATTTAACTGTCTTGTCATTACACACAATCTCTGCCTTATTCTTGGTTAACCAGTCCATGCCGACAATAACATCAAAACTTCCTAACTCTACCGGGAGTAGGTCAATAAAGAACGGGTGGTCATTTAGAATAATGGGACAGTTTTGGACTATTTGGTTGACAGTTATAGAGTTACTGTTAGCGAGTTCTATAGTATAGGGATTTGTTAGTTCACTAACTGGCATATTACCCCGGGATACAAAGCTAGTGGAAACAAAGCTTCTATCGGCACCCGTGTCAAATAATACAGAAGCATATTGATCAGAGACTATAAATGTACCTGTTACTACGTTCAGGAATTGTCGTGCTTCTCCAGACCCGATAACGAACGAGCGTCCCCGAGGCGCACTTGAAGTCGATGCTTGGTTCGGTCTAGCAACCATTCTTTGATTCAGCTTAGGGCAATTTCTTCTAATATGATCTGTACCGCCGCATTCATAACAGGCACGGTAGGTTGCTGCGGTTGAAGTTTGTTGGATAGGTTGTTAGTGGATTGGCTGAGGTCTAGGTGGCGGTGGACGACGAGGTTGAGTTGTTTGGGTTGATCGGTTCATAATTTCTGTACCTGCTTTGCAATTAGGGGCATAATTCCCAGTTCGACCACATTTCTGGCTTACCGGGAATCTGCATTCTCCCACATGATGGTAATTACATTTATCGCACTTTGGAAAGGGTCCCTTATACCTGTCTTGCTTCGTATCGGAAACAGTTATAGCATAATTTCTTATTGTCGGACGTGCACGTTTGCTTGATTGTCCTCCTTGTGTTCTCGTCCCGTAGTCAGTTCGTTTCATACCCACTGATTCTCCGGTCATTCTTAATACTCCGCTTCTTACCAAATCAAAAGTCACAATTCCGGCTTGGGTCACAGCATTTTCAAACGATGTGTGCCCCACGGAGTTCACCAAACTCCTCACTTCTGTGGCTAAACCCCAAACATAACGTTCAATTCGTTTGTCTTCAGGAGTTACAACCATGGTACTAAGCGGGCCAATTCATTGAAGCGGTTTGTGTATCCCAAATGATCCCTCCTTTCATTTCCAGACTCCAAAGTTCGTGTTCTAACCTTTATATTTCATTCCTTGGGCAAAAATGTTCTAGCATCAATGTTTTGAGTTCAGCCCATGTCATGCGGTTAATTATATCTTGCCCTTTTATCTGAACTGTAGTGTTCCACCACATCAATGCATGATCCGTAAAAGTAGAAGCAACATACTTGACAATGTTTTCCGGTGGACAATTGCTGATATTGAAGACAGATTTAGTCTTTTCGATCCATTTAATCAGCCCGTTTGGCCCTTCGATACCTTTGAATTCGATCGGTTTACAGGCCATAAAGTTTTTGATCGAATATTCCCTTCAAGGGGGATTAGGGTTGTTATTGTTATTGTTTGGGTTCGGTGGAGGATTATTGTTATTGATATTATTTGCGTCAAGTGGGGGATTATTTGCATTGGGAGGGGCGTTTGTATTAGGTGGGGGATTGTTATTTGTAACTGTTTCAGTGTTGGTTGGGGGAGCATTATTGATTGGTTGTTGGTTTGTTTGTATATTAGCATTTACACCGGCAGTTACTTGTGTTACGATAAGTGGGATCACTGTCTACATTTGCCGAGCAATCATCTCGGCTATTTCTGCCTCAGTCATGGGGATTGCTTTCTTTGGGGCCATTCTATAATGATAAAAAAATATAAGCCAATTAATACTAATTCCAGACTACGGCACTGTGTAATAATAATCACAATAAATGTTGTACAGGTAAAACAGATAACATACTGACATTTCACAAATTGTGCTGTATATCGATAATAAAAGGTACATAGACTTAGCCTGATAAAGGCCAGTGCTTGCATGTATATATATCAAAACCTGTCACTAAGTGACTGTTAGACTTAACCCTGTAAGGGTCAGTGCTTGTAATAATGTACAAAATTGTGCCCCATGTTAACATAACATACTACTATATACATACATGGAGTATCAAAAGATCACGTACACATATCTGTAACATCTTGCATCTTGCCGTACAAACGATAGACTAACCACAAACATAAAAACAACAACACCATAATCATCCAGTAACAGTTCCACAGTCGGACTGTCACTCTATCCAAACACCAACGGTGGTAGGCGTGTGACTGCTGCAAGTTCAGTACTATCTGTTGTAACGTTGATAAGCACTGGGTCACATCCCTCCTTTCCTGGTTAATGTTAGCTATGGCTATTGAGTGGTCTATCACACGGTTAGTCAGGACAGCCATCCAAGAGTTGTTTCCTGCGTTTGGGAGGTCAGGGAGAGGAGTAGGTATACTCAACGAACGAGAAGATGAAGTATCTGCTCTAGGACGTGAAGGTCCTCCCCGGTAGTGGGTAGATCTAAATGGAATTGTTGTAGGGTCAATTGGGGTTACCCAAATACGAGCAGTCTGTCGGACTCGCGCAGTAGCTGAAGTCGTCGGCGACAGGTGAATAGGTGGAGTGGGTGATCTGGCTACTCTAGCAGGCGAACGATACTAACTATTAACTTCGTTTTGATCCCTGCGTGGTGACCTAGGTGGATAGCTATCGCATCTGTAGCCAGACAGATCAGGCACGTTTCTGGGTAGCTCTCTACAAATAATCTCTTCTTCCACCTCTTCCTCATCCTCCTCCAGTTCCTCTTCGGGGTCCTCCTCCTCTAAATCCTCCTCTGATTCTTCCTCTGGATCCTCCTCCTCTGATTCTTCCTCTGGATCCTCCTCAATAGAGATTACCGGTTCTTCTTCTGGTACGTAGTCGTTATGCCTTGACATGACTCTGCACAAAGGTTAGTTATAAGAATAATACCTATTGCTAGCGCTAACTATTGTCAAGAAGATTAATTAATTAAGCCCAATTTAATATTAATTATATTAGAATATAATATTAGTTTTATTAAAATCTTTAATTTTAATTATTATTAGAAGTAATACTGAATATAAGTGAATATAATATTCATAATAAAATTTACCGTCATCGACAGTATCGTACATACACGTATTCATTCACCTTGTTCCAACTAAGCACGCATGAGTGTTACATATATATATACTTTCACATTACTTTTTATACACATATGTTGCCACTTTTGCCTAACCACACGTTCCGCGAATTTTCCCCGAATTCCCTCGTACAAGCAAGTCTGTTATTATGTTCCGGACCACAATAACTCACTTGCCCTACAAGTTCATCCCGACATTCATCAGTATATAATATTAATTTATTATTTAATTATTTTCCCAGAGTTAATCGAGCCTACGGTTATATTTTAGGTACCCTAAGGGATAACCTAATCCTTTAAAACCAATGGCTCTGATACCAACTTCTGTCACACCCCGATTAGCACAATGCGGAAGCGTAAAACGGGAATGTAACAGACACCTCTGGTATCAACATATTGTTTATAAAGAAACATCACAAACTAATTTACAATATATTACAATTCATTATTCTATCATCGTTTTACAGTCTAGGCGATGCAAACAAAACTTGTTCGTTAACTATACGATCTTAGTACTATCACCCTTGCTTCTATTCACATAGCATCAACCACACACCTTGCGCAAGTAACAGATCACCAAATCATTCCGATTTAGGTACACCTCAAAAGCAGTTAAAAATGGGTCAACTACTAGAGTTGGTGAGTTTCACGAGTTTCAAGAAAACAGTAATGAGTATTCACAAGTTAACACTTGTAATCATGAAATAAGTAAGTATGTATGTAAATGATGTAATTATGCTAAGCTACCATGAAGCCTTGACTGTATGTGCTGCGTGCATCCATTTCCCACGCTCAATCAACCACTGTGGCTCCCCTTCCGCCCACAACATGCCCCGGTAGCTATGTCTAACACTACATAGCCTATTTATATAAATATGGTCATGTGCAAACGGCGCTATGTGACACGGCAACCAGGCCGATTCCGTTTGTGTTTGTCAAACCAATATTACTATTCACAAGCCACCGGCTCGAAGTTAATCACTGTGATCGTGGGGACTTTCGTGTGTTAGCACTTAGATAATTCACATCAATACATGTTTCAGGTATGTATATGTAATCAAACATGTTTTTCACCCCAAAAGTTCGTAAAACAGTTTAGAAGTGGGGTCATGAAACTCATTGTTTAGTAGATAATCAGTAGCACATCGATTCGAGGTTTGTATAACTTGCAATCACGGTTTCCTATAATCAATATTATAATAATATTAATATTTTAATATTATTATAATCTCAATACTAAACTGGGCTGTATAACTAATCTGGGTATAGCTGGAACGCCCAGAAAGTGGCAATAGGCTTAGGTCGTGAGGTTGTTCAATGTCTAATACTTAAAACCGAACTTGGCTCAGATTCTTGTTTTCCCAGCTGGGCCAAGTTGTTCGTTTACACGTTCAGAAAACAGTTATGGGGAAATAAGCTTGGGTAAATGTATTGGTTAATAAAATGATTAAGTTATAAAGAAGGATCACATACTGGGGTCCCAGATTAGCAACGGGGCCCGTTTCCGTTTATTCAGTTTGTTTTAAGAAGAAACGCGCATAATCTATCCGGATTGTCCAGGTTTCTCATAGAAAAGTTCTTTTTTACTTAATTAATCCAAAAATAGGATTTTTGATCACTCTTGGTGTTCTGGTATTTCCGCAGGTTCGTTAGTCGCGAACTTGCCGGTTTTTATAAAAACTGAATTTGTTTAATCTTTAAATTAGCATAATTAATTAACCGTTAATCATTAAATTATGAAAATTTAGCCACTTATCAATTAAAATATGTAGATTTTAATAAAAATATTTCTGAAATTATTTACTGATTTATTAATTTATAAAAATTCATTTTATCAACTATATTTCGCCTGAAAATCGTCCGTTTACCCCAAACAATTGCCAAAAATTCCACAAAAATTCCAGAACACTTAAGTTATGTCCCAAATCAACCTGTATCAATTCCAGAATGTAAAAAGCTCGTGCAATATTCTTTTCGGCCCAAATTCGGTTATAAAAATTCACACGAACGCATATACACAAAACACCTTTAGACTTCTCCAAATGATCCCAAAATTCATATGTGATCAAAATATATTAAATCTGAGTTCTCAGAAAAATTTCATAATTTTTGAAGTATTTTAGCTATTTTTCCCCAAATAAACGTCCCAATTCGGTAATAAATTTGCCAAATATTCTCGGATGGTCGACAAATTACCAAATTTGAACAGGGACTCAATGACATGGTCCCTGATGTTCCTGAAAAATTTCAAGGCCTAAAAACATGTACATCACAACTTTAACCTAAACAGCCCATAAGCGAGTGTCTCGGCATTACCTTAACGGTTTTGGTTTGTTTCCGCCTTTCTAATCAACTTTTCAAGATCTTGTGCTCCTATGTAGGCTAGATACAAGTCCTATATCACAAACCAAGAAATTTTTCATCAACATAACAGCCCTTAACTTAGGGTTTCGGCTAGTGCACAAAAACGAACTTTTGAACCGTAAAAATGCCGTTTCAACCCTTTAATCTGTGTTTATGGCCAAAAAAACTATCAAACCAGGTTTCTTACCATGTGTATGATCAAAACATGTTTATGGACCATTTTTAGGATTTTTACACGGTTAGGAATGATTTTTGGCAATCAAACTATGTTTATTTGGTATTAATCAATGTTAAACAAGTGTAAAAGTAGCTTATTTAAGTTGTTACCTTAGGGTTTTGGAGAGTTTCTGGAAAGACTGACTTGCAGCTGCTTGGACTTCAGTTTTTATCAAATGAAATGAATAAACAAGCTTACATAACAAGTTTTATAAAAAATAATGGGGGTGGGGTGAGCTGTCCGATCGGAAGGCTTATGGGCCCATTTTGGCCCAAGTTTCTGATTCTAGAGGCCCAAAAACGAAAAGCCTAGTCCAAATTTAGTTTGGGTTCGGTGTTTGGCGCGAAAAACTTATCGGGTGCGTTAAACAGTGCGAAAACGAGTGTTTTTTGGCTAGTTTTGAGTAAAATTATAAAAACATACTATATGTTTGTAAAAATCAAAAATATTTTCACGGATCGCTTAAAACATTTCAAAGAAGTGTTTGGTAAGTCTTTTTCGGGTTAACGGATGATACAATTCTTGGTTTGTAACTATCTTTCGCGTTTAAATCTATAGCGGGTAGTTAAACGAGCATGTTTTCGTTTAACTTGTTTGCTATCAAACTAAGGTCATATTACTAATATTTTAGCTTATATTAAATGTATAACACTTATAGATGCCCCCCCGGAATTTCTGGGTAATAACCCGACCCTTCGGTTAATCGTTCGTTTGATACGCAAAAGGCGTTTATTTACTTAATCGATAAATACGTACTGAGGTGTACCTTGTCTTGGCTCAAATGTCACACTTTTCATTTCTATTTCTTTTTTATTGCAATCTTTAATGAAATGATGCATAATTTCTATATGCTTAGTTTTTTTAATGTTGGACTGGATTTTTAACATTGAACATTGCAGCAGTATTATCAATGTAAATAGAAGTGAGTAAGAAATTCAAACCATAATCCAGCAGTTGGTTTTGGTTTCAGAGAACCTGTGCACAGCAGGCAGATGCAGCAATGTACTCAGCTTCAGCAGTTGAGATGGACACTGTGGTTTGTTTCTTGCATTGCCATGACACCAGCCTATTCCCTAAGAATTGGCATCCTCCTGAAGTAGATTTCCTGCTTATGTTGCAACCATCATAGTCACTGTCAGTGAATGCGATCAGATCAAAGGAGTTGTTCTTTAGCATCCTCCTGGAGATTCTTCTTTGGACACCAGATGCCCAAATCTGGTTTGCCTTTCAGATATCTGAATGTCCTCTTCACAGCTAACGTGTGAGAAACCTTGGGGTTTGCTTAAAATATTGCACATACACAAACTGCATACATGATATCTGGCCTTGAAGCTGTTAAACACATCAATGATCCTATCTTGGCCCCATATTCATGTTGATCAACAGTCTCCCCCTTTTCATCTGCCACGATCTTCTCATGTGTGTCCATTGGAGTGGACACTGTCTTGTAGTCTTGGCATTTGAATTTGTTTAGAATCTTTTGCACATACTTGGATTGATTGATGAATATTCTATCAGTCTTCTGCTGCACTTGCAATCTAAGAAAGAAATTCATTTCTCCCATTGAGCTCATCTTGTATTTTGATTTCATCACCTTTTCAAAGTCTTTGCACATTTGTTCATCTGTAGATCCAAAGATGATGTCATCGACATCTACTTGAACCAGCAACAAGTCTTTCTTCATTCTCTTGTAGAATAAAGTCTTGTCTATTGCCCCTCTACAGAATCCATAATCCAAAAGATGATTTGAGAGCTCATCATACCAGGCTCTAGGAGCTTGATGTAATATGTACAACGCCTTGCTCAATTTGTACACCTTGTTTGGATGAAATGGATCTTTAAATCCTGGAGGCTAAGTGACATAGACTTCTTCATCAATCTTTCCATTCAAGAAGGCAGACTTGACATCCAGTTGATAGACTTTGATGTTCATGGATGTTGCATATGCTAAGAATATTCTAATGGCTTCTAATCTTGCAACTGAGGCAAAGACTTCTTCAAAGTCAATCCCTTCTTATTGTAAGCACCCTAAAGCCACTAGTCTTGCCTCGTTCTTTATGAATATCCCTCTCTCATCCTTTTTGTTTCTGAATACCCACTTGGTTCCTATTGCATATTTCCTCTAGGTTTGCCAACCAAATCCTAGATCTACAGATCCCTAAATTGAGCTAACTCTTCCAGTATTGCCTCTACCCAACTGTTGTCTTTCAAGGCCTGATTGATGTTCTTGGGTTCAATTTGGGAGAGAAAGCAAGCATAAAGACATATGTTTGCTCTTTCAGATGAACTTTTGGTTACTCTTTCATGCAGGTCACCAATGATATTCTCAGTAGGATGATCTCTTTCAACTGAGGAAGTCTGAACAATTTGATCAGCTGTTACTTCTACATCCAGATTTGTCATGTTCACATCAGAAGTTTCATTTTAAGGTTCTTCTTCATTTTCAGGAGATTCTGAATTGAGAGCATTTTCTGATGTGGATGCCTCATTGTTTCCAATCTGCAAAGAGTCAAACAATGACTGGAACCTGTCTTCATTTCTTTCTGTTTCCTCAGGTTGACTTTGCAAACAATGACTGGAGCATTTTCTGATGTGGATGCCTCATTGTTCATGTTTTTGAAATTTACATGTCACATCTTTCTATGCCATATTTTTATTTCATTTTCAGTGGCCTTTGACACAAAGCATGAACCACCTCTAGAGATTGCATTTTTCATTCTTAGCTCATAGAGGTTTCCATTCCTTGGTGCCATCATCATTATCATTTCAGGTGGAATGACAAACTCAGGCTTCAAAATGAAACAATGTGCATCATCAAATCCGACCTTGTATCCTTTATCATAAACTTGAGAAATGTTGAGTAGATTGTATTGTAGTCCTTCAACATGCAGCACATTCTCAAAGAATATGTTGCCATTTGTAAGAGTGCCTCTACCAACAATTTTCCTCCATTTTCATCACTCCCAAAGGCAATTGGTCCTTCAAACTTCTGTTTATAGTTCACAAGTGCTTCTCTATCTCAAGTCATGTGCCTGGAACACCCACTGTCCATGTACCAAATATCATTTCAATTTGAGGACAGTTCCTACACATATATACACAAGAAGATCAATTGAGACTTCAACAGGAGTTGGAACTGTATCTTCATGCACTATCTCACAAGACTCATCACAAACTCCTTCTTCTTAACCACTTCCTCTTTTGTTTTCCATTGAAAACCTCTAGGTTCAAAACCTTTCTTTAGGAGAAATTTTTCATCTCGACTTAACACTCCTGGTCTAATTTTCTCCTTTCCTTTCAAGCTAGGTCTCTTACTGTAGCAGTCTTGTCTGATTGACTTGATGTTTCATTTAATTTCAGGACTGTCTTCAACCTCTTCTCCAATTTCAGTCTTTGAGCTTCATCATCAAATTGATGCTTTTCTTCATTCAAGTATCTTTCATACATCTGCTTGTATGCCTTCATGTCCAAACCACAGTAGGTATTAGGAATAAAGCATTCCTCTTCTTGTTCCATCCAACAAGAATCAGTATCACACTTCTTGCACCATACCTTAGCAAAACTTCCCATATCTTCTAGCAATTGTTTTTCTTTAATTCTTTCACTAGGTCTTGGAAAGTCAAAGCCTAAGGAGGTTTTTGGATAAATAGATTTACTGAACTCCATCTTGATTGGGTTATTCACTTCAGGAATTTGTGGATACCTCACTTTCACAAACTTAATTTCCTTTAGCTTTGCATATGTGTTTGATGAGTTCACATCCTTTTCAGCCACAAATCTTCTTCTTGGCTTATAATCAACATCTCCTATATCAAAAAGTTCATGGTTGGAGAATACAGGATATATTGGAGCATAAAATTGATCAGATGAGTAGCTTCCTGATTGAAAATTTTTGTTCTTGGATTGAGATCTATCACCCAAATCAAACACTCTGTGTTCCCTTCTCATCTTCTCATGATGTCTCTTCATTTTAGGAGTTACTTTTGGCAACTTTGGAATTTGTTCACTATTTTTCTTCTTTGAAGTCTTCTTCTTCTTCTTGTCATCTGTTGACCCATCACTTTTGCAGCTACAAGTGCTCTCTTCACTAGAATATTCACTTCATTTCTTTTTAGTTTCAACAGTTTTCAATTTCTTTTGACTTGATGTAGCAGTCTCTTTCATCACAAACTTACCATTTTCATCAACTGTTACTTTGTCATGTATCTCCACAAACTCTTTCTTATCTTCAAACCCACTCTTGAATTGTTTCAAGCACTCCCCTCTTTTCTCTTTGTCAACTTTGAGTGTTGGTGCATAATGTCAGTAGTTCAGTGTCTAGTGTCTGTAATCGCGTTTGTAATGTTTTATGTTTTGTATAAGCGAAGTTGCTAACAAGTTCGCTGATATGGGCGAACTTGTTAGACAAGCGAAGTTAGTGACAACTTCGCCTGAACATGCCAGGCGAAGTTGTCGTGATTATATAAGCCATCTGTTACGGCTTATTAATCAATTAATTCAGTTTTACAGTTTTCGTGTATTCGAGTCAGAGAGAGTCTGTAATCAAGTGATCTTCGTATCACGTGTTTAAGGTTGGTATACAACGTGTTTGATTATCGTGTGTTAATCGTATTGTTTTCTATACTCGTAACGTCTTACGTAGGGATTCCGCACCTGCGTAGTACCTGATATCTCGTGTAGATCCGGCTGGGAACCTACAATTGGTATCAGAGCATTTGCTCGATTGTGTGGTTCGGGATTATCACGCGGATATAGAAATCGTTCCGTTCGACTATTCGCGGGACGAGTTTTCTGAGTTTTTGTGTCATACTCATCTCCTACAAGCTTAAACAACCCATAACACCTTCACAAACCTCGAAAAACCCAGAAATCTAATCTGCAGAAACTTCGTGTTCATCAGGCGAAGTTGCCGTCACTGTTACTAGGGTTTCGGCGAAGATATAAGGTTAAGCGAAGTTATCCACAACTTCGCCTACCTCTTCAAGTTAGCTTCCTTAAGCGAAGTTACCCACAACTTCGCCTACCTCCCAAGTTCGCTCAACTTAAGCGAAGTTATTCTCAACTTCGCCAATCCGGCGAATTTAAGAAAGTGAACGACGTTACAAATTCACGCGAAGTTAAGCTTTAAGCGAAGTTATCCACAACTTCGCCTACTGTGCTGTTTGAAAATAAAATTTTTGATTTTCGGATTTCTTTGAGTTTTGAGAAAGATGTCTTCGATAAACATTACCGAATTAGTAAAGATGGAAGTAGAAGCAGGTTCGGCTACAAAAGCACCCAAGATGCTTAAGAAAACGGATTATGTAGCGTGGAAAGATCGTTTTGAACAATATGTCAAGTATCAAGATGCCAAGATGTAGGTGTGTATACAAGATGGTTACATTCCACCTACTACTGAGTATGAAGGTCGTGATCAGATCAAGAAGTACAAAGAGATGGAAGATGAAGAGAAGAAGATGTATGAGGCAGAAAGTAAAGCTCATGCAGCAATTACAATGGCTCTTCCACAAGAGATACTTCACACCTTCCGAAAGTATAAGACTGCTAGAGAGCTTTGGGAAGCTCTTGAAAACCGTTTTGAGGGCAATGTGGGAATTCGTGCTTCGAAGATTAAACTTCTAAAAACCCAATTCTCGGTCTTCAAGTATCTGAAAAACGAATCACTTGATGATATCATCACTAGATATTATCATCTGATGACTGAACTCAGCAACTATTCAATCGCATACAAAGAAGATGAGATTGTTGAGAAGCTTCTTGATGCTCTCCCACCAAAATGGGAGATGTATACAGTGTTGATGAGAGAAGATAAAGACTTTGCTGACTATGACCTTGAGACAGCAGTTAACAAGCTAAGAACGTTTGAACTGAACATGGTACGAAAGGAGACACCTACCGATCAGGTTCAAGATCCGGGTATGTATGGTGCAAAGGTTGGCTCTGGATCAAGTTCGAAAACGGAATCATCTGCTTATTACTCTAAGGGAGAGTCAGGCGCGAGCTCAACACTTGAGGGACACGTATCTCTCAACATGAACGGTGATGTGTGCTATGTAGCTGGAGGGTCAAATGCTTCTCAACCTCAAGCGAACAAGAGTAGTTATTCCCCGAGTGTTTCAAACAACAACTACTCGAAGATGCCCATGAGTGTCAAATCTGCCGAACAGCAGTTTGCTCTCTATGCATCTTTTATTGCTTCTTATGAGAACTACATTCAGGGTAAGATCGTTGATCCTGCAGTTTTGGATGAAGACTATGACCAGATCGATGCTGATGATCTGGAGGAGATGGATCTGCAGTGGCAGATGGCTATAATAGTGAGAAGGGTAAAGAGGTTCATGAAGAAGACTGGCAGGAAGTTTGTCGGTGAGAGGCCAGGGTTTGATAAGACGAAGGTTCGCTGCTACAACTGTCAGCAGAATGGCCACTTTGCAAAAGAATGCAAGAATGAACGTGTAGAACGCAGTCAGAACAGATCTACACAGCAAAGTGGTAGTGGTAATGACTATAGAGCCATGATTTCCAGACAGAACGAAGAGTACAACTGGAATCTGCATGTTGAAGAAGTATTTGAACAGGCCAACTTGGCAAACATCGAAAATGCAGATAGTGAGAAGGGAACTGGCGAAGATGAAGCGTACATGGCAGATGTAGCTGACCAGCTCTCCGAGGTAAGTACCGAACTCCCTTGTACTAAGTGTGAACTTCTGTCTGAACAACTGACAACTCTAACTGATCAGTTTGTTAGTTTGGATGCGCAATATAAAACTTTAAAAGAAGATCATCACTTCACTAAAGCTAGAGAAAATAGTTACAAAGTAAAAATTAAAGCTAGTGAAACAGATATTAAAAGTCTTAAAGCAAAGCTTGCTGAAAAAATTAATATGATTGATCTTAGCTATGAGGTTCTAGAAGAAAAAACCAAACTAATAGCTGAAAGAGAAAAACAGATAGCTGATCACCAGGTAAAAGTGGTGGAACTTAACAGGAAACTGGAACAATTCAGAAATTCCTCCGCTATACTTGATCACCTTGTTAGTGATCAAGGTTCTCCAAAAAGGGGAGGAATTGGTTATCATGAAGTTCCACCACCTTTCAATCATAATTACACTTTTAACCCTAGTAATCAGAAATCTGTCGATGTTGACTATGGTCAGACAGTTCCAGTTCCAGTTACTACTAAAGAACCAGAAGTTAGTAAGCCTGTTGCAAGTGTTAAGATTTCTGCTTCGAGTCCTGTCTCATCTAACTCGGACAAGTCTTCTAAGTCAAGTGAGACAAATCAAGAGGAAGTATTACCAAAAAGTGGAGAGAAAAAGAAAACATCTGAAAAGAAGTCTCCACTAAACCCGTATGTCCCACCATATGTGAGACAAACGGGCAGTAATACAGCCTCAACATCTAAGACAACTTTTGATAAGAAAGTTGAAAACATGTGTTGTTTTAGATGTAATCAACAAGGACATCTTGTTGCTGATTGCCCTCTGAAGCAAAAATTCAGAGGTGTGAGGCCTTTAAAATCTGAGAAAAGAGCTAACAGTAATCAATTTAATGATAAAACTGAAAACCCATCGAATTTCAGAAAATGGACTAATCCAGGTTTTCAAAGAAATAGATCTCAGTTTTTCACTGGTAACACCCAAACCATAACTAATAATTCATTTAATTCAAGACGGTTTGGATGGCCTCATAGACAATCCACAAGAAGGTATCCTGTTAGGACTCACAGAAATGATTATGATACTAACTTTGGACAGCCAAGGTACGGGATGTATCGATCCAAGACCAAGAGGTCTTGGGTCCCAAGATTCTAATAATCTGCTTTAATCGTGCAGGAACAGTTGAACAGGGCTGCCAACAATCAATGGGTTGTGGATAGCGGCTGTTCCCGGCACATGACGGGTAACAAGAAATTGTTACAAGACTGGAAACCTGTTCAAGGTGGTAGAGTGAGTTTCGCAGGAGAGAGCGGTGGAAAGATCACAGGAATTGGGACTGTGACTAACGGGAAGATGACGCTAGAGAAAGTTAACTTTGTTGAAGAACTGAAGCACAATCTGCTGAGTGTTTCGCAGATATGTGACAAGGATTATACCGTGCATTTCACGAAGAATGAGGCGATAGTGTTGTATCCTGGTTTTAAGATACCAGAGGACTGGATTGTTATGAAGGCTCCGAGAGTGAAGAATACATATATCATGGATATGAGGTCTACTGAAATGGCCACTGAAGAATCGTGTCTTTTGTCGAAAGCGACTGAATCAAAGTCCGAATTATGGCATAGGAGAATGGGGCACATTCATCTTCGTAAGATGAACTACCTTGTCAAAAATGGGCTTGTGTTGGGGGTTCCCTTGAAGAATTTCAACTTCGAAGACAAATGCTTATCATGCAAGAAGGGAAAGCAACACAAGAAATCCCATCTCACCAAGAAGGTCAATTCAATTGTCAGTACCCTAGAATTACTTCACATGGATCTCTTCGGTCCCGTGAATGTAAAAAGTCTAGGAGGAACATCGTACTGCTTGGTGATTACTGATGATTTTTCTCGATACTCGTGGGTATATTTCCTGAAGTCGAAGGATGAAACTGTTCAGATGGTAATAAATTTGATTACCAAAGTTGAGAACATTATGGGAAAAAGAGTTAAATACATCAGGAGTGACAATGGGACTGAGTTCAAGAACTATCAGAAGGAGATCTTCTGCCTACAGAAGGGGATTGAACACCAATACAGCGCACCGTATACTCCGCAACAAAATGGAGTGGCTGAGAGGAAGAACAGAACTTTGATTGAAGGAGCCAGGACCATGCTGGCTGATTCGAAACTTCCCGTGGTGTTCTGGGCTGAAGCTGTTGCTACAGCCTGTTATATCCTTAATAGAGTGTTAACTGTTAAAAGATTAGATAAAACCTGTTATGAACTAATGCATGGGAGAAAGCCCAACTTGAGTGGTCTTGAACCATTCGGGTCCCCGTGTTCGATATTAAAGACCAATTCAAAATTTGGTGAAGTAGCCGACGAAGGAATCTTAGTCGGATACGTTGTTGGGACTCCCAACAGACGGGTCTTTAATACATTGACCAGCAAGGTTGAGGTGGTGTGTAACACTGATATCACAAGTTACAAATCACCAAAACCAAGCACGGGACCCGCTGGGGTTTTCGACTTTGATAGACTCTTTAAATCTTTTAACATACCTTATCTGGATTTTGCAGAAGCTGAGGAAAGAATTGCTACGAAGATGATATGCGATGAGGAAGACACTTTGGTACAAAGACCACAGTATGATGAATGTCAGCCTTCCTCGTCAAATGCTGTCAATACCCCTGCTGCCTCTACTGAAGAGGAATTCATCAATCCGTTTCACTCTCAACATCAATCAACCATGGATGAGCTATCTTCGAACTTGGAAGATAATCTAAATGTCAGTTCGGTTCCGACTACGAGAATTCACAAAAATCACCCGTTGGAGAATGTGATAGGTGATCTGTCCGCCAGTGTACAAACAAGACAAAGCTTGAATGAGCACACCTGTGTTTACATAAGCATTAAAGACACGGGTATTATCAACGAATGCTTGTACACTTGCTTCATCAGCCAAATTGAACCAAAGAACTATCAAATGGCTCTGAAGGACAGCTCGTGGGTCGAAGCCATGCAAGAAGAGTTAGCTCAGTTTAAGAAAATGGAAGTATGGAATTTGGTTGAAAAACCAAGAAATGTGCATGCGATTGGCACAAAATGGGTCTTCAAATGTAAGAGAGATGAGAAAGGGGTTGTTATCAGGAATAAGGCAAGGCTGGTTGTTAAAGGCTTTAATCAACAAGAGGGGATTGATTACAATGAGGTGTTTGCTCCTGTGGCAAGATTGGAAGCCATTCGGCTGTGTTTGGCATTTGCTGCTCATAAGGAGATGAAAGTTTTTCAGTTGGATGTGAAGAGTGCGTTCCTAAACGGTAAAGTCGATGAGGTTGTGTATGTTGAGCAACCTCCGGGTTTTCCTGACCCTGACTTTCCCGATCACGTGTACAAGCTAAGTAAAGCGCTGTATGGACTACATCAGGCACCTCGTGCCTGGTACTCAACGTTATCCGATTACTTGCTTGAGAATGAGTTTGAAAGAGGTAAGATTGATAGCACGTTGTTCTTCAAGAGAAAGGGAAGCGACTTTCTGCTGGTGCAAGTCTACGTGGATGACATTATCTTTGCTGCATCAAAGGTCACCATGTGTCAGGAGTTTGAGGCCGTCATGAAGAAGAGATTTGAAATGAGTGCTATGGGTGAACTAACTTTCTTTTTAGGATTGCAGGTTGATCAGAAGAAAGACGGGATGTTCATTCATCAGACGAAGTATGTCCATGATGTTCTCAAACGCTTCAAGATGGAGGACAGCACTCCATATGAAACTCCAGTCTGCGTCAATCACAAATTGGGTGCTGATTCAGATAACGATGCAGACGTGGACCCAACCCAATATCGGGCTATTATAGGTTCTTTAATGTACTTAACTGCTTCTAGGCCTGATATAATGTTTGCTGTTTGTCTTTGTGCACGCTTTCAGGCAAACCCAAAAGAATCTCATTTGAAGGGTGCGAAGAGGATACTGCGGTATCTCAAGGGCAAGCCGAAGCTAGGGTTGTGGTACCCGAGAGGAGGAGACTTGGAGTTAGTCGCTTACACAGATTCTGATTATGGAGGGTGCAATCAGAGTCGGAAATCTACAACTGGTGGATGTCAGTTTCTTGGTGGCAGATTGGTGTCGTGGCAATGCAAGAAGCAGACTTCAGTCGCAATTTCAACCTATGAAGCAGAATACATGGCAGCATCCAACTGCTGCTCCCAGGTTCTTTGGATTCAACAACAGTTGCGCGACTATGGTCTGAATTTCTCACTTACTCCTATTTGCATTGATAACACTGCTGCTATCTCAGTAACTAACAATCCCGTGAAGCACAGTAAAACTAAACATATTGACATACGTCATCATTTTATACGGGATTGTGCTGAGAAGAAGCTGATTGAGCTCGAAAAGGTTGATACGTTAGATAATTTCGCTGAGTTATTCACGAAAGCGTTTGACAAAACTAGATTTCAAAACCTTGTTGAGCTGAATGGGATGATCAATCCTGAGTAACCATGCTTTGTGTTTTTTGATTAAAAAAAAAAAAAAAAAAATTTAGAGTTCATAATGATAATGATTATCAATCAAGACACAAGAAGGTGAACGGGAAGCAGAGTCTAAGATCGAAGAGTAATTACTACTTAATCAGACACTACGGGTCAAGGTCAATTCGGGGTGACTTGGGGAAAGCCAAATACGCTTTGAGAATAGATAGGAGGCACCATAATCTCTGAGTTGTTTTTTTTGGGTAAAGGGGTTCACCCGGTTAAATGCATTCACACAGCCAAAAAATACAAGTAATATGACAGAGTGCCATATTAGTTCTCAAGTATGACATGCCATACAAGAGTAGACAAACCAAAACCACCAAAACTGGTAAACACAGCTAAAGCTTACACAAGAACCAAGGAAAAAACAAAACAAAAAAACAAATCAGCCATTATCATCAATTTGATGGGAAACTCCCCGCGGAAAGTGCCAATCCTCGAGAACCCGATTAATCCGTTCAGAATTCTTGAACTTTAGAGTCATAAGCTTTAGGCGAGTACCCCTAATAATTTCTTCAGCAACAGTCGTAGGAGTCTTCAAGGAGTTCCTGAAAAGCCGGTTATTTCGCTCCTTCCAAATAACGTACACCGACGCCCCAAATAACAGCCGATTAACAACATTATCAATAGAGTTGGACATTCCAAATTGAGACACATATTGAAGAATATTCGCCCAACCATTTCTG
The DNA here is from genome assembly GCF_021521415.1 of Bidens hawaiensis. Classification (NCBI taxonomy): domain Eukaryota; kingdom Viridiplantae; phylum Streptophyta; class Magnoliopsida; order Asterales; family Asteraceae; genus Bidens; species Bidens hawaiensis. The sequence goes on from NW_027491276.1 coordinate 839,401, forward strand.
CACCCCTGAAACTTCCCTTTCAGTTTTACAATACTCCAAACCTCAGAAGAGAACTTACAGTCAAAGAAGAGATGATTACGAGAATCCGGCTCTCCATTACAAAGAAGGCAGCAATACAAGTTATGATTTGGATACCCACCAATCTTCCACCCCATAATACGATTCTGCGTGCTCAACCTGTCATGAATCACAGTCCACAACAAAAAGGAGTGTTTTGGAACACATTGAGAGAACCAAACAACATGCACCCAAGACACCTTATCAGCCGGTCTCCGAAGAAGATGCCATATACTTGAAGTCGAGAAATTCATCGAAGTCCCATTCTCATCCAAAACCACTATCTTGTCCCTCATATCCGGACAAATACTTACATCTTTTAAGTTCGAAAGAATTGGGTATCTCAAAGACCAATCAGGCGGCCAACCCCAGTTATTATGATGAACAACATCACTGACACAGGTCTGTAAAGACAATCCAGCCCGATGAATTGCTCTAGGGTTGATATAATCAATTAAAGGACAAAGAACATCCCATTTATCGTACCAAACTGAAGTAGCTCTCCCATTACCAATTTCATGCCATATAAACGGTCTTATATGGGGACGAAATTGAATAATTTTCCTCCACCCCCAAGTACACGAGTTAGGCATCTGCAAGCTCCAAAAATTTCGCCCCTTCATTTTATACTCATGAATCCATTTAACCCACAGCGAATTACGCTCATTGATTAAGCTCCAAATATGATAAACCAGAAGAGAGTTATTGACATCCCGGATACGACGGATACCCAAACCACCTTCACATTTCGGCCGACACACAATATCCCAAGAGACTTTATGCTTTCCCTTATTGTGACCATAGTCCCAAAGGAAATTTTTTATCCGTTTCTCAAGATCAGTAATAAGTCTAGAAGGGAGTGAAAACACAGCAGACCAATAAATATATAAGGACGACAGAACAGACCTGACCAGCTGCAGTTTACCCGCAAAGGATAAAGTTTTATTCTTCCAATCTCCAATCCGACTATCCATACAATCCAGCAACCTCTTACAATCACGGTAATTTAACCTCGTGGAAATAAGCGGAACTCCCAAGTATTTAACCGGGAGCCTTCCCTCAACGAAGGGCATAATACTCAAAATACCACTTTTAACACGGTCCGGGACATTACAGAAAAACGCGGTACTTTTCGGAACACTCGGAGTAAGTCCGGACATATCTTTGAAATCATTCAGAGCCCCCATAATAGTTTTAGCAGAATTCACATCACCTCGAGCAAACAGGAACAAATCATCCGCAAAGCAAATATTGATAATATTTAATTTTTCACAATAACGATGAAAACGGAACGATCGTTCAATACGAACCTTACGATGCAAAATTAACGTGAGAGCTTGCATAACCAGTGTGAAAATATAAGGGGACATCGGATCGCCCTGTCTCAGACCTCTTTTACCACTAAAGAACCCGTGTAAGTTCCCATTCACGGATATCGAAAAGGAAGAAGTGGTTATGCACTCCATTATCCAATGAATCATCCTATCGTGGAAACCATACCCAAAAAGAATATCACGAATGAAGTCCCAACTGACCGTATCGTAAGCTTTCTGGATATCAACTTTAAAAGCACATCTAGGCGGACCATTATTAGTGTGATAATTATGCATTAACTCTTGGGTCAAAAGGATGTTATCAGAAATCCTACGCCCAGGCACAAACGCAGACTGATTGATATCAATTAACGACTCCAAACCCTTCATCATACGAACCGAGATAATCTTGGTAATGCATTTATATAAAGTGTTGCAGCACGAGATGGGGCGAAAATCATTAGGAGTCACAATGTTGGTCACTTTGGGAATAAGGGCAATAATAGTGTGGTTTACCTGTTTAAGGAGACTTCCTTTTCTGAAAAATTCATGAACCGCCATACAAACATCTTTCCCAACAATATCCCAAGAACTTTTGAAGAAGGCCGAGGAAAACCCATCAGGACCCGGCGCTTTGGAATTCCCAATAGAGAAAAACGCATCCTTGATTTCCAAATCGGATATAGGTCTAACCATAAACTCCGCCTGAGAGGCCGTGAGCTTAGTAGTAAAAATCTGATTATCCGGTTTTCTCAATGGTTGCAAATCAGAGCCAAAGATGTTCATAAAATGATTAACAAACACCGAAGGAACATCCAACCCCTCAAATAAACGACCCTGAGCATCACTTATAATATCAATACGACCCCTATGGTTTCGCATTTTCAAGGAATTGTGAAAGTACGCAGTGTTAGAGTCACCAAGCTTTAACCAATCAACTTTAGCCTTCTGTTTAAGGAATTCTTCCTCATCTTTAGCCGCCTCATGATAAGCCTTGAGACAACTACTCTGCTCCCGAATCAACTCCAAACTCGTAGGGTCAATGTCTAGACGGGTTTGACAAGCATCCAGAAGGGTTCTAAGATCATTAACTTTCTTGTGGAGATTGCCTTGCCGGTGCAGCAAGGAGCGGATAGGATGTTTTAAGTTTTGGAGTTTCTTTACCACGCGAAACATGTGATAACCATTCACCTCAATATTCCAGCCATTAGCAATAATATCATTATAACCCGGTTTTCCAATCAAGAAATTAGGGAATTTAAACGGTTTAGGCTTACCTTTAATAAGAGAGGGGAATTTCAAAAGACATGGAGAGTGGTCTGAAATCCGGTATGGGAGGAACACCGCCGAAGAATCATTAAAAATCTCCATGAATTTAGAGTTTCCCATCACCCTATCAAGCTTTTTGAAAAGACCCATACCCGTTTTCGGTTTATTGCTCCAAGTGAATTGGAGTCCGACCCCATTAATATCCTCAACTTCAATGTTGTTAACACAATCACGAAAATCAAGCATCCCAGTGGAGATTTTGGAAGAACCATGTAGGCTGTCTTCCAAATTAAGAGCACAATTAAAATCTCCTAGTAAAGCCCAAGGTTTACCACGAGTGAATTGATTATGAACAGTAAGATTGTGCCATAACTCCCTTCTTTTCAAATAACAATTCTCAGCATACACAAAAGAACCATACATCACCTTGCTATCCAGCTTAAACTTTAACTGAACGTGAGGGTTCGAATAATCAATAACCATAAGATCAACCAAATCCGTATTCCACCCCACAATAATCCGAGTACCTTTATCACAAACACTACCATTACTGGTCCAATCCCAATTTTTACAAATCTTCTTACAAACATCAAAAACCGCGTTTAATTTGACGTGAGACTCAAGAATAGCACACACCTGAATATTATTCTCTTGGATTACCTTACGAACCTCTTTTTGTTTAAGAGGGCGGTTCAACCCTCTTATATTCCAAGTGGCTATGGTACCCATTAAACACCCAATTCACCGGGTGTGCTTGCACCCTCAGAACCAATATCCGCTTTCATAGCTTTAGCCACATCCGTAAACAGCTCCTCCACATCATCATCATCTGCATCACTTTCCGATTCGTCCGCCAAATTACCAAACCGGTTACTGGTTTGGACAGCATGCTTTTCCTTTAACTGGACCCCCACAGCCATAGGAGTTGTAGGTTTACCCACAGGATGATTATTGTCTTGTCCATGAGCAGATGGTTTAGTTATAGGTTGTGACACAGCAGGTTTAACGACCGGTCGATAGACAAGATTATGTTTTTTGACTTGCATATTAACTTTTTTCTTTCCCTTCACCCTCTGGAAACCATCATCATTAGTGACTTTCGTTGGTTCTTCATTTAACTTTTTATCATGAACTTGTTTCGGGCATTGAGTGTTCGAATGACCAAACACCTCACATAGAGAACATCTGGGGGGCTCCCAATCATATTCAATCTTAATCTCCGAGATCTTATTTGTCTCCCCCCACGTATCCGGAACAGCAACAACAAGCTTTCTTTTAATATCCTGATTTGCTTGAAGCTCAACCTGGACTCTAGCAAAGCTACTTCTTCCCCACGATTCCTTACACATATTGGCAGTATAAGAATCCATACTTATCGGATCCCCAATTCTTGACGCGAGCATACTTAGACCCTCCTCAGTAAAAGCACCCAGGGGAATGTTCTGTAATTTGACCCAAACCGGAACAGACCGTACATCCTCCTTCTCCAAATCTGACTCCATAGTCCAAATATGAAGAATAATGGGGACATTCCTAATCATCCAAGGACCATCTTCAATCAACTTCATCATCCCAGCTTCCGTATGAAACTTGAAAAAGAAAAACCCTTTCGCATTCATCATAAGTCTCGTTAGCCCATATTTGTTCCAATTTTTCTTAGCAAAATCTTCAACAACCGGAAAAGGAAGTCTATTACCCAAAAAATAGCCAAACAAAGTATTATTAAACCTTTCTTTAACTTTCTTGACAGATTCAACCGGGATAACCACATCAACTCCTTCCATTGTTGACTCCACATTTAATTTTCTTAATGTTACCTTCGATGTCTTGTTTTCAAGTTGCACAACACTCACATACGAAGGCTTAGAATTTTCCATCAGTTTTTCCTTCCCTACATCCCTCTGAATATAAGAAGATTCAGATCCAAACACCTTGTTGTCATTCGAGACAAAGGCTGAAACACCTTCATCTTGTTTAATATTTAACGAATCTGATCCAATAGCCTTTTTATCGCTCGAACAACCACTATCTTTGTTCCCCATGGCTGAACATCCACCATCTTTGTTGCTAACATCATTTAAAGGAGCAATGAATGTAGTGTTTGCAGCAAACGAAACAGACGAACCCGTAACATTAGGGTTTTCCGATGAACCGGTTTTCAGAGCCCCCCTACGAGGGAGAACCCCATCAATATTCGTTACCCGATTAGCTGAAAACCCTTGCTTAACACGATCAACAAAGCCATTACCACCCTTCTGCTCCATGTACACCCAAGAATCACACCACACCCTGATCGGTCACATAATCTCTGAGTTGTTGCCCACTTAAGTTTTGAGCTTAATTGAACCTAACTCGTATCACAGAAACGATGAAAACCATTCTAAGTAGATTACCTGCTTACAACCTGTTTCTTTATGTCATAATACAGCTGAACACGGATTTGTGTGACAGTCACGAAATTAGTATGATTCCTGTTCGGATCTTTTCTAAAACATGGTAGTCCCTGTCGAGACTGAAATTTGATCCCGTGTACCTTTATTTTAAAAGTTTTTTCTATTTTTGGAGTTGTATGATTTTATACCTGGTTACTTGGTCTTGATCGTTTCATTTAACACTTTAAAGGATGTTTTAAAACTTAATTGCAAATTGTTCAATTTATGGGGTTTGTTTTGAAAAATTTTTAATTTCAGCGAAGTTCTGCATAACTTCGCCTGATAGGCGAAGTTATCCACAACTTCACCGATACATCTGTGACCCTATATAAAGGACTCTAAAGGTCAAACTGTTCATTTATTTCAAAATCCAGCGAACTTATACTCACAGAAACCTCGGCGAACTTATCGATTCTTTTATCATCAATCATTCTGTGTTTCTTTCTCGATTTCATTGTCGATTAAAGGTGTGTAGGGTTCCATATTCGTATAATCATTGTCGTTAATGATTATCACAGGTCGATACGACCCGTTTCGTGACCTCGATTTTTTTGAAACCTAAACACCCGATTTTCAAACTTGTTTTTACGTGATAATAAACCACTTGAACGTATAAACCTTCATAAAATCATGTATTTCGGAGTCCTCGATCACCGAAATCATCATCTACACGTCGTTCAACAACCTTAACTGTTGCCGATTCGAATTCGGCGAAGTTACAGTTTAGGCGAAGTTATCCGTAACTTCGCCTGAGGTTTAACTTCGCCTGATTATTGATTTTGAAACAGTTTATGAGGCGATGTTGTGATTATAACTTCGCCTGGACCATTTTACTTAACTTTTTTAAGACGAAGTTCAAGTTGAAGCGAAGTTGTTTCCCAACTTCGCCTCACCTTTAACTTCGCCTATACAGAATTGATCACAACTTCGCTCATGGTAACAGGCGAACTTGTGATTCGCTTTGACGTTTATCTAACTTAACCTGTTTGTTGCAGATATGGCTGCTATTGCTGGAGCAGGTGGTGCAGGCGGTGATGACGGAGGTGATCAACAAAGACAGTTCTTCCCGGGTCACAACATGTATATCACCTTAGACCCGGAAGCGAGCGGAGTTGATGATTTCCGCGAAATCATCACATTCCTTTTACGCTCGAGGATATTCCACGCCATTACAACAACTCTGCCGATATCCTTACCCAACATTGAGGATTTCTGGCAGACTGTGGAATACGACTGTAGAGTCGAACCCCCGGTGATGCGCGCAACCGTCAACCATCATATTGTTCAGTTCTCTTCTGAACATATCCGGGCGGCTCTGCGGTTTGGAAACGAGACAAGGGATGACCCGACGGAGTTTGTAGCTCCTTTCCGCGATGGGGCATTTTTGAGGATGGGTTATTCTGGTCCCTTAGGGGATTCGCAGAGAAGGAAGGGATTTCTGCTTGACCAGTGGCGCTTTCTCATGCATGTTATGATAGTATGCATGTCAGGGAGAAAGGCGGGCACTGATGGCATGGGCGCGACCATGCAGTCAGCAATGACTGCTTTGACATACAACAAGCGATTCAGCTTTAGTCAGATGGTCTTTTACGAGATTGATCGTCAACGAAGAGCGATGGCGCGTGAGCGGTTCATCATGTATCCAAGATTCCTTCAAATGATCTTGAATCATGTTGCTCCAACACTTCCTCAGCGCCGTCCGATCCGATATGTAGAGAGTGTGAACAAACGGATCTTCGCCCAGTGTCGATCCTCCAGTGCGAGGAGCAAACCTGAGCTTCGTCCTCGCCATACTCCACTCTTTGGGTACTTAATCAACCCGGGGTATGTGCCTGCTCGTGGGGATGAGTTTAGGGACCCGGCACCACAACAGGCAGGAGCACCTCAAGCTATACCTGCTGCTCCTGTTGTGTCACCGGAGGAGAATGTTGGCCTTGATGCAGAATTTGGTGGTCAAGGCTTCTTTGATATGGATCGGGTGGATCCAGAGGAGAACGTTCAGGTCCCAGTTGAACGTGCCTCGACTGTGCATGTTACTAGGGCAGCTACAACGGTGGCTGGCTCAGATTCTGATGATGAAGTGGCAGAGGCGAGAAGGATTATGGTGACTCGAGAAAGACTACATGGGAAAAGAAAGAGAACAGATGATGATGACGAGTCAGACTTTGAGGAAGAGGTACAACAGTTGATAAGAAGGTCAAGAAGGGAACGGATAGGTGCAGGATCAGGAGCCGGTGAAAGCTCTAGGGTGGTACGTTTCACTCCACCAGCACTATCCGGTATGACAATGGTTCCCTCATCCCTACAGGTTACAAGGCCAAGCGCTACGGGTATTCCCGTAGTGGCTACCTCATCTACATTTGGCCTTCCACCCACTACTTTCCAACTTTCGACTCCCTTGATCGTTTCGTTGCCGCCTCCGACTGTTACTCCATCGAAGGTCGTGGCACGCTTTATTGAGTCGACTGTTGTGGCCACTGCAGGGCTATCGGTGACGATACCACCTGCGGTTACGTCTATTTCTACTTCTGAGGTTCCGGTGACATCGGAAATCCCTCCTCAGTACACTCAAGACATTTCACATATGAGGTTCGATTTCGATGCAACCCTCTCAGACTTAGAACGAATAGCTGCACTTGAACGGGTCGTGGCAGAACAATCAAGGGTGAATCTTATCCAGACCCAGGCTATTCAACCCGTAGTTGCAGAGAATCAGATGCAGTCGTCCCTGCTGGTAGAACATGGAAAGATCATAGATGCTCTGAAGGAGTTCTTGGCATCTCAGGGGGAGACGAGCTGTAAAGGCGATGAGTTGAGGACGAAGAGAAGGAATGATAGAGACGATGATCCCAATGCGTCGAAAGATGCAGGTGGTGAGCTACCAAGAACTACTCAAGCTCTTGGAACTTCCACAACTCAGGGGGAGTCGACATCTGCAGCTGGTGGTGATGATGTGGTGGTGGTGGACGTAGAGGAGATGGATGATAGCTTGGTTGGTGATGATGATATTCTACCGAGTGATGTGATAGAGAAAATTGGTGAAGATATTGTGATTGATTATGAGATTGAAGAGGGAGAGATAGTAGAAGAGAATGTGGAGCATGACATTCCAGATGTTGAGAAAGCCGATATGGGTAATGAGATGGCAAATGATGAGACTGAATGGGAAGAGCAGCCTAGGTGGAAGGAAGGCTATGCTCAGTGGTTCGTCAAAACGAAGAAACCGGCGGTCCCTACAATGTTTAAGAAGAGTTACAACATTAAAGGCTATGCTGAAGCGAAGAAAGGGATTATTTGCTGGATCTATGATGAGCAGTTGAGGCTCTTCGTGATTAAAAGGTATGACGGTGTTCAGTATTTTAAAAGACTGTTAAGATCGTTGAATACTCTGCCGGAATGTGAAGTGAAAGACTTAGCCAGATTGGGGTTAATCAATCGAAGTGACGATAATATGGCTAGAGTTATTGGGAAAATTGTATGGAAAGAAAGTATAAAAGAGAAGAAATTTGAGCTGTTAAAACCACAGAAGGGAAAACTTGTTGAAGACAAGGATAGAGGTTTGAGAGCTGATGGAAAGCCTTGGATGGTCATGAAGTATAAACCGATCCGGTGTTTGAAAGAAGTACCGATGAAGCTTATGCCCAAGGATGTGCTTAAAGACCTAAAGTGGTGGTTTGTAGATTGTGAGACAGCTGAGGCAGTGATGGAAGACGAGGATGAACAAGAGCTTCTAAGAGTTTACGATCCGATGCATTTGGTAAACTTATCGCAAGCTGATCTGCAGGTGCTCAATGAGAAGAAAATCTTTTATATTCCTGCTTGGAAAGACGAAGCGAGGAAATATCAAAGAGTTGTGTCAGTTTGTGTTAGAGAAGGAGTGCATGCGTGAAGATACAAGATTGAAGATTACAAGACACGTGTTTGAAGCTAAAGAGATGAAGCTACTGCCAAAGGGGAGTCTGTTGGTGCATAATGTCAGTAGTTCAGTGTTTAGTGTCTGTAATCGCGTTTGTAATGTTTTATGTTTTGTATAAGCGAAGTTGCTAACAAGTTCGCTGATATGGGCGAACTTGTTAGACAAGCGAAGTTAGTGACAACTTCGCCTGAACATGCCAGGCGAAGTTGTCGTGATTATATAAGCCATCTGTTACGGCTTATTAATCAATTAATTCAGTTTTACAGTTTTCGTGTATTCGAGTCAGAGAGAGTCTGTAATCAAGTGATCTTCGTATCACGTGTTTAAGGTTGGTATACAACGTGTTTGATTATCGTGTGTTAATCGTATTGTTTTCTATACTCGTAACGTCTTACGTAGGGATTCCGCACCTGCGTAGTACGTGATATCTCGTGTAGATCCGGCTGGGAACCTACATTGAGAGGATACTTTTCACAAAAGGGTGGTGGAACATTTTTATATTTCTCTTCAGGGCTCATCTTTTCTAGATATCCCACTATGTTTTCTGTTGAGACAAGGTTCTGCAGGAATTCCAGTTGAATCGGTAATTCTGAGTTCTTGAGCTTCTCTTCAGTATACATTTTCTTCAGCCCCTCAATTTCAACATTCATCTTTGATTGAGTCATAAAGGTCTGCACAGAATCTTCTTCCAAGCCTTTAATCTGATTGTCATAAGTATCTTCACTTGCTTTATAGACATTTAGTATAGCGTCCTTTCTCCCACACTCAGATTTCCAGTTTCCAACCTCCTTGCTGAGATCATCAATTTTTAAAAGAAGTTCGGAAATAGAAGGTTCAGTGTGTACCTGTGAGTTTGAAGATTCTCCCTTTTCATGCACTTTAGCCATGTATGCAACATTGGCCTTTTAAATTTCTGCAACATGATTGCTCCAATCAAAGTCACCATCTTGAGGCACCATTGTCACTGCAACATTCCCTTGGCCTTGTTCTGGTTCACCACATTAGCAGCTCCCCTGTTCTGGTTCCTCTGTATCTGCAGCTGGTTGTTTTTGTGCTGAGGCTGGGTTTGTTGTTGTTGGGGTCTGTTTTGATGTTGATAGAGATTTTGATTTGTGGTTGTTTCTCTGTTGATACCCTTGATGATTCTGATGTTGGTTTTGGTAGAACTGTGCTTGGTTCATTTGATTTCCAAATGGTTTTGGAAGACTGCATTCCCTTGCCAAATGACCTGGCTGTTGGCAATTGTAGCAGATGGCTTTTGACTTGTCAAATCCAATTCTTTCATTTGTTCCCAAGAAGGTAGATCTCCTAGTCTTATTGTATAGCTTCTTACTTCTTACAGCCAACATTGCTGCCTGCCACTTAAGAGCCATGTCTTCAAGATCATCTGCATCAATTTGTTCCAAATCCTCTTGCACAACACTTATGTGTATCAGATTCTTTGCAACAAAAGCATTATAAGAATCAGTGAACATAGAGAATAATGCTTGGTAGTTGGTCCCTTGATTTGAATTCTGAGTATATGCAAGGTGTCCACTAGCTGTTGAGGCATTGTCATCTTCGATCATTTGAATATTGAATCTTGACTGGCTTCCTCCACACATTGAGCCTCTTTCAGATGGCTCTTCCACAATAAGCTGTTGCTGAGATTTGATAGAGATTGCCCATTGGTGAAACTAGTGAATTTGTCACTGGAAAGCTAGGCTTCTCTTCGCTTCTCATGTGATTTTCACAATCATTTCATGCTCAGCAGCTTGAAGAAAGGATATAACATCATCAAGCTTGAAATTGGGAAAGTTTTCTTTCTCTGTAATAAACTTGCTAGCCGTATACCATTCACCAGAAAAAGAAGAAAGCAGCTTCTTCTTCAGCTCAAAGTCAGAGATTTGCATATTAGTTGTTCTGATTTCATTAACAATGTTCAAGAATCTTTGCAGTACTAATTTTAGTCTTTCACCTTCTTTAAACTTGAACCTGTCAAGCTGTTGCTTCAATCTGACTTTCTTTATGTCTCTCAGCTCAACATTTCGTTCAAACATCTCAATAACTACATCATACATCTCCTTTGCAGTCTTATGGTGATTCACACTGGTCAATATTTCCCATGAGAGACCCAGTTTCAGCATTGACAACGCCTTGTCATCTCGTTTCTTCATTTGTCTTTCAATAGTGGCATTGTTGTTTGTTGCTTGGGAAGGAATGTAATTTCCATCTCTGATTGAGTTCCATAGCTCGGTGTCATTGTAGTTAACAACGGCTTCAAACAAAACTTTCCATTTTATGTAGTTTTCTTGACCGAGCAACCTTGGAATCTTGTTTGTAGATACTTCTTGATCTTCCATTTCTTCAGATCTGGACCCAGCAACCCTTTAACTCTACCAAGCTTCAACCTTTATCTCAAAACCTTCAGTCCCGTGGCCTTCAGTTAGCTTCCAAAGCTCTAATACCACTTGTCAGGACCTGACCTGGTGCAAACCATAGTTGTTGAAAAGAACACACAGATCTAATAAACCCAAAGGCCTTCTGAATATCCCGGCGGAATCAGTATATTCAGGGGATGGGAGTAAAGGTATGAAACATATACAAAACAATAATAGATAATCAGTAAGAACAATAATCAAAGACAAAGATTCACTATATTGAATATACCATTAATGTATCAGTGAAAGGAATGTCTAGGCTTTTGTGAAGGCGGCAGCGGCAGCAGTACGAGGAGACAAAAGGAATATTCGTTAGAATGTTTGTGCTCTCGTATCATGTGCCTTATCCACGCTTTCAATAAATAGAAACCTAAGACACTATTTATAGGCCCTAGCATTCCTTCTAGAATACCCTAATCATTACATAATAAGTGAGAAAATAAATACAAGTGTAAAACAAGTCTTTGAGTATGATACATCTTGTTCGAGCAGACTTGATATACATAGCATGCTCGATGCAAGTCTTTGAGTATACTTTACTTTAGAATATTTTCAGATAGAAAATATTTTTCTCCAGCACGCTTCAATCTTCTTGACCAATCCTTTCTTTGCTCGAATGAGTCCCTCGAGCAAGCATGTTCTTATTGATATCTTCAATCATGCCTTGGAGACTTATTTGAACAATCTTCAGCATACTCGGATGCAAAGATTGCTCGGGACTGAACCATGCTCGAAGTCTATACTTAGAACATTTTGACATCTTTTTTATTGCATCCATGCTCGACCCACCAATGTGCTCGAATCACTTGGTTTAAGATGGATAGATCAAGTTGTTTACTAGATTGGAAATCCATACTCGATGAAGAACATTCGTGCTCGAAGAAGTGTAGCTTGCTCGAAGCCTTCAACACTTAGAAGAATTCACTGAAGTAAGTCTTATATTCATAAGTCACTATGCTCGAGGTAGTAAACCATGCTCGAGGGTCCAAGCTTGCTCGTAGTCAATTCTTTGAGGAGGTTGAGAAGACTCCAGTCTTCCTTTATAAATATCCGACTCAACATTCTGGGCCATTTGTGAATGTCTACAGTAGATGTACATCACTGTAACATCTTGGATTTTTCAAACCCGTATTCGTTAAAGTTTAACCCGACCAGGGAATATATTTAGATCTTTATTATTAATAAAAATCAAATATTTATAAGTATTCAAGTTTCTAATATTCATTATATACCCTTCATCTTCACATGTTGTCCATTTCTTATTTTATGCATAAAAGCTTCACTAGTTGATCATTTAACAAAGTACAAGGACCAAAGTCGTCAAAATCAAAATGTCTACCCCTTGGTGGCCGGAGCGCCACGTGGCCAGCCCCTACCTCACCATCGCGCGACGCTATTGGCATATTGCACAAATCGGTTACTTGTTAAAGCTTTCCTAGTTGGTTTTTGGTGTATAAATCGCTTATTTTTGGTATAAATCGAGTAAATTAGGTCTAAGAAAAGAAATATAACTAAAATACATGTCCATATACATAAACCCTTGCTCAAGCATGAAATCTACAGATTATTTCATTGATTCAGTCATTAAATGCTTATTCGGTTGCTTAAACGAGTAACTAACCATAATTAGTTTGTTTTAGTGTTTTCTATATAAACAACCCTTATTACTCCTGCCATAAACTTTCCCTAAACCCTAACACTAATCCCAGCCATCACATGCCTCTGACCCTCATCAAACTATTCGGTTTTAGCTTATTTGTTGAAGATACAAGTTTGTTCGTTTGACTTTGCTTATAATTGGACCTTTGACTCTTTGTTGTGGTTGATTCTTTCACTTTCCGGGTAAGTTGTAAACTAAGAAATCATTCATACATAATCCCTAGTCAATAAAATTCAATCAATTTTGGTGGTTGAAGGGTGTTGACTGGTCAATTCGTTTAAAACTCGTTAAAAGGCACAATAGTCAACAAGTTTGACTTTACGTTTTCTCATACTTCTGGTCGGATTCAACATTCGGTCCAGAAGACTTTTATTCTCGTAACGAAATTTTAAGGCTACTCACCAAAACCCGACTTCTGACTCGCTGTTCGGATTCTTGTCAGTACCAGCTCGCTTAAACGTTTAATTTAACATAACCGGAGTTCTAGATGTCCGTTTGGACCGATTCTTGCGGCATCAAGTTTGTTTTTACTTATATTATCATATCCCAAATTTTCAGGTTCTTATTGTTATCTCGTTTGACGCGTTAGTGGACGACTTGTTTAAATCGTAGTTCGTTTTTCATATTTATTAATCACTTGCCTTCCATCTAAGGTGAGTTTTGTCATTTCCCTATTTTTACTAAGTTTTTTAAATGTTTTGGGGACATATGCGTACTTCATATTATATATATATATATATATATATATATATTAAAAATTAGCAAACGTGTAATTGTGTGTGATTAATCAAATATACTTGTTATGTACTTACTTGTTTATGTGCGCATTCGTATTCGGAGAGGTCCAACATATTCTCATGTATAGGGTTCTCATTATTATTTACCCGCACCCGATTCGCTTGGCAGTGGTTAATTAACACCTTATTTGCTCACGGTTTGATTTACTTACCACATTTATTACGTTTTGCTTATTTTTTTATTTATTATATTAACATTATTTCATTGCAAAAACTGGTGATAAACTCACTCAACATGTGTTGTTGACAAACTCTGTTCTCTACGCATATGCAGGTTGCCATTGAATTGAAGTTGAAGTATGGACACTTAGAAAGATAGGGTTTTAATGAAGACAATTATTATTTAAGAGTTGTTTGGTTTACCTGTTTTAAATTATTCATTTGTATTTGGAATATTTGTGCGTTGTATTTGGCAAATAATTAACTTAATAGATATTGTCATATTTTATTTATGATAGTATCTTTGAGCTGCGAACAATCGGCTCACGCCCCGACATTTCCGCTTTAGGTTGGGGTGTGACAGATTGATATCAGAGCCGAAGGTTATAAGATAGGTAATTAGAAATTGTCCTAGACATATGCTTAGACCATATACGTTCTTATCTAAACTGCCTTATTGTATCTTATTTATTTATTGCATACACACACAAATTCTAAGACTATGCCTCACATTCAAAATATTTTTCTAAATCTTTTATTTTTGGGTAGATATGCCTTTTACTTTGGGAAATTCTCTAAGAATTCCGTGTTTTGTTTTTACTTCCAAAATTGTGTTTTTTTTATTTATTTTAAATTCTTAGTTGGGTGAAAAATCCATGTAAATCCATGGGCACTTCAACTATCCATGTCTCGACCCGTTTTCAAATTTGATTTTTGGTGGGAACGTATCGTCCTGGGTGGTTCCCGAGATACTCCAACTACTTATATTTGGATTCGATATTTTCGATATTTAGTTGGGTCGGTTAAAACGCCATGTAACGCTCATGGGCCGAACAACTCCATTGATTTGATAATTCGTTAATTAGTTGAGCCAGTTAAATGCCATGTAAACGCTCATGGGCTGACCAACTCAAATTGTTTGTTACTTGTTATTTTAATTGGGCCAATAAATTGCCATGGAACGCTCATGGAGGCTCAATTCACAAAATTTATGTTGCTTTATTTAGTTGGGCCATTCAAATTGTCATTGAAAGGTCACGGGAGATTAACTCATTGAACATGTTTCGTAATTTAATTTGGGTTCACAAGCTGCTATGGAAAGTCCATGGAAAGCCCAACCCAATAACATTTTACTTTTAAAATTTTTTATTAACCTAAATATCTAAAAAAATATTCACATTATTTTAAATCCTGACTTGTCCTCGAGTCATCACTAGCACGATATCATTTGAATTCTCCTTCTCTATTATCTCACATCAACTCATTCCCACAATTTACCCATTATCTCATAAAGTTTCATCTTTGGTCCTCATAGAATGTCTTCCCTAAGAATCTATCATCCTAATCAATGTTGTTCATCTGGTTTGTACGATCGCCTATCGACCACTAGAATAGCCAAGGAGTTTGCTGCTGCTATGCCGTTAACCAAACAACCGCCAACCTTAACAAAACCAAAATACCCCGAACAAGAAATCGTATACTAACTCGTATCCGTTATAATATTATTTAAATTATCTTCTCTCATTTATTTTCATATTCTCAAATTATAAATTATCAAGTGTATTTCGATCCTTTCCCTCAACTTTAAACTATAACTATTTTACTACCTCTTGTTTTTCCTTAACCTCATGTTAGTTTTCACAACTTCGTATCCATTTTATAAGTCTTTATTATTAAAATTCAATTATTGTAAATATTATTATTAAACTAAATTTTTCATTATTAAATTAAATCTTCCATTAATTAATTTAACTTTTATCATTAAATTGACTTTTGATTTAATCTCCATGTAAAACTCGATCAGTCACTTTATTTATTGATTAAGTTTTGTTATTTAGTTGAAATTAAACAGTGGTCCGTAAATATTTTGACTCCCCACTTTGATTTTTGATACACCTTGAAAATTTTGAATGTTTTATGATAAAATCGTAGTTGTTAGAATAGTCATGGTAGTTCATGCATTTTTAGCCTCACGTTTATCTTATTTTGTTATATGCTTTACATCTTTTTTTTGGAATCACAATTAATTTAAATTTTCGTTATTTACTTGAACTTCCATTATAAACCATCGACAATTCAATTTACGTGTTTCCTAATATTTATAACGATTTTGTGGAAAAGGAAGAATCCACGAATTTCCAATTTAATCTAATTTAATATCTTCACATACCCACCTTATATTTTATCTAAATTTAAAGATTTAATTGGAATAGGACTATCTCGGTGATTCGGGAATATCCGCTTCCCAATTTAATCTATTAACGATTGGTTTGAATATATACATTTTCGCATTTTAATTAATATTTCAATTATCATTTACTAGTTATTATAATATTTCAAATCAAATTAATCTCATCTAAAAAATCACAACTTGAAAATCTATAACTTTATATCAATTTCCCTTTAATTTCATAAGTCTCTCAACTAACTAAACTCGACTCACCAAAATCTTCGTTTAAACTTATACTCTCGATCTTAAGAATTTTGTTCCTAATGAATACGATCTTTAAAGATTCTACACATTATTAACTATTTTAAGATTTGTTATAAATTAAACTTTTGTGCATTTCATATCCTGAATAAAGTTTTTATTAGAATCTTGTACCTCTATCTCAATTTCTTATTCTCGATTATCACAATTCATAATAGCATCCGTTTCAATAAATTGGTTCCCTTTCACTTTCCAAAACTTTTCTTTTATAAGCAAAAGATGTTTTAGAACTTACACTGTTTTATTAATCAAACTCGAATATTTATTGATTATCTTCTAATTTATACTTAAATAAAAAAAACGTTTACTTTTTCTCAACATTTTAGCTTTCAATGTTTTATAACCCACATGATGGGACGGATTATGCGGACCATACGATGAAAAGAGTAATTATGGATGCATACATAATTATCCGAGTCCTTGCATGGAAATCATAATAAGTACAATTGTATGTCATGATTTAGAACCTAAGGTAGCTTGGGTAACGGTACAAATAATAAGATGATAAGGACATGGTGGATACGCCGCTGGTACATCCAATATATAAGTGCCCTTATCGGATTGTTATATGGAGCGTTGCTTGGGTTATTAGAAGTTCTATGTTATGATATTTTCCATAAAAAGTTTAATTATTTTCAAAACATTGAGGTTTTAGTTTTCTTTAATTTCGGTATGAAATTCTGTAAGGCCCCGAACCCCGGGAACCCAACAGTTGGTAATCATTCAAAACACTCGTAAAAATAATTAAACTTGAAAACAATTCTTTTCATTAAAATAAGCATCACAGAGTATAATTCGGCGGAAAACGTAAATAAGTAAATGAGTTCCCAAAACCTGGGAATTTTGCCCAAAATCAACATAATTATCTTTAAATAAAAACGTTTAAAAATAAATGTTTAATAATAAAATCTTCATTCCCCGTATGCCCTTCACCGTCCAAGTAGCTTCGTGCATTTCCAAGCGATAAGGCATCCTCTTCCTAACCTGAAACTCAAACTAACATGCACACAAAGTCAGCTTAAGCTGAGTGAGTTCAAGTTTTAAATAAGTAACAAAAGTCTTAAATAATCATTCCAACGGTTTTAAAACGGTAAACGGAAATACATCAGTTAGGTCACCACATTCGATAAATAGTCATTCTTACGTATGAGCATCTCTATACATGCATTCCTATATATATATCAATATATATATATATATATATATAACATTCAATAATAACATTTAGGGCCGAGGAAACGTACAACCCAAACACATAACATTCGGTGCATGCAAACACAAAGTAGGCATACGCAACATTCAGTAGTCGAGACGACTACAACATTCGCCAAATATTGGCCATTCTAATATATATATATATATATACATAAACACATTCTATAATATTCCAAGGCCTACCAATACTAGCAAGCCTATGCAAAATAATTTAAAACATTTCATTAAGTGAGAAAACACTTAGGTGTGCATGCTAGCCCAAAACTTAAAAAGAGTTAAACGGGGCATCAAGAACTCACCTGAAATCAATCGAACACATGTAACGAGCTAGGAAATCCCTAAGTGCATAATCACAAGCAAGGGTCTGTAAAGTATACACAACGTGTTACTAAACTAGACCGTAAGAACACCCTTGCCTAATGGGCCATTCAGGCCCAACACTTGGCCCAGGCCCAACAACTTGGCCCAAGCCCCAACTCTTGGCCCAAGGCCCAACTTGGCCCAAGGCCCAACACTTGGGCCAAGGCCCAACAACTTGGCCCAAGGCCCAACAACCTTACCTCAGCCCCTAAAACCTTTCAACTAACCAAATCCACCGGTTAAGCCTAAATCAAACTTATCAATTAATAACGAGTCAAACGTGTAGATTTTAGCATGCGAAGATGCGTTTAATTATATAGGATAACCTATGAAATAAATTATTAAATTTTTACCAAAATTTGATAAATGTCTTAGGTTTATAAAAATATTTTTATTATATTTTTCTATTAGACACAAAAATTATAAAAATTCCTCCAACACAGCAAGGTACGTGCAGCTATTTCAGTGCGCAACAACATGGTTTTATTTTTATAAAATTTATTACCGAACCAAATTAAACGATTCCAATTGGGTTTGGTTCCTACCTCAAAATACTAACTTCCAGATGTGGAACCAACCAATTCGGACCTGTCGAAAAAAGGTTATGACGTCGGGAAGACAGACTGGAATCCGTCATCCCGCATCAGCTTTGACACTCAATTTTATAAATTCATAAAAACCATTCAAATCTCGTCCAAAATTACGTATTATACCTTTCTGGAAACTAGACTCAAAGTAGAATATCATGGAATCAAGAATCGATCAAAAACAATGGATTATCATCGCGTTACAGACCCTACAATAAACGTATACAAGTCTGTCAGCAAACTGTTATCATCAAAACTCAACCTTAACGACCAATAAGCGCGTTAATATGATCAATTAAGGTGTAAAAGACATGGGGAATCATAAACCGACCTTGAATTGAAGTTTTCACGGCTGAAACTTGGCTGGGCAGAAGAAAAACGAGCAGGGGGGGTCTTGAGGTCCGATCGCTGCATCAAAACACACCCAAGCCCCTGATAAGAGGCATCAGAATACACTACCAAATCATCGGTGCCATCAGGTAAAGCTAAAATCGGGGCATGCGTCAATCTGTTCTTCAACTCGAGCAAAGCCTCCTCCTGTTCTGAACCCCAAACGAACTTAACACTCTTCTTAGTCAACTTGGTCAGTGAAGAAGCAATTTTCAAAAAAAATCGGGAATAAAGCAGCGGTAATACCCCGCCAAACCCAGAAAACTACGGATTTCAGATGGAGACTTAGGAGACTCCCATTCATTCACGGCTTCCACCTTTGCAGGATCAACCAGAATACCACTCGGGTTAATAACATGACCCAAGAATTGATCCTCACGCAACCAGAAGGAACACTTAGAGAATTTCGCATACAGTTTGTTCTTCCGCAGAGCCTCCAACACTTCCACGAGATGACCGGTGTGATCGGATTCACTTTTTGAGTACACAAGAATGTCGTCGATGAACATAATAACTGAACGATCGAGCATCGGTCTACACACCCAGTTCATAAGATCCATGAACGCAGCCGGTGCGTTAGTCAAACCGAAAGACATCACCAGAAATTCATAATGTCCATAACGAGAACGGAAGGCAGTCTTAGGAATATCTTCCTCCCGAATTTTCAACTGATGATACCCGGACCTAAGGTCGATTTTCGAGAACCAACTATCTCCTTGGAGCTGATCAAACAAGTTGTCGATCCTCGGGAGCGGGTACCGATTTTTAATAGTGAGCTTATTCAACTCACGGTAGTCAATGCACATTCACATGCTACCGTCCTTCTTCTTAACGAACAAGACCGGGGCACCCCAAGGCGAGATGCTCGGTCGAATAAAGCCCTTATCGAGCAAGTCTTCCAACTGAGCCATAAGTTCCTTCATTTCTTTCGGCGCTAGGCGTTAGGGAGCTCGGGCAATGGGTTTGGCGCCTTGTACAAGGTCTATCTTGAACTCGACCTCGCGATCCGGCGGCACATCTGACAAATCATCTGGAAATACGTCCGGGAAATCCCGAACAATAGGAACATCACCAACGGTAGCCACCTCGGTATTCACATTCATAGCATACGCCAGATACGCCCCGCACCCCCGCTGCATCAACTTTCCCGCCTTAAGCATGGATATAATATGTGGCGTCGCAACATTCCGATCACCGAAGACCGTAATTTGAGTCCCATCCGGGGCACTTAGACGAACGAGTTTCTGACCACAAATGATCTGAGCATCAACATTCGCGAGCCAATCCATCCCGAGCACCACATCGAAACAACCAAGCGGCATCAATTACAATCGCACCGGAAATCTATACCCAGACAACTCAATGGAACAACCCTGAATAGCCCTAGACACGGACACGGATTTTCCTACGGGAACCTCAACCTCAAACACATCGACTACGTGCTCGGGTGATTTATTCAACGATGAACAGAAAGTGGTAGACACAAAACTTCTACTGGCGCCCGAATCAAATAAAACTGACGCCGGTAATTCATCAAGTTAAAAGGTATCTGTGATAACATCATGCTCCTACTTACCTAAACAGTTGCTCATACATTCTTGAAGGAGCGAGGAATTTAAGCGGTCAAGTACCAAGGAACCCAGAGTAACAATATGCTACGCCTCAGCTAAACAATTACACGCAAAGCGTTCGAGAGGATGGGAAACGAACAGGAGAATTTAGGGAATAAGATAAACTTTAGCGCTAACGACTCGAGAGTTAGCCAAATCCTATCCCTACAAAGACGAAACCCTAACATAGTCAGACACAAGTGGTATTTAAAACATGGAAGGTAAGGGTAAACTGCAAATAACGTTGATCAAGTGTTATTAGTCGTTTACTTCACCAGCCCGTAACCACATTAGCATTCTATCTAACACTTAACAATTAATCACATACTGATGCGATCGGCTGCATAGGGTTTTTGGCTTTTCTTGGCTTTTTGTTGTTTGAATCTTGATCCAATCCTTGGTTCTGATTGCTTAGTAGGTTTGTTATTGATCACGGCTATTGTTATAGTTTAGCTAGATCGATAATATCCTATTAATTGATTTAGAATCTTGTGGTTAATCAAGGTTAGGGTTGTTTGTTATTGATCGATTCTAGGGTTTTCTTGATCTTGATCCTTCTTGATCTTGATTCGGTGTTGGTGATCTTGATCTATTGGCCGATCTTGATTAGGGTTTCTTGGCTGATTGGTTCCTTGGATTGTTGGGTTCCTTGGATCGTGATCTTGGCTGATTGATCTTGATCTTGATTGTTCTAAGGTTTTTTCTTGATCTTGATTAGGTGTTGCTTGATCTTGATCCATTGGCCGTTCTTGATTAGGGTTTCCTTGGCTGATTGGTTTCGTGGATTGGCCGATTGGTTCTTGGCTGATTTGGTTCTTTGGATCTTGATCTTGGCCGATTTGATCTTGGCTGATTTGATTCTTTGGATCTTGATCTTGATCTTGATCTTAATTTTGGCTGAGATTGTTTCTTGATCTTGGCTGAGATTCTTTGGATCTTGATCTTGATATTGGCCGATTTGTCCTTGGTTTGATTGGCTGATCTTGATCTTGATTTTTGGGGTATCTTGGCTATTTTTTGTGACCGATCAGGGTGTGGTGTGATTTCATTCTTGGGTTTGCATGGAGCAGAAGGGTGGTAATGGTTTTGTTGATAGTGTTATGCAAGGGTTTTCAGCTAGTCGAGTAACGAACATTGATGGGGTTCTCCCTCGTAGGGGGGCTCTGAAAACTGGTTCATCTGGAAACCCTAATGCTACGGGTTCGTCTGTTTCGTTTGCTGCAAACACTACATTCATTGCTCCTTTAAATGATGTTAGCAACAAAGATGGTGGATGTTCAGCCATGGGGAACAAAGATAGTGGTTGTTCGAGCGATAAAAAGGCTATTGGATCAGATTCGTTAAATATTCAACAAGATGAAGGTTTTTCAGCCTTTGTCTCGGACGACAACAAGGTGTTTGGATCTGAATCTTCTAATATTCAGAGGGATGTAGGGAAGGAAAAACATATGGAAAATTCTAAGCCTTCGTATGTGAGTGTTGTGCAACTTGAAAACAAGACATCGAAGGTAACATTAAGAAAATTAAATGTGGAGTCAACAATGGAAGGAGTTGATGTGGTTATCCCGGTTGAATCTGTCAAGAAAGTTAAAGAAAGGTTTAATAATACTTTGTTTGGCTATTTTTTGGGTAATAGACTTCCTTTTCCGGTTGTTGAGGATTTTGCTAAGAAAAATTGGAACAAATATGGGCTTACGAGACTTATGATGAATGCGAAAGGGTTTTTCTTTTTCAAGTTTCATACGGAAGCTGGGATGATGAAGTTGATTGAAGATGGTCCTTGGATGATTAGGAATGTCCCCATTATTCTTCATATTTGGACTATGGAGTCAGATTTGGAGAAGGAGGATGTACGGTCTGTTCCGGTTTGGGTCAAATTACAGAACATTCCCCTGGGTGCTTTTACTGAGGAGGGTCTAAGTATACTCGCGTCAAGAATTGGGGATCCGATAAGTATGGATTCTTATACTGCCAATATGTGTAAGGAATCGTGGGGAAGAAGTAGTTTTGCTAGAGTCCAGGTTGAGCTTCAGCCAAATCAGGATATTAAAAGGAAGCTTGTTGTTGCTGTTCCGGATACGTGGGGGGAGACAAATAAGATCTCGGAGATTAAGATTGAATATGATTGGGAGCCCCCCAGATGTTCTTTATGTGAGGTGTTTGGCCATTCGAACACTCAATGCCCGAAACAAGTTCATGATAAAAAGTTAAATGATGAACCAACGAAAGTCACTAATGATGATGGTTTCCAGAGGGTGAAGGGAAAGAAAAAAGTTAATACGCAAGTCAAAAAACATAATCTTGTTTATCGACCGGTGGTTAAACCTGCTGTGTCACAACCTATAAATAAACCATCTGCTCAAGGACAAGACAATAATTATCCTGTGGGTAAACCTACAACTCCTATGGCTGTGGGGGTCCAGTTAAAGGAAAAGCATGCTGTCCAAACCAGTAACCGGTTTGGTAATTGGGCGGACGAATCGGAAAGTAATGAAGATGATGATGATGTGGAGGAGTTGTTTACGGATGTGGCTAAAGCTATGAAAGCGGATATTGGTTCTGAGGGTGCAAGCACACCCGGTGAATTGGGTGTTTAATGGGTACCATCGCCACTTGGAATATAAAAGGGTTGAACCGCCCTCTTAAACAAAAAGAGGTTCGTAAGGTAATCCAAGAGAATAATATTCAGGTGTGTGCTATTCTTGAGTCTCACGTCAAATTAAACGCGGTTTTTGATGTTTGTAAGAAGATTTGTAAAAATTGGGATTGGACCAGCAATGGTAGTGTTTGTGATAAAGGTACTCGGATTATTGTGGGGTGGAATACGGATTTGGTTGATCTTATGGTTATTGATTATTCGAACCAGGTTCTTCACGTTCAGTTAAAGTTTAAGCTGGATAGCAAGGTGATGTATGGTTCTTTTGTGTATGCTGAGAATTGTTATTTGAAAAGAAGGGAGTTATGGCATAATCTTGCTGTTCATAATCAATTCACTCGTGGTAAACCTTGGGCTTTACTAGGAGATTTTAATTGTGCTCTTAATTTGGAAGACAGCTTACATGGTTCTTCCAAAATTTCCACTGGGATGCTTGATTTTCGTGATTGTGTTAAGAACATTGAAGTTGAGGATATAAATGGGGTCGGACTCCAATTCACTTGGAGCAATAAACCGAAAACGGGTATGGGTCTTTTCAAAAAGCTTGATAGGGTGATGGGAAACTCTAAATTCATGGAGATTTTTAATGATTCTTCGGCGGTGTTCCTTCCGTACCGGATTTCAGACCACTCTCCATGTCTATTGAAATTCCCCTCTCTTATTAAAGGTAAGCCTAAACCGTTTAAATTCCCTAATTTCTTGATTGGAAAACCGGGTTATAATGATATTATTGCTAACGGCTGGAATATTGAGGTGAATGGTTATCACATGTTTCGCGTGGTAAAGAAACTCCAAAACTTAAAACATCCTATCCGTTCTTTGCTGCACCGGCAAGGTAATCTCCACAAGAAGGTTAATGATCATAGAACCCTTCTGGATGCTTGTCAAACCCGTCTCGACATGGACCCTACTAATTTGGAGTTGATTCGGGAGCAGAGTAGTTATCTTAAGGCTTATCATGAGGCGGCTAAAGATGAGGAAGAATTCATTAAACAGAAGGCTAAAGTTGATTGGTTAAAGCTTGGTGACTCTAACACTGCGTACTTTCACAATTCCTTGAAAATGCGAAACCATAGGGGTCGTATTGATATTATAAGTGATGCTCAGGGCCGTTTATTTGAGGGGTTGGATGTTCCTTCGGTGTTTGTTAATCATTTTATGAACATTTTTGGTTCAGATTTGCAACCATTGAGAAAACCGGATAATCAGATTTTTACTACTAAGCTCACGGCCTCTCAGGCGGAGCTTATGGTTAGACCTATATCCGATTTGGAAATCAAGGATGCGTTTTTCTCTATTGGGAATTCCAAAGCGCCGGGTCCTGATGGTTTTTCCTCGGCCTTCTTCAAAAGTTCTTGGGATATTGTTGGGAAAGATGTTTGTTTGGCGGTTCATGAATTTTTCAGAAAAGGAAGTCTCCTTAAACAGGTAAACCACACTATTATTGCCCTTATTCCCAAAGTGACCAACATTGTGACTCCTAATGATTTTCGCCCCATCTCGTGCTGCAACACTTTATATAAATGCATTACCAAGATTATCTCGGTTCGTATGATGAAGGGTTTGGAGTCGTTAATTGATATCAATCAGTCTGCGTTTGTGCCTGGGCGTAGGATTTCTGATAACATCCTTTTGACCCAAGAGTTAATGCATAGTTATCACACTAATAATGGTCCGCCTAGATGTGCTTTTAAAGTTGATATCCAGAAAGCTTACGATACGGTCAGTTGGGACTTCATTCGTGATATTCTTTTTGGGTATGGTTTCCACGATAGGATGATTCATTGGATAATGGAGTGCATAACCACTTCTTCCTTTTCGATATCCGTTAATGGTAACTTACACGGGTTCTTTAGTGGTAAAAGAGGTCTGAGACAGGGTGATCCGATGTCCCCTTATATTTTCACGCTGGTTATGCAAGTTCTCACGTTAATTTTGCATCGAAAGGTTCGTATTGAACGCTCGTTCCGTTTTCATCGTTATTGTGAAAAATTAAATATTATCAATATTTGCTTTGCGGATGATTTGTTCCTGTTTGCTCGAGGTGATGTGAATTCTGCTAAAACCATTATGGGGGCTCTGAATGATTTCAAAGATATGTCCGGGCTTACTCCGAGTGTTCCGAAAAGTACCACGTTTTTCTGTAATGTCCCGGACCGCGTTAAAAGTGGTATTTTGAATATTATGCCCTTCGTTGAAGGAAGGCTCCCGGTTAAATACTTGGGAGTTCCGCTTATTTCCACGAGGTTAAATTACCGTGATTGTAAGAGGTTGCTGGATTGTATGGATAGTCGGATTGGAGATTGGAAGAATAAAACTTTATCTTTTGCGGGTAAACTGCAGCTGGTCAGGTCTGTTCTGTCGTCCTTATATATTTATTGGTCTGCTGTGTTTTCACTCCCTTCTAGACTTATTGCTGATCTTGAGAAACGGATTAAAAATTTCCTTTGGGACTATGGTCACAATAAGGGAAAGCATAAAGTCTCTTGGGATATTGTGTGTCGGCCGAAATGTGAAGGTGGTTTGGGTATCCGGCGTATCCGGGATGTCAATAACTCTCTTCTGGTTTATCATATTTGGAGCTTAATCAATGTGCGTAATTCGTTGTGGGTTAAATGGATTCATGAGTATAAAATGAAGGGGCGAAATTTTTGGAGCTTGCAGATTCCTAACTCGTGTTCTTGGGGGTGGAGGAAAATTATTCAGTTTCGTCCCCATATTAGACAGTTTATATGGCATGAAATTGGTAATGGGAGATCTACTTCAGTTTGGTACGATAAATGGGATGATCTTTGTCCTTTAATTGATTATATCAACCCTAGAGCTATACATCGGGCTGGATTGTCTTTAGAGACCTGTGTCAGTGATGTGGTTCATCATAATAACTGGGGTTGGCCGCCTGATTGGTTTTTGAGATACCCATTTCTTTCGAACTTAAAAGAGGTAAGTATTTGTCCGGATAAGAGGGACAAGATAGTGGTAATGGATGAGAATGGGACTTCAATGAGTTTCTCGGCTTCAGGTATATGGCATCTTCTTCGGAGACCGGCTGATAAGGTGTCTTGGGTGCATGTTGTTTGGTTCTCTCAATGTGTTCCAAAACACTCCTTTATGTTGTGGACTGTGATTCATGACAGGTTGAGCACGCAGAATCGTATTATGGGGTGGAAGATTGGTGGGTATCCAAATCATAACTTGTATTGCTGCCTTCTTTGTAATGGAGAGCCGGATTCTCGTAATCATCTCTTCTTTGATTGTAAGTTCTCTTCTGAGGTTTGGAGTATTGTAAAAATGAAAGGGAAGTTTCAGGGGTGCAGAAATGGTTGGGCGAATATTCTTCAATATGTGTCTCAATTTGGAATGTCCAACTCTATTGATAATGTTGTTAATCGGCTGTTATTTGGGGCTTCGGTGTACATTATTTGGAAGGAGCGAAATAACCGGCTTTTCAGGAACTCTTTGAAGACTCCTACGACTGTTGCTGACGAAATCATTAGGGGTACTCGCCTAAAGCTTATGACTCTAAAGTTCAAGAATTCTGAACGGATTAATCGGGTTCTCGAGGATTGGCACTTTCCGCGGGGAGTTTCCCATCAAATTGATGATAATGGTTGATTTGTTTTTTGTTTTGTTTTTTCCTTGGTTCTTGTGTAAGCTTTAGCTGTGTTTACCAGTTTTTGGTGGTTTTGGTTTGTCTACTCTTGTATGGCATGTCATACTTGAGAACTAATATGGCACTCTGTCATATTACTTGTATTTTTTGGCTGTGTGAATGCATTTAACCGGGTGAATCCCTTTACCCAAAACAATCACATACTGGAAATCTTAAATTTAAAGTAATGAGTAAATAATTTAAAGTTACCTCTTGGCGTGCAGCTACTCGCGATGGGCATACTGGTCTTTTTTCTTACAATTCGAGTCCAAGCATTCGGGGATGCTCGGATACCTCGAACCATGGCTCTGATACCAACCTGTAAGGCCCCGAACCCCAGGAACCCCACAGTTGGTAATCATTCAAAACACTCGTAAAAATAATTAAACTTGAAAACAATTCTTTTCATTAAAATAAGCATCACAGAGTATAATTCGGCGGAAAACGTAAATAAGTAAACGAGTTCCCAAAACCCGGGAATTTTGCCCAAAATCAACATAATTATCTTTAAATAAAAACTTTTAAACATAAATGTTTAATAATAAAATCTTCATTCCCCGTATGCCCTTCACCGTCCAAGTAGCTTCGTGCATGTCCAACCGATAAGGCATCCTCTTCCTAACCTGAAACTCAAACTAACATGCACACAAAGTCAGCTTAAGCTGAGTGAGTTCAAGTTTTAAATAAGTAACAAAAGTCTTAAATAATCATTCCATCGGTTATAAAACGGTAAATGGAAATACATCGGTTAGGTCACCACATTCGATAAATAGTCATTCTTACGTATGAGCATCTCTATACGTGCATTCCTAAATATATCAATATATATATATATATATATATATATATATATATATATATATATATATATATATATATATAACATTCAATAATAACATTCTGGGCCGAGAAAACGTACAACCCAAACACGTAACATTCGGCGCATGCAAATACAAAGTAGGCATACGCAACATTCAGTAGTCGAGACGACTACAACATTCGACAAATATTGGCCATTCTAAAAAATATATATATATATATATATATATATATATACACATACACATATTCTATAACATTCCAAGGCCTACCAATACTAGCAAGCCTATGCAAAATAATTTAAAACGTTTCATCAAGTGAGAAAACACTTAGGTGTGCATGCTAGCCCAAAACTTAAAAAGAGTTAAACGGGGCATCAAGAACTCACCCGAAATCAATCGAACACCTGCAACGAGCTAGGAAATCCCTAAGTGCACAATCACAAGCAAGGGCCTGTAAAGTATACACAACGTGTTACTAAACTAGACCGTAAGATCACTCTTGCCTAATGGGCCGATCAGGCCCAACAACTTGGCCCAAGGCCCAACTCTTGGCCCTAGGCCCAACAACTTGGCCTAAGGCCCAACACTTGGCCCA
Organism: Bidens hawaiensis; assembly: GCF_021521415.1. NCBI lineage: Eukaryota > Viridiplantae > Streptophyta > Magnoliopsida > Asterales > Asteraceae > Bidens > Bidens hawaiensis. The sequence continues at coordinate 867,801 of NW_027491276.1, forward strand.
AGGCCCAACAACTTGGCCCAAGGCCCAACAACCTTACCTCAGCCCCTAAAACCTTTCAACTAACCAAATCCACCGGTTAATCCTAAATCGAACTTTTCGATTAATAACGAGTAAAACGTCTAGATTTTAGCATGCGAAGATGCGTTTAATTACATAGGATAACCTTTGAAATGAATTATTAACTTTTTACCAAATTTTGATAAATGTCTTAAGTTTATAAATATATTTTTATTATATTTTTCTATTAGACACTAAAATTATAAAAATTCCTCCAACACAGCAAGGTACGTGCAACTATTCAGTGCGCAACAAAATGGTTTTATTTTTATAAAATTCATTACCAAACCAAATTAAACGATTACAATTGGGTTTGGTTCCTGTCTCAAAATACTAACTTCCAGAAGTGGAACCAACCAATTCGGACCTGTCGAAAAAAGATTATGACGTTGGGAAGACAGACCAGAATCCGTCATCCCGCATCAGCTTTGACACTCGATTTTATAAATTCATAAAAACATTCAAATCTCGTCCAAAAATTACGTATTATATCTTTCTGGAAACTAGACTCAAAGTAGAACATCATGGAATCAAGAATCGATCAAAAACAATGGATTATCATCGCGTTACAGACCCTACAATAAACGTATACAAATCTGTCAGCAAACTGTTATCATCAAAACTCAACCTTAACGACCAATAAGCGCGTTAATATGATCAATTAGGGTGTAAAAGACATGGGGAATCATAAAACGGAACTTGAATTGAAGTTTTCACGGCTGGAACTTGGCTGGGCAGAAGAAAAACGAGCAGGGGGGGGGTCTTGAGGTCCGATCGGCTGCTAGAAAGGGTTAGGGGTAAGGGTTTATTTGTTTTATGATATAAATAAAACAGTTACATCCAAGTCCCTCCAAATTGAAGTGTAAGGCAAAATAGAAGGAAAAGTTAAGTTCTTTAACGTACCGGGATAACGTAAAGGCTTCCGAGAAACGTCGGATAAGTCCCGAGAATTATACGTACTCTACAAGCTTTAATTCTTGAAACCGGAATTAACAGGCGTTTCAAATTCCCTAAAGTAGGGGAGACTGTAGCATCTCTGAGTTTTCAAACCCGTATTCGTTAACGTTTAACCCAACTCGGGAATATTTTTAGATCTTTAATATTATTAAATATCAAATATTTATAAGTTTCTAATTTTCATTTTATACCCTTCATCCTTCACAAGTTGTCCATTTCTTATTTTATGCATAAAAGCTTCACTTTAAGTCATAACAGGCGATGTTTTGAGCAAAAGGATGGATAAACGTCTTTTAAAATGTATTACAAGGCCGATAAACAAAATGTCTCATGCCGATAAACAAAATGTCGGGTCCTACATACTAATCTAACACTTTAAGTTATAAGAGGCGATGTTTTATGCATAAAACGGATCAATTCTGTAGTATAATACAAATTCTACAAATGTCTCATGCCGATAAACAAAATGTCAGGTGCTACATACTAATCTAACACTATTAGTTATAAGAGGCGATGTTTTGAGCAAAATGATGGATAAACAGACTTTTAAAATATATTACAAGGCTCTAAATTAGAAAGATGAAATCCCGGCTTTAAACAAACATTTATAAACGATCGATCCAATTAAAGAAATTTACGGGTGTTACAAGTCTACCCCCTTAAAATGGGATTGGTCCCCGAATCCCGCTATACAGGAACGGGCGCAGATTGAGACAAATATACTAATAATCTAATCATACAAGAAACGAAAGAAACAAAACCCCTACGGGCACTAAGCCTACAAACAGGAACAAAGCTCGTAGCTCAACAAGTAAAAAGGTATTTGGAATGATATTACAATACTGCTTGGCTAAAACCATTACACATACGTTCTCGAAGAAGTGGGGGATTGAAGCGGTCAAGTAAAAAAGGAAACTTAGAGTGGCAGCATGCTACGCCTCAGCTAAACAATTACGTGCAAAAGCTTTCGAGAGGATGAGGAATAAACGGGAGAATTTAACGAATGAGAGGAACATTAACGTTATTAACACAAGTATTCATATCATATCCCTACAAAGACAGAACCCTAACACAGTCAGACACAAGTAATATTTAGATCATGGAAAGTAAGGGTAAACTGCAAATAATGTTGATCAAGTGTTATTAATCGTTTACTTTACCCGCCCGTCCTAAGCACCCCCTACCCCTAACCATAGTAGCATCCTATCTAACACTTAAACAAGTATGCACGTAATAGAACCCTAATGCTTATAAAATGAATAAACCATTATAAAATTTACCTCTTGGCGTGCAACTACTCGCGGTTCGAATTTCTAGTCTTTTCTTTTACAGTTCGAGTACAATCATTCGGGAATGCTCAGATCCCTTGAACTACGGCTCTGATACCAACATGTAAGACCTTAAAACCCGGGAATCCTACAGTTGGTAATCATATCCAAAATTTCACAAAAATTTAAAACCCAAAACAACTCGTTTTATCTAAAACGAGTTCAGAGTAAATAAACAGCGGAAAACTCATAAGTATTAACAATTCCCAAAACCCAGGAAGAAGTACCAAACGATAAATAATGGAAACAGTTGCTTATAAAAAATCCCATGACCAAGTATAAAATAAAATGTTCTATTTATAAAAGGTGTCGACTAGGAACGCCTTCAACCGTCTGAGTAGTCTCGAGCACGTCCAAGCAGTAGTTCCCTACTCCTCAACCTGAAAATCAATCTAACATACACACAAAGTCAGCTAGAGCTGAGTGAGTTCAAGTTTTCATAAACAATATTCATAATTTTATTTCAAAGGGTATAGATCTAAAAAAGTAGGGGGAATAATAAACAAATAAATATCACCAAATAATACATTCATGGTCGAACACACGGACACGAGCCTCTCCACCACGAGTCAAGACTCGAGTAGTATATTTGACCTGGACGCGGTAGGACATAAGCACGTGACACGAGCCTCTCCACCACGAGAGTAATATATTTGACTCTGTCACGGCTTACACATCTAAGCACGTGATACAAGCCTCTCCACCATGGATATAACCCAAGTAATATATTTGACCCGATCACGGTTTTACATACGACGGGCCTCTCCACCACGGGATTTTAAAACCAGAGTAATATATTTGACCCACCTTAATGATGATCACGCCACACGGGCCTCTCCACCACGGGATTTGAAAACAAGAGTAATATAATTGACCCGGCCGTAATCATCATGCACACACACATTAATAAGCCTAGTCACATAATTCTTAGTCACACGGAACTAAATGATATCAACAATCGCAGGCTATAAGGTAATATATATAGTCAAGGAATCAAGAATCGATTACAAAAAATAAATTCTCATTGAGTTACAGACCGAACAATGAACGAGTACGAATATGTCAACAACTGTTTTAATCAAAACTCAACGCTAACATGTTCAACAAAGGGTTTAATGACGAAAAAGACATTCCTTGATGTAGTACTAACCAGGAATTAGTCGATTATGGTGTGATTATAGCTGGAACTTGAAAATAAAATGATGGTGGCGATGGTGTGAATCAGCCGACTTCAAGAATGTGGGGAGGGTTAGGGTTTTTTTATGTTATAATAATTAATTTACGTTCTAGTCCCTCAACTTCGCAAATGGTGATAACTTGGATGAAAGGTAAAATAGTTTAACTTACGAGAACGACAAGGAGGTCTCCGAGGAAGGTCGGATCAACTCTCCAGTATAATACAAACTCTACAAATGTCTCATGCCGATAAACAAAATGTCGGGTGCTACATACTAATCTAACACTTTAAGTTATAATCGGCGATGTTTTGAGCAAAAGGATGGATAAACGGACTTTTAAAATGTATTACAAGGCTCTAAATTAGAAAGATGAAATCCTGGCTTTTAAACAAACATTTATAAACGATCGAGCCGATTAAAGAAATTTACGGGTGTTACAAGTCTACCCCTTAAAATGGGATTCGTCCCCGAATCCCGCTCTACAGGAACGGGCGCAGATTGAGACAAATATACTAATCATCCAATCATACAAGAAACGGAAGAGACAAAACCCCTACGGGCACTAAGCCTACAAACAAGAACAAAGCCCGTAGCTCAACAAGTAAAAAGGTATTTGGAATGATATTACGATACTGCTGGGCTAAAACCATTACACATACGTTCTCGAAAGAGTGGGGGATTGAAGCGGTCAAGTAAAAAAGGAAACTTAGAGTGGCAGCATGCTACGCCTCAGCTAAACAATTACGTGTAAAAGATTTCGAGAGGATGAGGAATAAACGGGAGAATTTAACGAATGAGAGGAACATTAACGTTATTAACACAAGTATTAGCCATATCCTATCCCTACAAAGACAGAACCCTAACACAGTCAGACACAAGTAGTATTTAGATCATGGAAAGTAAGGGTAAACTGCTAATAACGTTGATCAAGTGTTATTAATCGTTTACTTTACCCGCCCGTCCTAAGCACCCCCTGCCCCTAACCATATTAGCATCCTATCTAACACTTAAACAAGTATGCGCGTAACAGAACCCTAATGCTTATAAAATGAATAAACAATTATAAAATTTACCTCTTCGCGTGCAGCTACTCGCGGTTAGAATTTCTAGTCTTTTCTTTTATAGTTCGAGTCCAAGCATTAGGGAATGCTTAGATCCCTCGAACTATGGATCTAATACCAACTAGTAAGACCCCGAAACCCGGGAATCCTACAGTTGGTAATCATATCCAAAATTTCACAAAAATTTAAAACCCAAAACAATTCATTTTATCTAAAACAAGTTCAAACTAAATAAACAGTGGAAAATTCAAAAGTATTAACAATTCACAAAACCTGGGAAGAAGTACCAAACGATAAACAATGGAAACAGTTACTTATAAAAATCCTATGACCAAGTATAAAATAAAATGTTCTGTTTATAAAAGGTGTCGACTAGGAAGGCCTTCAACCGTCAGAGTAGTCTCGAGCACGTCCAAGCCGTAGTTCCATACTCCTCAACCTGAATATCAATCTAACATACACACAAAGTCAACTAGAGCTGAGTGAGTTCAAGTTTTCATAAACAATATTCATAATTTTATTTCAAAGGGTATAGATCTAAAATAGTAGGGGGAATAATAAGCAAATAAATATCACCAAATAAAACATTCATGGTCGAACACACGGACGCGAGCCTCTCCACCACGAGTCAAGACGAGAATAGTATATTTGACCCGGACGCGGTAGGACATAAGCACGTGACACGAGCCTCTCCACCACGAGTCAAACCCGAGTAATATATTTGACTCGGTCAAGGCTTATACATCCAAACACGTGATACAGGCCTCTCCACCATGGGTATAACCCAAGTAATATACTTGACCCGAACACGGTTTAACATACGACGGGCCTCTCCACCACGGGATTTTAAAACCAGAGTAATATATTTGACCCACCTTAATGATGATCACGCCACACGGGCCTCTCCACCACGGGATTTGAAAACCCGAGTAATATATTTGACCCAGCCGTAATCACCATGCACACACACATCAATAAGCCTACTCACATAATTCTTAGTCACACGGAACTAAAGGATATTAACAATCGCAGGCTATAAGGTAATATATATAGTCAGTTCAAAATAAGAACCAAAGTAAATGGGTTTACTCGTGTTTAATTAACACCAAGCCTATTAACATCCTCGAGTCTAGACCATAGACAATGTATATAACCCTAAGGAATTTATGACCAAAACGAGTCTAAAATATCCTAAGGCATAGAATATAATCCACACCTGTTTTCATAAATACAGAAATAATAACAAGGCTATACGATGTCATTCAAATTGTTTTAACGTGTTAAATCGAGTAAAATAGTAATCGTGTTTGTATGCCAGCCCAAAACCTAAAAAGAGTTAAAAAGGGCATCATGAACTCACCTGTTACGAGGCACATAATCACCAAAATCTATAGAACCCCTAAGTATTCCCACCACTCAAACGCCTGTTAGATTACACACAAGAATTACTAACGATACCGAATTTACTCGTTTATCCCACGAGGCGTTCTAACATCGTTTGATTTACTTAAAGCCTCGACCTCACCAAATTCATTTAAAACAGCCCCCGGGGCCTTGTATTTACCAGAACCACCCTTAGATAACCCCGAGACCAAGGATTCCCAAATTACCCCCGGAAGTTGCTAGATGAGACAAATATGCGCTTTTATGAGTTGTTTATGCACTTAACAACCAACTCTGCTCCATGTGGACCAAATTTAATAAAGTCACAACCAAGAAGTCCACACGAGTTGGATGGGTCGGTAATTCGCAAGCACAACGCACAAACTACCACTAAATGCGAATTTGCGTTGTACCGACCCATTTGGGAAACCGACAACCAATTCAGCCGTAATACTTAAAAAAAATATATTTTCACAGCTGACCAATCATACCGAGGCTACAACGTTCGAATTAGTTGTTAATTCCCTCAAACAATGCGCTAGACACTACAATTAGCAAACTAAACAACCGAAACCTAGTTTTCACATTATCAACAATAGACCACTCTAACGAATGCCAAGACTCATAATACTAAATTATGATATACAAGAATTACCTAGAAAGATAATGGAGCAAGAACTTCAATTAAAACAGCCCCGAAAGATGCTCAAAAGGGCAGCCACCGGTTAAGGCTAAAACGAACGTATCGATCCATAACGAGTATAACATGCCGATTTTTGCATGCAAAGATGTATTTTATTACATAGGAAAACCCTAGAAATAAATTATGAAATTTTTACCAGAGTTTAATAATTGTATTAGGTTTATAAAGATATTTTTATTTTATTTTTCTAGTGCACATAAAAATCATAAAAATTCCTCCAACACAGAAAGGTACGTGCAGCTATTTCAGTGCGTAGCAAAAGTGTTTTATTTTTTAAAAATCATTACCAAACCAAATTAAGCGATTCCAACTGGATTGTAATCTTAACTCAAAATATGAACTTTCATAAGTGGAATCAACCAATTTCGACTTGTCAAAAAAGAGTTATGATGTCCGGAAGACAGACCAGAATCCGTCACCCCGCATCAACTTTGACACACGATCTTATAAATTCATAAAAACCATTCAAATCTCGTCCAAAAATTACATATTATAACTTTCTGGAAACTAGACTCGATGTAGAATATCAAGTAATCAAGAATCGATTACAAAAATTAAATTCTCATTGAGTTACAGACCGAACAATGAACGAGTACGAATTTGCAGCAACTGTTTTAATCAAAACATAACCCTAACATGTTCAACAAATGGTTTAATGATGAAAAAGATATTCCTTGATGTAGTATTAACCTGGAATTAGTTGATTATGGTGTGATTATAGCTGGAACTTGAAAATAAAATGATGGTGGTGATGGTGTGAATCAGCCGACCACAAGAATGGGGGGGGGGGGAGGGTGGGTTAGGGTTTTTTATGTAATAATAATTAATTTACGTTCTAGTCCCTCAACTTTGCAAATGGTGATAATTTGTATGAAAGGTAAAATAGTTTAACTTACGAAAATGACAAGGAGGTCTCCGAGGAAGGTCGGATCAACTCTCTAGTATAATACGAACTCTACAAATGTCTCATGCCGATAAACAAAATGTCGGGTGCTACAGACTATACAGGAACGGGCGCAGATTGAGACAAATATACTAATCATCTAATCATACAAGAAACGGAAGAGACAAAACCCCAACGGGCACTAAGCCTACAAACAGGAACAAAGCTCGTAGCTCAACAAGTAAAAAGGTATTTGGAATGATATTACAATACTGCTTGGCTAAAACCATTACACATACGTTCTCGAAGGAGTGGGGGATTGAAGCGGTCAAGTAAAAAAGGAAACTTAGAGTGGCAGCCTGCTACGCCTCAGCTAAACAATTGCGTGCGAAAGCTTTCGAGAGGATGAGGAATAAACGGGAGAATTTAACGAATGAGAGGAACATTAACGTTATTAACACAAGTATTAGCCATATCCTATCCCTACAAAGACAGAACCCTAACACAGTCAGACACAAGTAGTATTTAGATCATGGAAAGTAATGGTAAACTGCAAATAACATTGATCAAGTGTTATTAATCGTTTACTTTACCCGCCCGTCCTAAGCACCCCCTGCCCCTAACCATATTAGCATCCTATCTAACACTTAAACAAGTATGCACGTAATAGAACCCTAATGCTTATAAAATGAATAAACAATTATAAAATTACCTCTTGGACTGCAACTACTCGCGGTTCGAATTTCTAGTCTTTTCTTTTACAATTCGAGTCCAAGAATTTGGGAATTCTCAGATCCCTCGAACCACGGCTCTGATACCAACTAGTAAGACCCCAAACCCCGGAAATCCTACAGTTGGTAATCATATCCAAAATTTCACAAAAATTTAAAACCGAAAACAATTCATTTTATCTAAAACAAGTTCAAACTAAATTAACAGCGGAAAACTCATAAGTATTAACAATTCCCAAAACCCGGGAAGAATACCAAACGATAAATAATGGAAACAGTTGCTTATAAAAATCCCATGGCCAAGTATAAAATAAAATGTTCTATTTATAAAAGGTATCAACTAGGAACGCCTTCAACCGTCTGAGTAGTCTCGAGCACGTCCAAGCAGTAGTTCCCTACTCCTCAACCTGAAAATCTATCTAACATACACACAAAGTCAGCTAGAGTTGAGTGAGTTCAAGTTTTCATAAACAATATTCATAATTTTATTTCAAAGGGTATAGATCTAAAAAAGTAGGGGGAATAATAAGCAAATAAATATCACCAAATAAAACATTCATGGTCGAACACACAAACACGAGCCTCTCCACCACAAGTCAAGACTCGAATAGTATATTTGACTCGGACGCGGTAGGACATAAGCACGTGACACGAGCCTCTCCACCACGAGTCAAACCCGAGTAATATATTTGACTCGGTCACGGCTACACTTCCAAACACGTGATACAGTCCTCTCCACAATGGGTATAACACAAGAAATGTATTTGACCGGTCACGGTTTAACATACGACGGGCCTCTCCACCACGGGATTATAAAACCAGAGTAATATAATTGACCCACCTTAATGATGATCACGCCACACGGCCCTCTCCACCACGGGATTTGAAAACCCGAGTAATATATTTGACCCAGCCGTAATCACCATGCACACACACATCAATAAGCCTACTCACATAATTCTTAGTAACACGGAACTAAAGGATATCAACAATCGCAGTCTATAAGGCAATATATATAGTCAGTCCAAAATAAGAACCAAAGTAAATGGGTCTACTCGTATTCAATTAACACCAAGCCTATTAACATCCTCGAGTCTAGACCATAGACAATGTATATAACCCTAAGGAATTTATGACCAAAACGAGTCTAAAATATCCTAAGGCATAGAATATAATCCACACCTGGTTTCATAAATACAGAAATAATAACAAGGCTATATGATGTCATTCAAATTGTTTTAACGAGTAAAATCGAGTAAATTAGTAATCGTATTTGTATGCCAGCCCAAAACGTAAAAAGAGTTAAAAAGGACATCATGAACTCACCTGTTACGAGGAACATAATCACCACAAGCTATAGAACCCCTAAGTATTCCCACCACTCTAACGCCTGTTGGATTACACACAAGAGTTACTAACGATACCGAATTTACTCGTTTATCCTACGAGGCGTTCTAACATGGTTTGATTTACTTAAAGCCTCGACCTCACCAAATTCATTTAAAACAGCCCCCTGGGCCTTGTATTTACCAGAACCACCCTTAGATAACCCCGAGACCAAGGATTCCCAAATTACCCCTGGAAGTTGCTAGATGAGACAAATATGCGCGTTTTTGAGTTGTTTATGCACTTAACAACCAACTCAGCTCCGTGTGGACCAAATTTAATAAAGTCACAGCCAAGAAGTCCACACGACACTACACGAGTTGGATGGGTCGGTAATTCGCAAGCACAACACACAAACTACTAATAAACGCGAATTTGCGTTGTACCGACCCATTTGGGAAACCGAAAACCAATTCAGCCGTAATAGTTAAAAAATATATATTTTCACAGCTTACCAATCATACCGAGGCTACAACGTTCGAATTGGTTGTTAATTCCCTCAAATAATGCGCTAGACACAACAATTAGCAAACTAAACAAACGAAACCTAGTTTTCACATTATCAGCAATAGACCACTCTAACGAATGCCAAGACTCATAATACTAAATTATGATATACAAGAATTACCTAGGAAGATGATAGAGCAAGAACTTCAATTAAAACAGCCACGAAAGATGCTCAAAAGTTCAGCCACCGGTTAAGGCTAAAACGAACGTATCGATCAATAACGAGTATAACATGCCGATTTTAGCATGCAAAGATGTATTTTATTACATAGGAAAACCATAGAAATAAATTATTAAATTTTTACCAGAGTTTAATAAATGTCTTAGGTTTATAAAGATATTTTTAATTTATTTTTCTAGTGCACATAAAAATTCCTCCAACACAGAAAGGTACGTGTAACTATTTCAGTGTGCAGCAAAAGTGTTTTTTTTTAAATCATTACCAAACCAAATTAAGCGATTCCAATTGGGTTGTGATATTAACTCAAAATATGAACTTTCAAAAGTGGAATCAACCAATTTGGACTTGAAAAAAAAGATTTATGATGTCGGGAAGACAGACCAGAATCCGTCACCCCGCATCAGCTTTGACACACAAATCTTATAAAATCATAAAAACCATTCAAATCTCGTCCAAAAATTACATATTATACCTTTCTGGAAACTAGACTCGAAGTAGAATATCAAGGATTCAAGAATCGATTAGAAACATTAGATTCTCATTGAGTTACAGACCCAACAATAAACGAGTACGAATCTGTCAGCAACTGTTTTAATCCAAACTCAACCCTAACATGTTCAACAAAGGGTTTAATGATGAAAAAGGCATTCCTTGATGTAGTACTAACTTGGAATTAGTCGATTATGGTGTGATTATAGCTGCAACTTGAAAATAAAATGATGGTGGTGATGGTGTGAATCAGTCGACCGTAAGAATGTGGGGAGGGTTAGTGTTTTTTTTTTATGTTATAATAATTAATTTACGTTCTAGTCCCTTTGCAAATGGTGATAACTTTGATGAAAGGTAAAATAGTTGAACTTACGAGAATGACAAGGAGGTCTTCGAGGAAGGTTGGATCAACTCTCTTGTATAATACAAACTCTACAAATGTCTCATGCTAATAAACAAACTGTCAGGTGCTACATACTAATCTAACACTTTAAGTTATAAGAGGCGATGTTTTGAACCAAAGGATGGATAAACGGACTATTAAAATGTATTACAAGGCTCTAAATTAGATAGATGAAATCTCAGCTTTTAAACAAACATTTATAAACGATCGAGCCGATTAAAGAAATTTACGGGCGTTACATTAAATGCTTATTCGGTTGCTTAAACGAGTAAATAACCATAATTAATTCGTTTTAGTGTTTCGTATATAAACAACCCTTATTTATCCAGCCATGAACTTTCTCTAAACCCTAATTCACTAATCCCAGATGTCACATGCCACCGATCCTCATCAAACTATTTGGTTTATGCTTATTTGTTGAAGATACAAGTTTGTTGGTTTGACTTTGCTTATAATTAGACAATTGACTCTTCGTTGTGGTTGATTGTTGAGTCGGAAATTTACAATGAAGATTGGAATATTGTCAAACTCCTCAAGAAATGACTATGTATGAACTTCGAGCAAGCTTGGACATTCGAGCACGGTTTTACTATATCGAGCATGAATTCTTATGCTTATAAGACTATCTTCTGGAATTTCTTCTAAGTGTTGAAGGCTTCGAGCAAGCTAAACTTCGTCAAGAAAGGATTTTCTTTATCGAGTATGGATTGCCAATCGAGCTAACAACTTGATCTATCCAGCTTAAACCAAGTCTTCCGAGCACATTGGTGGGTCGAGAATGGATACAATAAAGGAAGATCTCAAATGTTCTAAGTATAACCTTCGAGCATGGTTCAATCCCGAGCAAGCTTCACACCCGAGTATGATGAAGATTGTCCATAATAAGTCACAGGGTCGGATTGGAGAGATTGAGAAGAACATGCTCGCTCGTGGGACTTATTCGGGCAAAGGAAGGATATGTTATGAAGATTGAAGTCTGCTGGAGGTGAATGTTTTCTACTAAAAACATTCTAAGTAAAGTATGCATGAAGATTTGTTTCGAGCATTCTGTGCATTACAAGTATGCTCGATAAAGAGAAATCATACTCAAAGACTTGTTTACACTTGTATTTATTTATTTTCATTCATTATATAATCATTAGGGTTTCTAGAAGGAATGTCTGGGCTTATAAATAGAGTACAAAAGGGACGAGTTTTTAAAGATTACGGGAGCATAATAACCAGAGCGAATACTCCTCTTTGTGCTATCCCGTACTGTGACATTCATGACAAAACCGGTTACACATTAGCGTTCACACATCAAATAAGCGATTAATCGCTTATTGCGTAACGAACGAACGATTAACCGAACGGGTCTTGTTTTGACCTAGATATTCTGGGGGGGGCATCTATAAGAGATATACGTGTATTATAAGCCAACATATTGATATTAAGGCCTTAGAATGATAGCAAACTAGTTAAACGAAAACATGCTCGTTTAGCTACCCGCTATGGATTTAAACGCGAAAGATAGTTCCGAAACAAGCATTGTATCATCCGTTAATCAGAAAAAGAACTACCAAACCCTTGTTGGGGGTTTTTTTAAGTGATCCATGAAAATATATTCGATTTTTACAAACAAATAGTATGTTTTTCCACTTTTACACTAAAATGGCCGAAAAACGAGTGTTTTCGCATTGTTTGTCGTACCCGATATATTTTTCTCACGAAAAACCAAACCTGAAATAAATATGGACTCGGGATTTTACGTTCGGGCACACAAAACGAGAAAAGTGGGCTAAATTGGGGCCATAGAGGGCCTAATTCCTTGCGGCCGCCACATTTGAACTATTTTAGTTTTTAGCTTTCCTTATACTTAAGCATGTGCACAAGATATTTTACATTCATTACCAACAAAAATCTGGAACTTTACCAACTGAGTTCTTCAACCAAAGTTCAAAAACATAAGGTAAAATTCATTTAAATCAACTTTTAAAATTTGTTAATCTTGTTTAATATCGTATAAACATAGTTTGATTATCAAAAATCATTCCTAACCATGCAAAAACCATAAAAATGGTCCGAAAACATTTTTTGATCCTACACATGGTTAGGAACCTTATTTGATAAGGTTTTTTTGGCCATAAACAAGGAATAGAGGGTTTTAACGACGTTTTTACAGTTCAAAAGTTCGGTTTAAAGCCCTAATCGAAACCCTAAGTTACAAGGCTGCTATGTTGATGATACATGCTTGGTTTGTGACATAGGACCTGTACCTAGCTTACTTAGAAGCACAAGAACCCGGAAACTTGTATAAGAGAGCGAAAACGAACGAAAACCGCAAAGGTAATGCCGAAATGTTCGATTACAGGCTATTTAGGATTCGATTGTGATGTGCATATTTTTAGGTCATGAAATTTTGTAGGGCCATCAGGGACCGTTTCATTGAGTCCCTGTTCAAATTTTGTAATTTTTTGACCATCCGAGAATATTTGGCGAATTTATTACCGAATTAGGGCGTTTATTTGGGAAAAATAGTTCAAATGCTTGAAAATTTATTAATTTTTGTGGGGAACTCAGATTGATATATTATGATCACATATTAAATTTGGGGTTATTTGGAAAACCCTAGGTATGTTTGGTGCATTTGCGTTTATTCGGATTTTCATAGCCGTTTTTGCTCGAAAATGATATTTGGCAAGATTTTTAGCTTCTGTAATTGCTACAAGTTATTTTTGGAAGTGTTTTGGCCATTCAGGAACTTTTGCGGATTTTTCGGAAATCATTTGGTATAAACGGATGATTTTCGGGCTAAATATAGCATATAAAATGATTTTTATAAATTTATAATTCAGTAAATAATTCCAGAAATATTTTTATAAAAATATACATATTTCATTTGATTAGTGTCTAAATTTTCATGATCTAATAATTAGCGAATAATTAATTATGCTAATTTGAAGATTAAATAAATTCATTTCTAACGAAAACCGGCAAGTTTGTGATTAACGAACCTGTTGGAATATCAGAACATATAAAACTATCAAGTAGCATATTTTCGGATTAATTATGTAAAAACAAACTTTTTGTGAGAAATCTGGACAATTTGGGTAGATTGTGCACGTTTTTCTCCAACTCAAACTGAATAAACAGAAACGAGCCCCGTAGCAAATCTAGAACCCAAAATTGTGATCTTTCTTTATAACTTAATCATTTCATCAACCAATATGTTTACCCAAGTTTACATTCCCATAAATGTTTTCCAAACATATAAACGAACAAGTTGGCCCAGCTGGTGAAACGGGGAAACTAAGCCAAGTTCGATTTTAAACATTAGACATTGAACAACATCACAATCTAAGCCTATTGATACTTTTTGGGGGTTACAGCCACACCCAGACTAGCTATACAGCCCAGCTTAGTATAAAGAATATATTAATATTATTATAATATTAATTATAGGGACAAAGTGATAGCAAGGGAAACGTACCCCGAGCTGACCTCGCACTGAGTGCCTACAAAACCGTGAGTTTCATGACCCCTCTATTCAAACTGTTTATGAACTTTTTGGGGTTGAAAAGCATTGTTACATACATTATCTATCTGGAAATGGTTCAGGATATAAATTACCTGAACATTTTCATACAAAAATCCCTACAAACATAACTATTGATTACGTGTGAATATAGGGTGAATAGTATCGTTGAATGATAAATTAAGTGGACATGATAAGAATACCAAAACATAATGAAATTACATGTGACAACACGTTTATATAAATACGTTGTGTACTGTTAAACACAACAGGTTGGGTGAATAACGTGGTCTGTAAAGGCCATGGGTGAATAACGTGGTCTGTAATGGCCATGGCTGAATAACGTGGTTTGTAACGGCCATGTGGATAACGTGGTCTGTGACGACCATGAGAATAACGTGGGCAGTGGAGGCCACGAGGATATTGTGGGCGGATGGGGGGCCATAGTGTTTGGTGATACGTGATAAGTACTATATATGTGCATAAATATGTATATATGTGTATGTCTATCTATATGTTATGTGAATAGGCGTAGGAAATAATGTGGTGTAGGAAATTCTAATTATTTGTGTATACACTGAGTAATGTTGGATATTACGCGAAACCGTTGTGGGCGGAAGGGGGGGCCACAGTGGTTGATGTTATGTGGAACCGATTTGGGCGGAAAGGGGGCCACAGTGGATGATTAAACACGGAAATTGGAAACACGTAGTATGAACAACCAATCACGATTTTATCGTAATTTTGAATTTATATTATAAACTTACATACATGCATATGTACACATAGAGACACAGCTGTACATATATACAACGTAAATAAAATTTTTATATACACACGTACATGCAAACTGCGACTGTGTGGTACGCCGAACTGATTTTGTTAAAGCTTATGAAACTGACCAACTATTTGTAGTTGACCTTTTCTTTAAACATGCTTTTCAAGTAATCAGAAAGGTGGAGTAGATTGATTATGTGTTACTTGTTCGATTGTGATCGATGCTATGAGCATTTTATTTAGAAGTAAAGTAATTGAAGAGCTAGTTTTGATTGTATCACGTATTTTGTAAAAGATTTAAGAACAATGTAATATATTGTAAATTGGTTAGTAATGTTTCTTTAGGAACAATGTGTTTGATACCAGTTGTATATGTTGCATCTTCGTTTTCGCTTCCGCAAATCGCTTAACGGGGTGTGACAGAAGTTGGTATCAGAGCTATTGGTTATAAGGGATTAGGTAATCCCTTTGGATACCTATAATATAACCGTAGGCTCAATTATATCGGGGAAACATAATAATGAGTAACGATAGACACCGATGGATGCCGGGATGAACTCGTAGGGCAAGTGGTCCAGAACGTAATAACAGACTTGCCTGTACGAGGGAATTCGGAGAGAAGTCGTTGGACATACAGATAGGTAAAAATGGTGACATACGTGTATAAAGGTGATGTGGAGTACATATGCAACATGCATACATGCTTACCTGAAACGAGGTATATGGATACGCGTACGTACGGTGCTACCGATAAAATTGAGCCTTACCGTAACGAATATTATATTCGGTTATAATCAATATTAATTCCTATTATGATTAAAATTATATCGTATCAAAATTTATATTATATTTTATTATAATTAATATTATACCTGTTCATAACGAATAAAATATTTAATTTCGGTACTAATTAATAATATCCTTTACACTGATCTAAGCTATCGAAAAACGTTTTCTTCTGATTAACGATTTCACCGAAAAATGTCGAGATCGGGTAGTTTTACGACAGATGAAGAACCGGTGTTGCCGGTAAGTGAGAATACGAGAATGCTTCGATAAGTTTAAACTAAATCTCGTGATGTGACGGAACCACAAAGGGGCTTAATATACAAGGCCCGGGAACGAACCGTGGGAGGTGTGACCTACATATAAAAATCTAAAAAGGACACACACACATATATATATATATATATATATATATATATATATATATATATATATACTCCACAGCTTGGATCCAATCCTATCTTATAAACTTGTTCCTTTGACATTAATTTAAACTATTTTCCGGTCATCCTTCCAATTCCGTTGTTCAAAAACAAACACCACCCTAAGGGAAATACCTAGTGATGAGCTCGATTTATCAAATTATAAATACGCTAATTACCAAAATTTAGTTTTCAATTATAATATGGCCAATCATTACTACCAGTACATATAATGTACTAATGATATTTCAAGAAGAAATGTCAATAATAATAATTTTCTTTACATATCACCAGCACAACTAACTCTGATGAACCTCCCTAACTAGCAAATTCTTCGAACCATCTATGTACGAGAACCTCCAACCTCTCCTATATTTTTTCTATTCCAATTAGTTAGTATAGGAGAGAAATCTCTTGCACACAAAATTGATTACATGCTTGGCTGGAATGGGACATACTTACCCCACCAGTAAATTACCACTTTTAATAAACCCAACATGATTGCGTGTACCGAATGACCTGGCGAAGGAGTATATTCTATACTTATATTTAACAACCTCTAAGGGTCTAGTGGAATATACGAGTGGATTCCTATTATAACATACTGATTAAACACATAACAGCCAGATGCCTACGTATGGGAGAGACCAGACAAAAACAATTACCCAATCAGGGGGTTCGTACCGAGATAATTCTTGTGCAAGTGTGAACCGTTCATGATTGTATAATGAGTACTTGGATAGACAAGGATAGTACGATATTGTTGTATATAGCCATCGATACCCCCATGCAAGCATCTAGTAGTGTGCTATGTTGATATGGGGGACGAATTGTATATTTAATTACAAACATTGACCCTTACTGGGTTAAAATTACTTATCATTAGGTGAAAACTTTCAATATATATACAAACTTTGGCCTTTGTTAGGCTAACTTTACATACTATCCCTAGTATACAGACTCAAGAACAGATCCGTGTGATACATACGTGTTAACTGAAATACCTGGTTGCTTGTTAATGTGATTCCTTTTGTGATTAGTTACGTAAGTGAACTTTGTTAATTGTGGGATAATTGGTTATTGCTATAGAATGGCCCCGAAGAAAGTAAACACGTTGTCTGAGGCAGATGTAGCCGAGATGATCGCTCGGCAACAACAAACAGTACTTCCGACTATAGCAGCACAATTCGCTGCCGGTATTAATACAGCTATGAATACAAATCAAGTGCCGAACAATAACGTGGCCGTAAATACTAATCCCCCGACAAATATTTATACAACCACAAATGCTCCCCCGATAAATAGTAACACTATCGCAATTAATACTCCCCCGTTGAATACTAATGCTACTCTCGATAATGATACTCCCCCACCGAACTTGAGCAATAGTCGTAATGATCAAAATCCCCCGCAACACGAATATCAACTTAAGAACTTCATGCTATGTAATCCCATGGAATTTAGCGGTACTAATGGACCAAATGGACTGGTAAAGTGGATCGAAAAGACTGAATCCATCATTAATAAACTAACTGTCCACCAGATTGTATTGTCAAATTTGCTACGTCTACGTTTGTGGATGACGCACTAATGTGGTGGAATACTGTTGTGCAAATTCGGGAACAAGAGGCAACCAATCGTATGATTTGGACAGAACTTAAAAATCTTATGACAGAACATTTTTTTCCGATAAATGAGATTTAGAAATTAGAACAAGAACTTTGGAATCTAGAAATGAAGGGTCCAGATCACTTGGAGTATACCCACCGCTTTAACGAAGTGGCTCGTCTAGTCCCATGGTTAGTTACCCCAGAATCTAAACATAATGAACACTACATTTGGGGTTTAGCCCCCGAAGTCAGGAGTTTGGTTAATTCAACTGGTCCCGTAACTTTCGAAAATGTCGTGTTACAAGCCGGCATTGTAACTTCTGATTTGGTTAGAAGCGGTACGCTAGGAATGCCTGGAGAATCATCTGGTACAAAACGAACCGAGTATGAGGCGAAGGTACAAGGAAGACAACAGAATAAATGTGAACACACCACGATGCAAAATTACACCATTACCAGTTCTGATGTGAAACAAGAGAAGTACAAAGGGCTTTTGCCATAATGTGGAGAATGTGGTTATCATCATATAGGTGAATGTCGAACAAACATGTGTTATAGATGTGCAAAGATTGGACACTATGTCTGAGATTGTAAAACCATTGTAAACACTATGAACCAGCCATTCCAAATACCACAATTGCACCATCCACAACTACCTCGACCACAACCAATTCACTTACAACCAATACAATTAACCCAACCTATCCTAAATCACCCATACTTGCTATGAATGTGGCAGTACAAAGCATTTCAAAAGAAACTGCCCCAAATTAAGTGGAGATCAAGCATCGATGACTAACCAGACTAAAGGTCGCTTTCATGATTGACTCGAGTGGAGCACGAATAGATCCGAACGTAATAGAAGGTACATTCACAATTTCTGACTAGTACGCTTCAATTTAAATGACACATGTACCAATAGAAGCTCATTTTGTTAACTTCCTACCCTTAATATATATATATATATATATATATATATATATATATATACGTTGTTTCATCCTAACGGTAAATCTATAACCCAGTTAACCAAATAAACCGAAACTTTTCTTTCATCCTAACACAACCAACCATTCCTTATTAACCCACTCCCGATAGGGTTAAGAAGTTCGGGTGTAATAAACATGGACTAATTATTTAGGATCAGAAATGGAAATCATATGTAAAGACAAGACTGTCAGAATACCTCTTTCAAGGGGCGAAGTGATCGAAGTACAAGAAGGAGGCCCCAGAACTAAAAATGCCTTTCACATCCTATCTTAAACTAGATATTAAAACGGTTACATCAAAGAGTTCATGTAAACCCCAGTGGGATGAAAACTTTTTCAGTATTACTTAAACCTTGTCCTCCTAACTCAAAGGGAACCAAGATTATGAAAAGGAAAGGAAACGAAGTAATAGCATATACCCCCCCCCCCAATGACTAAACATGAATGAGAAGAACTATACTATCCAAGACCAGAAATATAGAACGATTGCTTTTATACCCAAGATCGGGAGGCATTACTTGTATACTACTAAAGGTACAAGTTACATAAACCGTAAAAACCTAAGAGCTATAAGTAATCAAAACAAGTTAAATAAGAGGAAATGGAAATTGGATGGAATTGTTAAACAATCATGACTATGAAAACCGACAAAATACCTTACTACAAGAACCGAAACTTAAACTTCAAGATTTTATAGCCTCAATGATCGGGTGATGAAGGAAGAAAAGCTAGTCCAAACGTTCTATTAGACCGAGTATTAGTGCAAGATGTAAAGATGTAAGGGAAACTTATGGACAAACTGGTATGAGAAAGATTATAGTCACATGTGTTGTAAAGGTGTACTCTATATTAAGTGAAGGTGGAATATCAAAAACCTTCGGGAACATTACAATAGCTTAAAATACCCCAAGGAAGAGGGGAACGAATTACAGTGGACATCTTAACACATGCTCCTAAAACATCCTGAGAAAGCAACGCAATCTGAATAATAGTTCACTGACTGACCCAATCCGCACACTTCCTTCCAATCTGTAACAACTGCACACCTGAAAAATTCACCTTAATCATATCCCGACGTAGGGAGCTTATTTTAGCTATTTTAGATCAAGAAAACAACTTCACGTGTTATTCTTGGTGGGTTGTGTATGAAACCTTAGATCCCTAATCGACTGAGCAAGGTCTGTAGACCTCTAACAAACAATCAAACCAAATACACAATTCAAATATTATAGGAAAGAGAGATCGGTAATTTCAATCCTTATACATTAATGGTATCGTAATATTATACAAGCGGTTATATACTACATTTTACGAGCAAGAATGTAACTCGCCACCTTATTCAATTGAAAATTGGCGACCCCCAAAATATAAAATCTGAATCAATTTCGGAAACCATAGATAAAGCTCGTAATATTAAAAACAAACTGAAAGCCACGTGAGGCTAACAAAAGGACTATGCCAATATACGTGAGAAGTTATCAAATTTTGAAAGTTAGTTGAGTTAATGAAAATGATGAGTTAACTCTAATATACGTGGAACTGTACAAAATTGCCTCGAAGGTTAACCCCGTAGCGTATTAAACAAAATTATTTCACTCCCGATATTTTATATATATCGAATCAGAACGAATGCCTTACTAACAGGACGAAATTAATACCATTTGAAAGCTTGTATTCAACTAAACCCTATAAAGGAAACTATGAAAATCTTGAGCGGGGAAAAAGCAAACAGTTTTGACTCAATAAAATTTCATTACACAAAGTTCGGTGGAATCCACAACGGGGAACCAAACATGTTCGGAAACAGAAGAAAAAATTCCGAAACAAATACTTATAAACTTTTCCCCTAAAGAGGCGTGTATTTGGAATATTGAATTTCATGGACGAAATTTCTTAACTGGGGGACAATGTGACATTCGTGACAAAACCGGTTACACATTAGCGTTCACACATCAAATAAGCGATTAACCGCTTATTGCGTAACGAACGAACGATTAACCGAACGGGTCTGGTTTTGACCCAAATATTCCGGGGGGGGGGGGGCATCTATAAGAGATATATGTCTATTATAAGTCAACATATTGATATTAAGGCCTTAGAATAATAGCAAACTAGTTAAACGAAAAGATCCTCGTTTAGCTACCTGCTATGGTTTTAAACGTGAAAGATAGTTCCGAAACAAGCATTGTATCATCCATTAATCAGAAAAATAACTACCAAAACCTTATTGGGAATGTTTTAAGCGATCCATGAAAATATATTCGATTTTTACAAAAAATAGTATGTTTTTCCACTTTTACACAAAAATGGGCGAAAAACGAGTGTTTTTGCATTTTTTGTCGTACCCGATATATTTTTCTCGCCAAAAACCAAACCCAAAATAAATTTGGAATCGGGATTTCACGTTCGGGCACACAAAACGAGAAAAGTGGGCTACATTAGGGCCAGGGGGGCCTAATTCTTTGCCGCCACATTTGAACTATTATAGTTTTTAGCTTTCCTTATACTTATGCATGTGCACAAGATATTTTTCACATTATCAACAAATATCTGGAACGTTACCAACTGAGTTCTTCAACCAAAGTTCAAAAACATAAGTTAAAATTCATTTAAATCAACTTTTTACAATTTGTTAATCTTGTTTAATATCATATAAACATAGTTTGATTAGCAAAAATCATTCCTGACCATGCAAAAACCTTAAAAATGGTCCAAAATCATTTTTTGATCCTACACACGGTTAGGAACCTTGTGTGATAAGTTTTTTTGGCTATAAACACGGATTAGAAGGTTTAAACGACGTTTTTACGGTTCAAAAGTTCGGATTAAAGCCCTAACCGAAACCCTAAGTTACTAGGCTGCTATGTTGATGATACATGCTTGGTTTGTGACATAGGACCTGTACCTAGCTTACTTAAAAGCACAAGAACACGTAAACTTACATAAGAGAGCGAAAACGAACGAAAACCGCAAAGGTAATGCCGAAATGTTCGATTATAGGCTGTTTAGGATTCGGTTGTGATGTGCATATTTTTAGGTCATGAAATTTTGTAGGGACATCAGGGACAGTTTCATTGAGTCCCTGTTTAAATTTGGTAACTGTTTGACCATCCGAGAATATTTGGCGATTTTATTACCGAATTAGGGCGTTTATTTGGGAAAAATGGTTAAAATGCTTGAAAATTTATTAATTTGTGGGGAACTTAGGTTGATATATTATGATCACATATGAAATTTGGGGTCATTTGGAAAACCCTATGTATGTTTGGTGCATTTGCGTTTATTCGGATTTTCATAGCCGTTTTTAGCTCGGAAAAGATATTTGGCTAGATTGTTTGCTTCTCGAATTGCTATAGGTTATTTTGGGAAGTGTTTTGGTCACTCAGAAATTTTGGCGGATTTTTCGGAAATCATTTGGTATAAACGGATGATTTTCGAGCTAAATATAGCATAAAATATGATTTTTTATAAATTTATAAATCAATAAATAATTTTAGAAATATTTTTATTAAACTATACATATTTTATTTGATAAGTGTCTAAATTTTCATGATCTAAGTTCATGGTTAACGAACCTGTTGGAATATCAGAACATAAAAAACGATCAAGTTGCATATTTTCGGATTAATTATGTAAAAACAAAATTTTTGTGAGAAATCCGGACAATTTGGGTAGATTGTGCGCGTTTTTCTCCAACTCAAACTGAATAAACGGAAACGAGCCCCGTAGCAAATCCATACCCCTAAATTGTGATCTTTCTTTATAACTTATTCATTTCATCAACCAACACGTTTACCCAAGTTTACATTCCCATAAATGTTTTCCAAATGTATAAACAAACAAGTTGGCCCAACTGGTGAAACGGGGAAACTGAGCCAAGTTCGAATTTAAACATTAGACATTGAACGACATCACAATCTAAGCCTATTGACACTTTCTGAGGGTTACAGCCACACCCAGACTTGCTATAGAGCCAAGCTTAGTATAAAGATTATATTAATATTAAAAAAGTAATATTATTATATATAGGGACTAAGTGATTGCAAGGGAAAGGAACCCTGAGCTGACCTCGCACTGAGTGCCTACAAAACCGTGAGCTTCATGACCCCTCTATTCAAACTGTTTATGAAATTTTTAGGGTGAAAAGCATTGTTACATACGTTAGCTATCTGGAAATGGTTCAAGATATAAATTACCTGAACATTTTCATACAAAAATCCCTACAAACATAACTATTGATTACGTGCGAATGAATGGTGAATAGTATCGTTGAATGATAAATTAAGTGGACATGGTACGAATACCAAAACATAATGAAATTACACGTGACAATACGTTTATACAAATACGTTGTGTACTGTTAAACACAACAAGCTGGGTGAATAACGTGGTCTGTAACGGCTATGGCTGAATAACGTGGCTTGTAACGGCCATGGGGATAACGTGGTCTGTGACGACCATGAGAATAACGCGGGCAGTGGATGCCACGAGGATATTGTGGGCGGATGGGGGGCCACAGTGTTTGGTGATACGTGATAAATACTATATATGTGCGTAAATATATATATATGTGTATGTCTATCTACATGTTATGTGAATAGGTATAGGAAATAATTGGTGTAGGAAATATTAATTATTTGTGTATACACTGTGTAATGTTGGATATTAAGCGAAACCGTTGTGGGCGGAAGGGGGGGCCACAGTGGTTGATGTTATGTGGAACCGATGTGGGCGGAAGGGGGGCCACAGTGGTCGATTTAACATCGAAATTGGAAACACGTAGTATGAACAACCAATCACGATTTTATCGTAATTTCGAATTTATATTATAAACTTACATGCATGTATATGTACACACAGAGACACAGCTGTACATATATACAACGTAAATAAAATTTTTATATACACGCGTACATGCAAACTACGACTGTGTGGTACGCAGAACTGATTTCGTTAGAACTTATGAAACTCACCAACTATTTGTAGTTGACCTTTTTTTAAACATGCTTTTCAGGTAATCAGAAAAGTGGAGTGGATTGATTATGTGTTACTTGTTGGATTGTGATCGATGCTATGAGCATTTGAGTCAGAAGTAAAGAAATTGAAGAGCTAGTTTTGATTGTATCACGTAGTTTGTAAAAGGTGTTAGAACAATGCAATATATTGTAAATTAGTTAGTAATGTTTCTTTATGAACAATGTATTTGATACCAGTTGTATCTGTTGCATCTCCGTTTTACGCTTCCGCAAATCGTTTAATGGGGTGTGACACGTACAGCGGACATCACGAAACCCTAGACATTCCTTGCAACATTAAATCACTGTTCATTAAAAGGATACATCAATATTGTGAATCTTTGTCTACTACTTTGATTGTTCTTATTGAATGTTCATTGTCATTTAAACTTTTGTTCCAAATACTTGAATATACTGATTCCGCTGGGAAATTCAAGAGGCCTTTGGGTTATTAGATCTAGTGTGCTCTTGTCAACCTATACAGGTTTTGCACCAGGTCCGGTCCTGACAGGTGGTATCAGAGCTTCGTAAGCTCTCTGAATGCCACGGGATTGAAGGTAATGTGTCAAATTTTGAAGCTTGGAAGGTCTTGTACGTGACTGAGTTCAGATCTGAAGAAAAATAAAGATATGGATGAACAAGAGGTGTCAACTAACAAGATACCAATATTGCTTGGCCAAGAGAATTATATCAAGTGGAAAGTCCTGTTTGAGGCTGCCGTCAACTAAAATAATACAGAACTGTGGAATTCCATTAAAGATGGACCCTATGTTCCATCTCTGGTACCAAACAACAATACTACTGTGGAAAGGCAAACGAAGAAAAGAGATGACAAAGCCTTGTCCATGCTGAAGTTAGGACTTTCCTGGGAGATCTTGACAAGTGTGAATCATCACAAAAGTGCAAAAGAGATGTATGATGCAGTTGTTGAGATGTTTGAGGGGAATTTCGAATTAAGGGACATAAAGAAGGATCGTTTGAAACAACAACTTGACAGGTTCATGTTCAAGGATGGTGAGAGATTGAAGTCAGTTTTGCAAAGACTCATGGCTATAGTGAATGAAATCAGAACCACAGATCTACAGATCTCTTATTTCGATTTAAACAAGAAACTGCTCACATCCTTACCTGGTGAGTTGTACACAACAAGTAAATTCATCAGAGTGAAAGTGAATCTTGGCATTCGCGCTATACTCAATTTAGTTAGTTCAGTTGCAGTAGAAACATGGCATATGTGTCATACTCAACTTAGTTTGTTAAATTGCAGTAGAATCTTGGCATTCACGCCATATCAAATTAATTTGTTCAATTGCAGCAGAACCTTGGCATTTGCGCCATACTCAATTCAGTTTTTCATATATAGATTCATGTATATAATCAATAGTACTATCCACATCCCACCGGCTTTTTATAAATTACTATTGGGATCTTTCGTGTGTCAGCAATTAGGTAATTCCTACGATAGTGCATTTTCAAACAGATAAATATACATAAACATGCTTTTCACCCCAAAAGTTCGCAAAATAGTTTAAAAGAGGGGTCATGAAACTCACTGTATTGTATTGTACTTAACACAATATCAGTTCGCGGTTCGTTTCACTTGCTATCTCTTGGTTCCTATAATCGGTATTATAATATTAATATTTTAATATTATATAGTCTCCATACTAAATCGGGCTGTATATCTAGTCTGGTTATAGCTGTCACGATACCAACCTGTCAAAGCACACTATAGTTTTCTTTCTACAGTCTTCCTCCTTGTGACCAGGTCTTTTACAAAAGTTGCAAGTTGATAACGGGTCATACTTGCGAACAACAGTTGTGATTGCAAGTCCTAAACATTTTCCATCATTCCTTTTTCCACAATTCTTCCAAATCGGTCGGGTATACACAATCGTCCCTTCTTTCTTTTTATCAAATCTTCTTCTCCCATCTCCTTCTTATTTCTTTTCATTACCATTCTTTTTCTTGTCGTCATGAAATCTAATCATACTATCCATTAGGTACCCAGTGAATTCTATAGCAGATTCAGTAGTCGATGGCATATGTGAGCAAACATGATCACGAATCTCCTTGGGTAACCCATAGATGTAACGGGTGCCCTTATTGTACTCGGGGTTAACTAGATGTGGTGCTAGTTTGCAATACTCAAGGAATTTTGTATTATATTCTTAAGATTAATTCCAATCACTTTATGATTCCGTAGCTTAGTTTGGATTTGGTCAATCTCGTATATCGGACAAAACTTTTTCTTGATCCGATCCTTAAAAGTTCTCCATTCCAGATTATCCAGATTATTTCTTCCCACACATCACCTGACGTATTCCACCACTCCAGTGCCTCCCCTTTGAACATCTGCGAGGTGTACAGGATACTTTCTTCTTCTGTACACTTGCTTATATAACAATAGATTTCATCTCCTCTAACCAATAAAGAGTAACTATTGCTGCTTTAACTCCATATAATTCTTTCGGTTATAAATATGAAAATCCTTGAAAGTGCAAACCTTACTCACTTTTATTCTTTTTATTTTACTTGGTTCTTGGTTAGCGGTTGAACTTTCATACCCGTCCTTTTCTTTTCCTTTGTTTCTTACATCACTTTAGTTTCTTTGTTTGAATAAACGGATATACTTTGGCTCAGTTTAAGACGTTTAGCTTATTTTGCCATGCTCTGTGAATTAGCTATGTTATCTTTTATCATTTTTATCAATGGGGTCACCGCTTCTTTAATCATTTCATGAATCCCACCCACATATTCATGGGGTATAGCTTTATTATTTTCAGGAGTCTTGACTTGTTTACTGTTTTTGCTTCGTTGATTTTCTTGATTCTTTTCTCCTGACATTCTGTGATTAAGTAAAATAAATAGATTCAAAATAATGTACACACTTTTGCCTTTATTTATTTCACATTATTTATATTACAGAGGCATGGAAATAAAACATGCTTAAATAACATTATTTCTTAGTCTCTAGTAAACTTTTTGACAAGATTTTTCATCTTATCACATTTCTTAAGGATTTTATCGCCTATATCTTTTTCTCAATTATTTGGTTTCTTAATTCATCCATCACTGCATTTGGTTGGTTCGGATATCCTACGGGTGCGGATGCTGCAAGAAAAAGACAGTCTGTTTCCTTCGGATACAGATACGAACATTATGAGTTCACCGTTGTGCCTTTTGGAATCACTAATGCTCCGGCAACTTTCATGGACATGATGAATCGAATATGTAAACGTTATCTTAATAAGTTTGTTATTGTCTTCATTAATGACATTCTTATCTACTCCAAGACAAAGGAACATTAAGAAAGGAAATATTCTATGCCAAATTTCAAAGTGTGAATTTTGGCTGTCAGAAGTACAATTTATTGGGAATATTGTAAATGAAAAGGGTATTCAAGTTCATCTAGAAAAGATTGAGGCTATTATCAAATGGGAAACACCTAAAACCCAAACCCAAGTTATAAGTTTTCTAGGATTGGCTGGTTATTACCGAAAGTTCAATATGAATTTCTCTAGAAGAAGCATTCGAAACTCTTAAGCAAAAATTAACAAATACACCTATCTTAGCCTTGCCTCTAGGTCTAGATAACTTTACCGTATATTATGATGCTTCGCACACAGGTATGGGGTGCGTATTAATTCAAGCAAAGAAATTTATTGCTTATGCTTCTAGACAATTAAAGGTTCATGAGAAAATTACACCACACACGGTCTTGAATTAGGAGCAATAATTTTTGAGTTGAAGTTATGGCGACATTATATGTATGGTGTTAAATTCACTGTTTATACTGATCATAAGTGCCTAAAGCATATATTTGATCAAAAAGAATTAAATACGAGGCAAAGACGATGGATGGAAACACTCAATGATCATGACTGTGAAATCATCTATCATGAAGGAAATGAGTATGAGCTCTTAGATTGGAACTTAAATTTGATCTACTAACCCAAATTAAAGAGGCTCAGAAGTTAGCACTAGAAGAAGGAAATGTAAAGGCTGAAAAAGAAAATGGTACTGTAGATCAATTGGTTAAGGGCGACAATGAAATACTCATGTTAGGAAAGATAATCTGGTGCCGATGGTAGGAAATACCGAGAGAAGAGTTATGTAGTGAATTATTATTAATGGCGGTATAATTGACTATTGTTATAGAATGGCCCCGAACAAAACAAACACATTATCTGAGGCGGGTGTGGCCGAGATGATTGCTCGGCAACTGCATAAAGTAATTCCGACAATAGCAGCATAATTCATTGCCGACGTTAATACAACTATGAATACAAATCAAATGTCGAACACTAATACTTCCGCGAATACTATTCCCCCGTCAAATACTAATGCAACACTGTCACGAATGATACTTCCCTGTTGAACACTAATGCTAATCTCAATAATAATAATCCCCCACCAAAAGTGAATAATGGTCGTAACAACCCAGACCCCCACGACAGGGATATGTACTTAAGCACTTTAGGTCATGTAAACCCATAGATTTTAGTGGTACTAATGGACCAAATAGGCTGGTAAAATGGATTGAAAAGACTGAGTTTGTTATCAATATTAGTAACTGCCTGCCAGATTGTATTATCAAATATGCTAATCGTAGGTTTATGGAACACCTTAATATGATGGATTATGATTAACACAATCTAAACATGTAACACACAACCAATCTACTCCAATTTACTGTACACCTAAAAGATGTTAAAACGGGTCAGCTATGAATAGTTGGTGAGTTTCACAAGTTTCAATGAAAACACGCACAATTCATCCGAATTGTCTTGATTTCTTACAAAATGTTCTCATTTATTAAACTAACTCAAAAATATGATATTTGGTCATTCTTGATGTTCTGATATTCCAACAGGTTAGTTAATCACAAACCTGTTGGTTTTTATCCGAATTTAATTTGTTTAACTTTCAAATTAGCACAATTAATTATCTCAAATCTTACTGATAACTACATCTTACTCCCTAACTCTACCGGGATGTCACACCCCAACCTAAGGCGGAAATGCCGGGGCGTGATCCGATTGCTCACAGCTCGAAGATAATATCATGAATATAAATGATAATATCTAATTAATTATTTATTCAAAGAATACACACAATATCCAAATATAACAAAATATTCCAAATAAATAAATAAATATAATCCAAATAAACTTAAACAATGGTTGTCTTCGTTAAATCCTAAGGTCTTTCTAAGTGTTCATACTTCAACTTCAATTCTATGGCGACCTGCATATGCATAGAAAACAGAGTTTGTTAACAACACATGTTGAGTGAGTTTACCACCAGTTTTGCAATAAAATAATGTTTATATAATAATTAAAAAAATAAGCAAAACGTAATAAATGCGATAATGAAATCAAACCATGAGCAAATAAGCTGTCGATTAAACCATTGCCAAGCGAATTGGGCGCCGGTAAATCAACCATGAGCAAATAATAATAAGACCGTTGCTAAGTGAATCGGGCATTGGTCAATGAGAACCCTCTATATGGGGATATGCCAAACGAATGTGTACATAAACAAGTAAGCACATAACAAGGGGATTAATCACACACAATTACACGTTTGCTATTTTTGATATATATATATATATATAGTATGATATACGCATATGTCCCCAAAACGTTGTGAAAATTGAGTAAAATAGGGGAATGATAAAAGTCACCTTAAATTAAAGGCAAGCGATTAATAATTAAGATAAACGAACTAAAGATTAAGCGATTCGTTCACTATGAGTCTAACGAGATTAGTGATCAGAACCTGAAACTTTGAGATATGATAATATAAGTAAAAACGAACTCGTTTCCGTAGGAATCAATCCAAACGGACGTTTAGAACTCAAGTTATGTTATATTTATGATTTAAGCGAGCTAGTACTGACCAGAATCCGAACAGCGAGTCGGAAGTCGGGTTTTGGTCAGTAGCCTTAAAATTTTGTTACGAGAATAAAAGTCTTCTGGACCGAACGTTAAATCCGATCAGAAGTATGAGAAAACGTTAAGTCAAACTTGTTGACTGTTTTGCTCTTTAACGAGTTTTAAACGAATTGACCAGTCAACACACTTCAATCACTGAAATTGATTGAAGGTTATTTACTACGGAATGTATATGAACGATTCCTATGTTTACAACTTACCCGGAAAGTGAAAAGATCAACAGATACAATGAGTCAAAGGTCCATACGTATACAAAGTCAATCGGTTATGAACGTTTCTTCAACCAATAAGCAAAAACCGAAGAGTTTGAGGAGGGACAGAGGAGGGTGACGGCTGAGAATAGTGTTTTAGGGTTTAGAGATGATTTGCGACAGAGAAATAATGATATGTTTATATAGGATACACTAAATCAAACTACATATGGTAACTAACTCGTTTAAGAAACTGAGTGGGCCTTTAATGATCAAATCAATATTATAACCAGTAAATTTCATTCTTGATCAAGGGTTAAGGAGTATGGACATGTATCTAAGCTACATTAGTTTTCTTGGGTCTTAAAACACTCGATTAGGTCCTAAAATAAACGAATTCGGGCAAAAAAAAACTAGGAAACGATCACAAACGAAACAGGTTGTGCAGGTGGGTGAAGGCGCTAAGCGACGGGCTAGGGCACCCCCACCATGCGGCGCACCGGCATAGGATGGTTGGAGGTTGGGTTTTGGAAACTTTGGTCCTATTAGTTTGAGAATTAGACAATTAATGAATCTTTTATGATTAAATTAAGAAATGAACTATGTATGAAACCTAAAGGGTATAAAATAAATATTAGAAACTTAATTGCTTATAAATATTTGATTTTTATTAATATTAAAGATCTAAAAATTTTTTTGTTTGTAAACGAATACGGGTTTGGAAAATCTGAAATGTTATACGGGAGTAGGTGAATAAGGAATGGTTGGTCGTTTAGAATAAGATGGAAATTTTAGACTCTTTGGTTAACAGTTGTAGATTTACCGTTAACGAGTTCTATAGCATATGAATCTAGTAGTTCACTAATCGACATATTTCCTTGGGATAAAAAGTTAGTGGAAACAGGACTTCTATCATTATCTAGATCAAATGGAATTGAAGCATACTGGTCAGTGATTGTGAATGTACCTGTCACTATATTTTAGTCTTGTCGTGCTCCATCTGATTTAATCACAAAACACGGCCTCTAGCCAAGTTGGAAGTTGAAGCCGGTCCTTGCGCTTGTCTTCCTATTGCAACTTGATCCAAACTAGGGCAGTCTTTTGTTGTCGGATTGGTTGTTGTCAGATTGGTTTAGGTCGAGGTAGTTGTGAATGTTGGGGTTGGGATGTCGGTATATAATGTTCATGATGGTTATGTAGTTATGCTGGGGTAGGGATGGTCGGTTTATAATGTTGGATTGGTTTAGGTTGTGGTCTAGCATTCCCACATTTATAACATACATTCATCCGACATTAACCTACATGATGATAACCACTTTCCTCACACTTTGTATTGTGGGACGTGCGCGCTTATTATGTCGTCTCCCTTGTACTTTTTCCCCATACTTAGTTCGTTTTGTACCAGATGATTACCCGAGAATTCTTAACACACTACTTCTAAACAATTCAAAAGCTACAATGCAGGCTTGTGACACGATATTCTCAAAAGTTAAGTGACCAGCTAAATTAACCAGGTTCCTTACTTCGAGGACTAAACCGCAAATGTAGCGTTTGATACGCTTAGATTCTGGGGTAACTAGCCATGGCACTAAATGGGCCAGTTCATTAAAACGGTGGGTGTACTCCAAATAATCTGCTCCCCATTTCTAAATTCCAAAATTCGTGTTCTAATTTCTGGATTTCATTTCTTGGATAAAAGTGTTCCATCATAAGATTCTTAAGTTCTGTTTAAGACATACGTTTTATAGCCTCTTGTCCCCAAGTTTGCACAATCGTATTCCACCATATTAAGCCATAGTTCACAAATGTACGAGTAACATTATTAACAATACAATCTGGTGGGCAGCCACTGATATTGATAATAGCCTCTGTCTTTTCGATCCACTTTAATAACTCATTTGGCTTTTTAGTACCAATGAAATTTATATGTTTACACGATATAGATTGTTTAAACGAATATTCCCGTTGTGAAGGATCAGGGATGTACGACTAGTATTCATGTTCGGTAGGAAATTTTTGTTGCCAGTGGTATTCAGTGAGAAATTATTATTATTGGTAGTAGCATTAGTGTTCAGCTGGGGAGTATTATTCGTGATAATGTTAGTATTTATCAGGAGCATAACATTTGCGACCGTATTAGTATTGGGCAGCGGAATAGTATTCGCGACCGTATTAATGTTCAACATTTTATTTGTATTCACAGTTATATTAATGCCGACAGTGAATCTTGCAGCTATTGTCGGAATTACTGGTTGCAGTTGCCAAACAATCATCTCGGCCATAACTACCTCAGATAATTTGTTTGTTGTCACACCCCATTAGCAAATTTTCAAAGCGTAAAACGAAAATTTAACAGACACCTCTGGTATCAAAGACATTGTTTATAAAGAACAATAAAAACTAATTTATAACATTTTACATCATTCTAACTTCGTTTACCGGTGGTGATACAAATCTAAACCAGCCCGTTAACCTGCTTTACTTCCTACTAGCACACTTGCATCAATTCACCCAGCGTTGATCGCAAGTCCAACACGTAGCATCTTAGATTTATAATCTAATCTAGTACACCTGAAAAACATGTTAAAACGGGTCAACTACCAGTAGTTGGTGAGTTTCACAAGTTTTAAGAAACTAGTTGCGCGTATAACAACCATAGTTTGTAAATGCGCAAGTATGTATGTATGTATGTTCACAAGTACATTGTTTGTATGTTTATGATGTAATTATGCTAAGCTACAGTGAAACCTTGATGTTCGGCTGCGTGCCTCCATTTCCCAGGCTCAATCAACCACTGTGGTCCCCCTTCTGCCCTCAACATGCCCTGAGTAGCTATGTCTAACACTACATAGCGTGTTTGTGTAATTATGGTCATGAGCAAACGACGTTATGTGTGGCACGGAAACCAGGCCGATTCATTTTGGGTTTGTCAAACCAATAGTACTATTCACAAGCCACCGACTCTAAGTTAATCACTGTGTTCATGGAACTTTCGTATGTTAGCACTTGGATAATTCCCATCATCAAACAATTCCAAATATATTAGAGATATAGCAACGTGTTTTTCACCCTAAAAGTTCATAAAAACAGCTTAAAAGTGCGATCATGAAACTCACGGTTTAGTAGATATTCAACCCGGTATCGGATAGTGGTTCGCTCTGCTTGCTAGCACCTAGACCATATAAAAAATATTATAATAATATTAATATTTTAATATTATTATAATGTTCATACTAAAATATGCTGTATATCTAGTTTGGGTATAGCTGGTACACCCAGATAGTGTCAATAGATTGTGATATTGTTTAATGTCTAATACTCAAAACCGAACTTGGCTTAGTTTCCCTGTTTCACCAGCTAGGCCAAGTTTATCGTTTATGCGTTTAGAAAACTGGTATAAGTATGTAAATTTGGGTAAACGTGTTGGTTGAATGATTAAGTTATAAAGAAAGATCAAAATATTTCTGGAATTATTTACTGATTCATTAGTTTATAAAAAGTCATTTTAAATGCTATATTTAGACCGACAATCGTTCGTTTATACCAAACGATTTCCGAAAAATCCGACAAAATTCCTTAGTGATCCAAATACTTCCCAAAACACCCTGCAAATTTCCCAGAACCAAACACTTTTGCCAAATTACCTTTTTGAGTAAAAACCGGCTATTAAAACTCAAGAAAACTCGAATCCACAAAACATAGCTAGGGTTTTCCAAATGACCCCAAATTTCATATATGATCATATTATAGCAAATATGAGTTCCCCACAAAATTTCATAATTTTTCAAGCATTTCAAGTATTTTTCGCTCACTTATTCATATTTTTCAAGCATTTCAACAGCCTTGAAACTTAGGGTTTTGGTTAGGGCTTTAAATCGAACTTTTAAACCGTAAAAAACCGATTAAAACCCCATAATTCGTGTTTATAGCCAAAAAAAACTTATCAAAACTGCTTCCTAACCATGTGTATAATCAAACCATATTTTTGAACACTTTTTAGGGTTTTTGCACGGTTGAAAGTGATTTTTGGTAATCAAACTAGGTTTATATGTAATCAAACATGGTTAAACAAGTTAAAAATTGATCAAAATGACAAGTTTACCTATGGTTTGGTTAAAACATCTGAAGAAGCACCCTAACAGCTGCAACTGACCAGATTTTTTTGTGACAAAGCTTGTGAATAAAGCTATAGAAAAAAAAAAGATATAAAAAGGGGTTTTTAGTCCATTTTGGCAGGCTGGACTTCTTGGGCCCCCTTTTGGGCCTAATTTTGGCCCATTAGTCTGGTTTAGCATGTCTAAATGTGAAATCCCGAGTCCAAGTTTATTTCGGGTTCGGTTTTTGACAAGAAAAATATATCGGGTGCGACAAACAACGCGAAAAAGAGTGTTTTTCGGCCAATTTCTTGTAAATTTAAAAAAAACTTACTATTTGTTTGTAAAAATCAAAAATATTTTCATGGATCGCTTAAAACATTCCCATTAAGTGTTTTGTGAGTCTTTTTCAGCTTCACGGATGATACAATGCTTGTTTTGTAATTCTCTTTCGTGTTTAAGTTCATAGCGGGTAGTTAAACGAGCATGTTTTCCTTTAACTGGTTTGCTATCATATTAAGGCCATAATAACAATATGTTGGCTTATATTAAACGTATATTACTCATAGATGCCCCTGCGAGATATCTGGGTCATAACCAGAGCCGATTGGTTAATCGTTCATTCGATACGCAATAAGCGGTTATTCGTTAATTCGTCATGTAAATACTGAGGTGTATCCGGTTTTGTCATGAATGTCTCATTTGTTTTCATTGGGGGTATCCTATTAATTATACCTCAATTAATATTAATTCACCATATAACTCATCGCACATGGAATCACATTAGTTAATACTATGGTGTTTCAGGTAGCACTTA
Organism: Bidens hawaiensis; assembly: GCF_021521415.1. Classification (NCBI taxonomy): domain Eukaryota; kingdom Viridiplantae; phylum Streptophyta; class Magnoliopsida; order Asterales; family Asteraceae; genus Bidens; species Bidens hawaiensis. The sequence continues at coordinate 903,223 of NW_027491276.1, forward strand.
TGCATCACACACATCTGTTCCTCTACCTATATACCAAGGAAAATACATAGATTTAGGCTTATAAAGGCCATTGTTTGCGTGTATATATCAAAAGTTGCCACCCAATTACAAGTAATTTTAACCCGGTAATGGTTAGTGTTTGTAATAAAAGATCCAAATTATCCTCTACAGCATAGCACACTTCCAGATGCTTGCATGGAGTATCGAAAACTATACACAACAGTGCCATCCTATCCTTGTTTATTCGAGTACACATTATAACAATCATAAACATGTCACAACTAGCACAACATGTTGAGTCGGATTTTTGCTAAACAAGATTGGAATCTTCTCAACCTACTAAGGAACCGGCTAAGTATGGACTTCGAGCAAGCTTAGACTATCGAGCATGGTTTTACTACTTCGAGCAAGGTCTTCAGAACCTTAGGTGGTTAATTCTTCTAAGTGATCAGGCTTCGAGCAAGAGTGTTCTTCTATCTAGCATGGATTGCCAACCGAGCAAAATGTTTGATCATACAAGTTTTAACCAAGTGTTACGAGCACATGGACACAAGCATGGATGCAATAAGAAGATGTCATGTGCTCAAAGCAAGGACTTCGAGCATGGTTCAGTTCCCCGAGCAAGATTTACATCTTAGCATGGTAAAGATTGTTCAATAAGTCTCATGACAAGACTAAAGACATCAAGAAGAATGAGCTGACTAGTTCGAGCAAAGTAAGGATTAGTCAAGAAGAATGAAGCTTGCCCTGGAGGAGAATATCTTCATTGAAGATATTCCAAGTAAAGTATGCTCGAAGATACTCATCGAGCATACCCTGCATACTGAAGTGTGCTCGAGCAAGATACATATCATGCTTGAAGACATTAACACTTGTATTTTATTTTGTTTTTCATTATATAATAGATAGAGATTCTAGAAGGAATGTCAGGGTCTATAAATAGGATCCTAGGTTTCCATTTAGGGTAGAGACAACGTTGGTACGCACGGAATACGAGAAACATTCTAAAAGAATCTTTTTGTTTTCTCGTACAGCCGCCGCTGCCACCTACACGAAACCCTAGACATTCCTTTACTGTTTCATTGAATGATGCATTTATTACAGTAAATCTTTGTCTTTGAGTTTGCTTGCACTGAATATTTATTGTTGTTTCGTTTGTAATCTTCACACCTTCGTTCCCATCCGTTAGATATCCTGATTCCGCCGGGATATTCAATAGGCCATTGGGTTATAGAGTTGGTGTGCTCTTGTCAACCTTATCAAGGTTTGCACCCGACTCACGGTCCTGACAAGTGGTATCAGAGCTGTGGAAGCTTGCTGAAGGCCTCGGGACTGAAGGTTTGTGAAAAAGCTTGAAGCTTTACTCTGTTTGTCTGCATCAGAGTTCAGATCTGGTAAAGACTTCTTGGACAAGTGTCTACGAACAAGATTCCAAGACTTCTTGGACAAGAGAATTATATTAAGTGGAAGGTGATTTTTGAAGCAGTTGTGAACTACAACGACCCCGAACTCTGGACTTCTCTCACAGAGGGAAATTATGTTCCTTCGGCTACTACAAACAACAGTACCACTATTGAGCTGAAAATGAAGAAAAGGGATGACAAAGAGTTGTCTATGCTGAAGTTAGGTCTATCCTGGGAAATACTAACAACTGTCAATCATCACAAAACTGATAAGAACATGTATGATGCGATTATCGACATGTTTGAGGGCAACACAGAGCTAAGAGACATTAAGAAGGATAGACTGAAGCAACAGCTGGATAGATTCAAGTTTAAAGATGGTGAAAGATTAAAATCAGTTCTGCAAAGGTTCATGGTGATTGTGAATGATATAAGAACAACTGATCTACAAATTTCTGATTTTGAGCTAAACAAGAAGCTTCTGTCATCTTTGTCTGGTGAATGGTACACAGCCAGTAAATTCATCAAGGAAAAGGCCAGTTTTCCAAACTTTAAGTTGGATAGCTTTTCTCAAAGTTGCAGAACATGAGATGATTGAAAACCACATGATTAGAGAGGATAAGCCCAGTTTTCAAGTGAACAATGCTCTTATGGCACCAATGGGAAATCTCTTAGTCAAAAATCAGCAGCCAATCATTGAAGAGCCAACTGAGACAAGTTCAACATGTGGTGGACAGCCAAGATTTAATGTTCAGTTGATAGAAGATGATGTTGCTTCAACAGCAAGTGGACAGTCTACATTTGTGCATAACCATACAAGCCAAGGAACTGACTATCAAGCATTGTTTTCAATGTTCACTGAGTCATATCATGCATTTGTGGCCAAGAACCTAATCAACACAAGCATTATGCAGGAAGATCTTGAGCAAATTGATGCTGATGACTTAGAAGATATAGACATCAAATGGCAGGTTGCTATGTTAGCTGTGAGGAGCAAGAGACTGTACAACAGGACAGGAAGATCAAGCTTCAATGGATGTAACGCCCGTTAATTTCCGACAAAAGGTTTAATCTTGTAGTGTTATGTACACCTTTCGGGCTTGACCCGGCATTCTCTCGGGAGCTCCTTGCAAACCTCGTAAACGTTCTCACTTAACTTTCCACCCAAGTTGCTACATACTTCAATTTGGAGGGACTTGGATGTAACTATTTTATATCATAAAACAAAAGAAAACTCAAACCCTAAACCTATTTGCAGCCGTCGGACCTGGACCCCCCCCCTGCTCGTTTTTCTTCTGCCCGGCCAAGTTTCAGCCGTGAAAACTTCAATTCAAGGTCGGTTTTATGATTCCCCATGTCTTTTACTCCTTAATTGATCATATTAACGCGCTTATTGGTCGTTAAGATTGAGTTTTGATGATAACAGCTTGCTGACAGATTCGTATACGTTTATTGTAGGGTCTGTAACGCGATGTTAATCCACTGTTTTTGATCTATTCTTGATTCCATGATGTTCTACTTTGAGTCTAGTTTCCAGAAAGGTATAATACGTAATTTTTGATCGAGATTTGAATAGTTTTTATGAATTTATAAAATCGAGTGTCAAAGCTGATGCGGGATGACGGATTCTGGTCTGTCTTCCCGACGTCATAACCTTTTTTCGACAAGTCCAAATTGGTTGGTTCCATTTCTGGGAGTTAGTGACTTGAGTTAGGAACCAAACCCAATTGGAATCGTTTAATTTGGTTCGGTAATGAATTTTATAAAAATAAAACCATTTTGTTGCGCGCTGAAATAGCTGCACATACCTTTCTGTATTGGAGGAATTTTTATGATTTTTGGGTCTAATAGAAAAATATAATAAAAATACTTTTATAAACCTACGACATTTATTAAAGTCTGGTAAAAATTTAATAATTTAATTCAAAGGTTATCCTATGTAATTAAATGCATCTTCGCATGCTAAAATCTGCTCGTTTTACTCGTTATTAATCAACAAGTTCGTTTTAGGCTTAATCTGTGGTTTTGGTTAGTTGAAAGGTTTTAGGGGCCTCGGGCCAAGTGGTTGGGCCCCGGGCCAAGTTATGGGCCTTGGGCCAAGTTTTGGGCCTTAGGCCAAGTGGTTGGGCCTCGGGCCAAGTGTTGGGCCATGCGCCAAGTGGTTGGGCCTCGGGCCAAGTTGTTGGGCCTTGGGCCAAAGTGTTGGGCCTTGGGCCAAGTTGTTGGACCTTGGGCCAAAGTGTTGGGCTTGGGCGGTCCATTAGGCAAGTGTGTCCTTGCGGTCTAGATTAGTAACGCGTTGTGTATAATTTACAGACCCTTACTTGTGAGTGTGCACTTAGGGATTTCCTAGCTCGTTACAGGTGTTCGATCATTTCCAGGTGAGTTCATGATGCCCTTTTTACTCTTTTACGTTTTGGGCTAGCATACACACCGAAATACAATTTTAAACGATTTTACTCGTTACAGTGAATTGAATAGTTTTACATGATCTCACTCGTGATGGTGCATTTTGAAAGCTATATTTGAATTATTTTATATGCCTTAGGATATTTTAGACTCGTTCATGGTCTTGTGTCCTTAAGGTTACATACATTATTGATGGTCTAGACTCGAGGATGTTAGTAGACTTGGCAGTAATTGAATATGAGTAGACCTATTTGTGTTTGCATGCACTGATGTTACGTGTTGGGTTGTACGTGTGCTCGACCCTGATGTTATTACTTGGATGAGATGTTACGTGTTTGGGTTGTACGTGTGCTCGACCCTGATGTTATTACTTGGATGAGATGTTACGTGTTTGGGTTGTACGTGTGCTCGACCCTGATGTTATTATTTGAACGGTATTTATAGGGATATAAATATATGGATGTATATAGATGTCTAAGTACGAATACTTAGTGTTGATGATGGCCTAACTGTTCGTATCCCGTATTATATTTTAAACTCTTAGAATGTTTTATAATCCAGTTTTTATATTTAAACTCTTGGAATGTTTTAAAATCTCGTTTTTATATTTAAACTCTTGGAATGTTTTATAATCTAGTTTTTTATATTTAAACTTTTGAAATGTTTTATAATCCAGTTTTTATATTTAAACTCTTGGAATGTTTTATAATCTCGTTTTTATATTTAAACTCTTGGAATGTTTTATAATCCAGTTTTTATATTTAAACTCTTGGAATGTTTTAAAATCTCATTTTTAAATAATATTTAAACTCTTGGAATGTTTTAAAATCTCGTTTTTATAATTAAACTCTTGGAATGTTTTATAATCTAGTTTTTATATTTAAACTCTTGGAATGTTTTATAATCCCGTTTTGATATTTAAACTCTTGAAACGTTTTTAAACGAATTTATATAGGCTTGCTAGCATAAGGTAGGCCTTGGGATGTTAAATATATATATATATGTATATATATTATTGCTTGGCCTATATTTGGCGATGTTGTAGTCGTTTCAACTACTGAATGTTGCGTATGCCTACCTCGTGTTGCATGCGCCGAATGTTACGTGTTTGGGTTGTACGTTTGCTCGACGCTGAATGTTTGTAGTCGTCTCGACTACTGAATGTTGTGTATGCCTACCTTGTGTTGCATGCGCCGAATGTTACGTGTTTGGGTTGTACGTTTGCTCGACCCTGAATGTTTGTAGTCGTCTCGAAAACTGAATGTTGCGTATGCCTACCTTGTGTTGCATGCGCCGAATGTTATGTGTTTGGGTTGTACGTTTGCTCGACCCTGAATGTTTGTAGTCGTCTCGACTACTGAATGTTGCGTATGCCTACCTTGTGTTGCATGCGCCGAATGTTACGTGTTTGGGTTGTACGTTTGCTCGACCCTGATGTTGAGCCGTGATCGGGTCAAATATATTACTTGGGGAAGACCCGGGGTGAGGAGGCCCGTTTCACGTGCTTGGATGTATGAACTGTGGTCGGGTCAAATATATTACTTGGGGAAGACCCGGGGTGAGGAGGCCCGTATCACGTGTTTGGATGTTAAACCGCGACCGAGTCAAATATATTACTTGGGGATGACCCGGGGTGAGGAGGCTCGTGTTGCGTGATTTTGTTTTATTAACCTGTGACCGAGTCAAATATATATTACTTGGGGATGACCCGGGGTGTGGAGGCTCGTGTTGCATGATTTTAACGGTTTTGTTAAACCGCGGCCAGGTCAAATATATTACTCGGGAAAGATCCGGGGTGAGGAGGCCCGTGCTGTGTGAAAAGATGTTTAATGTTTTATTCACTTATGATTTGGTTAAGAAAAGCTATTTATGATTTTATGGTCTCATGATTTTCCACTACATTTCATACTTATGGAATTTAAATTTTAATGAATGTCGTTTATGAAAACTTGAACTCACTCAGCTCAAGCTGACTTTGTGTGTATGTTAGATTGACTTTCAGGTTGAGGATTAGAGATTTTCGTTGGACGTGCTAGAGACTACTCGGACGGTTGAAGGCACATCTAGTCGAAGAATTAATAACGCAAACTGTTTCTTTCAAATTATTACCATAGGTAGTTAAATTTTGATTTTGGTCACCTTCCCGGGTTTTGGGAATTTTGATGTTATCTATTCCGCTGTTTACTACTCTGAAACGATTTTAATGAGAAGGAGATTTCAAATAAAACGAATATTTTATTTACAATTGATTTTGGACACCTGTACCCGTGTTTTGGGATTTTTAATACTTAAACTTTTCCGCTGTTATTTACTCTAAACTTGTTTTAAATACAAAGAATCGTTTGGTTTTAAATTTTTTTGAATTTGTGGATGTGATTACCAACTGTAGGATTCCCGGGATTCGGGGTCTTACAATGGACCAAATGAAAGAATAGCCTTTGACAAATCAAAAGCCATATGCTATAACTGTCAACAGCCCAGACACCTCGCAGAGAATGCAATTTGCCCAAACAAATGGGAAATCAAGTGAATCAAAATCAGTTTTACCAGAATCAGAACCAAAACTTCCAGAATCAAAGAAACCAGATCACCAATCAAAACCCCTATCAGAACCAGAAAAGGCCCCAGCAACAACCTTTCCAAGCTCAAAGAAATAACCAATTACAAGTTCACAATAACCAGAATACAGTCAATCAAAACACTGTGAATCAGGTTAGGGATCAAGGGAATGTTGCAGTCACTAGGGAACCTCAAGATAGAGAGTTCGATGGAGTAATCATGCTGCAGAAATGGAAAAAGCAAATGTTGCTTTCATGGCTAAGGTGCAAGACAAACCATAATCATCAAATTCATAGGTACATTCTGGTATATCCGTTTCTGATCTTCTTATTACAATTGATGAGCTTAATCAGGAAGTTGGGAAGTGGAAGTCAGAATGTTGAAGAAAAGAAGTATTTCTGAATGTGTATGAGACCAGTGAGGCAACCTATTAAAACCAAATTAAGGGACTAGAAGAGGATTGTATGCAAGCATACAGAGCTCAATCAAGAATGACTATTGAGATTGAGGGATTGAAGAAGATGTATGCAGATGAGAAGATCAAGAATGCTGAATTGATGATTAAGATGGAATTCCTGAAGAACCTAGTAACTACTGGAAACATAGATGGTTTTGAAGACAAAATGTCAGATGAAGAGAAGTACAAGAAGGTTCCACCACCTTTTTGTGACAGTTATCCACTGAAGGTAAACAAAGAGAGTAGGAATGAGTATTGAAACAATTTAAGAATGTGTTTGAAGACAGAACTGAGTTTGTAAAGAAGTATAAAGAGGTAACAGTTGATAACAAAGGAGAGTTTGTAGTGAAAAAGAATGAGGGACCAAAACAGAATGAGCTGGAAAAGAAGGAGGATGCAAAGAAGAAATGGAGTGAATACTCTAGTGATGGAAGTACTTGCAGTTGTGGCAGCGCCAAATCATCAAAAGGCAAGAAAAAGAAAAAGGGATCAAGTAAGAAGAAAGATTAAAAGATTCCAATATTGCCAAAGATGACTCCCAAGATAAGGAAACATTATGAGCAGATGAAAAGAGAACATGTGACATTTGACATTTGTGGCAGAACCCAATCAGAAGTCAAGAAAAGGAATAGTGTACCTCAAAAATCTTCATATGATCAAGCACACCCACTAATTTATCCAGTCTTCTCCAATCATGAACTGTTTGATACTGGAGATGTGATTATGTGCCAATGAGAAGATATTTAAAAGAACAAGAAGGAAGCTCTTCAAGAACTCCATCCAAGCTGAAGAAAATTATGTTTGTAAAGGAAAAGTATCCACAAGCAATTGACATCAGCAAGCCCATCAAGATGGAATTTTCTAACACTTTGTGTCCAGAAACCTCTTTGGGTTTTGACTTCCCAAAGCCAAGTGATAGAATTAAAGACATGAAACTGCTTGAGGACATGGGAAGTTTTGCCAAAGTCTGGTGCAAGAAATGTGATGCCTATTGACATCACACTGATTGTTGCTGGATTTTTGAGGACACATTTGAAATACCTGATGTGGTAAGTTGTTTTGATATGAAGAGTTACAAAGAAATGGATGAGAAATAGTTGAATGGAAACAGAAGTCCATCTGATATTGAGGAGCAAAAGATGATTCTAGAAAAGAAGCTCAAGACAATTCTGAAGATTAAAGAGAATGAACAAGTGTCAAACAAGAAGGTGAAGAACAAAAGGTCAAATGATAAAGGAAAAGGCAAAATGAGACCTGGAGTTCTTAATGGTGATGAGAAGTTCTTATTTAAGCAACGGTTTGAACCAAAATGGCAACCTCTATGAGCTTAGAATGAACACAGCTACATCTAGAGGAAGTTCATGCTTTGTTTCCAAAGCCACTGAAAATGAAACTAAATTGTCGCATAGGAAGATGTGTCATGTTAATTTGAAGAACATGAACAAGCTAGTGAAAGGTGAACATGTTGTTGGCCTTCCCACCAAAGAATTTAATCTTGAAGAAAAATGCACATCTTGCCTAAAGGGAAAACAACACAAATCCTCTCACAAAAGCAAATTAATAAACACCATTGATGAGGTCTTGGAACTGATCCACATGGACCTTTTTGGTCCAGTGATTGTTCCAAGTATTGGAAAGAAACGATACTGCCTGGTGATCACATATGAATACTCAAGATTTACTTGGTTTTACTTCATGAGCAGCAAAGATGAAACACCAAAGTTGATCAAGACCTATGTGCTGAAGATGGAAAACAGCTTGAAAGGAAAGTAAAGGTCATTAGAAGTGATAATGGGACTGAATTTAAGAATGGACAAGTGGAAGAATTCTGCACTTCTAAGGGGATATTTCAGCAATATAGTGCTCCAAGAAGTCTTGAACAGAATGGTGTTGTAGAAAGAAGGAACAGGACATTAATTGAAGCTGCTAGGACCATGATTGCTGAAGCAAATCTCCCAGTTACCTTCTGGGCTGAGGCAATCAACACTACCTGTTATGTGGAAAACAGGGTTCTACTGAACAAGACTCAAAATAAGACTCCATATGAGGTTATCTTCAAAAGAAAACCTTATGTGAAGTTTTTGAAGCCTTTTGGATATAGATGCTCACTTTTAAATACAAAGGACTATCTCAACAAATTCTAGTCAAAATCACTGGAATGCTTCTTTGTGGGATACTCATCTCATTCAAAGGCTTACAGAGTCTATGTGAAGGAGCACATGGTAGTCATTGAGTCTTCTGAAATTATCTTCAATGAAAATCACTTTAATAATGTTGAAGGACCCAAATGGCTATTTGATCTGGAAAAGATGATCAAATCCTTCAAGATCTATAATGAAGACATGGATGACAGTATGTACAAAACAAGTTTTAAAGACAAAGGAAAACAAAGGCAACTTGATCTGGACAAACTATGGTCATCAGTTGCTCCAGAACCATACGGATTTACCTTTGAAAGATGTACTCAAGGAGTAGCTGAAGTTGAAATGAATGGAAAAGAAGATGCAGTTGAAGTTTCTAATGAAGAACCAAGTGGTCTGGATAGTGAACCAGTTCGAAGTCAGCAACAGGCTCAACCTGAAGTGACAAATCAATTTCAAGACAGATTTCAATCTTTATTTGACGCTCTACAAATTGGGTCAAAGGATGCATCATCATCTGAAATTGATCAACCTCAAGAAGCTGCTAAAACTCAAGAAGGAATTAAAGGTGATGCTGCTGAGTTAAATATGACAAATCCTGATACAGAGGTTCCAACACAACAAGTTGTGCAGACTACTTCTGTTGAAAGAAATCATCTTGCAGAGAACATCATAGGAGACTTGCATGAGAGAGTGACTAGAAGTTCTTCTGAAAGAGCAAACATCTGTCTGTATGCCTGCTTTCTATCCCATGTTGAACCAAAGAACATTAATCAGGCCTTAAAAGACAACAGCTGGGTAGAAGCTATGCAGGAAGAGTTGGCTCAATTCAAGGACTTATATGTATGGGACTTGGTTGACAAGCCCAGAGGCAAGTATGAAATTGGAACCAAATGGGTGTTCAGAAACAAGAAAGATGAAAGAGGTATAGTAATTAAAAAAAAGCAAGACTGGTGGCTCTGGGATGCTTTACAAGAAGAAGGAGTGGACTTTGAAGAAGTATTTGCTCCTATTGCAAGATTAGAGGCCATCAGAATCTTTCTAGCATATGCAGTATCTATGAACATAAAAGTCTATCAATTTGATATGAAATATGCATTTTTGAATGGAAAGATAGATGAGGAGGTGTATGTTACTCAACCTCCTGGATTTGAAGATCCATTCCATCCTAACAAGGTTTATAAGCTCAACACGGCTTTCTATGGACTACGTCAAGCTCGTAGAGCATGGTATGATGAGCTATCAAACCACTTATTAGATAATGGCTTTTGTAGAGGAGCTATTGATAAAACTCTATTTTAAAAAAGATGGAACAAAGATCTGCTGCTGTTACAAGTCTATGTAGACGAAATAATTTCTGGCGCTACCAATGAACTAATGTGCAAAGAATTTGAGTAAGTCATGAAGTCAAAATACATGATGAGTTCAATGGGAGATATGAACTTTTTTCCTTGGACTTCAATTACAGCAAAAGGCAGATGGGATTTTTATCACTCAATCAAAATATGTCCAAGAAATTCTTAACAAATTCAAGTGCCAGGATTTCAAGACAGTGTCTACACCAATGGACACACATGAGAAGATGGTACTTGTTGAGAAGGGGGAGCCGGTAGAGCAATATGAATATAGGGCCAAGATAGGATCACTAATGTACCTTACAGCATCTAGCCCAGATATTATCTTTGCTGTGTGTGTCTGTGCATGATTCCAAGCTAACCCCAAGGTCTCACATATACTAGCAGTAAAAAGAATTTTCAGATATCTTAAAGGGAAACCAAATTTGGGGATTTGGTAACCAAAGAACTCTTCTTTTGACTTTATGGCCAACACAGATAGTGACTATGATGATTGCAACATGAGTAGAAAATCAACATCTAGAGGCTGCCAGTTTCTAGGAAACAGGTTGGTATCATGGCAATGCAAGAAGCAGACTACAGTGTCCATCTCAACTACTGAGGCTGAATACATTGCTGTGTCTGCTTGCTGTGCACAGGTTCTATGGATTTAGAATCAACTGCTCGATTATGGTCTGAATTTCTTACGTAGTCCAATTTTAATTGATAATACTGCTGCTATGTTTATTGTTAAGAATCCAGTTCAACATTCTAAGACTAAGCATATTAAAATTAGGCATCATTTTATTAGGGATTGTCATGCTTGATAGAAATGAAACGAGTTGATATATCTGATAACCTGGCTGATTTATTCACCAAACCTTTAGATAAGACTAGGTTTCACTTTCTGTGAAAATGCCTAGGTATGATAAATGCTGATGAAATTTGATTGATGATGTGTGCTTAAGTGAGGTGCTAACTGATTATCCTTGATATACACTGTGAATGTGTGCATCATTTGTTGCTATGCTTGACTGATTCTGATTACATAAATCATGTAAGTGACTGTTTTTGTCTGCTAGATTATCATGAATTTGATGTTATCAATTTCTGTGTTTAGATCTGTGCTTACATGATACATTTAAGTGATATAAGTATTTCGAGCATGAATCTGTGCTTAATACTGTGGTTGTTACTCTTCGAGCACAAACATTGCTACTTGAAGATTTCTAAGTACTTCGATCACAGATAACATGTCTCAGCTGCTCGAGCATAGAAAGATGCTTTGAAAGACCTTCTTAAAGTGATTCGAGCATGATTGCTGCTTATCGAGCATAAACTGTCATCATTGAAAATTTTCAAGTAAATCGAGCATAGGTAACTTCTATTTGATGTTCGAGCATGGAAATATGTTTTGAAAGCTCTTACCTGCTTTTCGAGCATATATCTATGGTTCGAGTACAATTACAGTGTTTTAAATCATCTCTGGTGTATTTCGAGCATATGTCTTGTACTCGAGCAAATTGAAAATTCATAGAAGTCCATCGAGCACATGCATTGAAATGACAAATTTGAGTAGGTTATCAAGCACACACATTGACATGATACATTTTGAAGTTTGCTCGATAGAACACTTGTGTACTCGGAGTGAAAATTCACGCATGAATTGCATGTTAAATCTTGTGTTGTTTGCTATTCTTATGTGCTTAAATGACAAAATGTGTTTCAAAATTAGATGCAAAAAGGATTTCTTTAAGAAATTAATTTTTGACACAAAAATGTTTTTGACATAGCAAACTGTTTTTGGTGAACATATAAGAGAGATGATAATATTATTCAGTTCCAAGCTTTGAAGAAGCTTAAAAAGTTTTAAGTAGAAATAGAATCCAACTTTATGGGAAATGATAGTATATTGTTTAAACTCCTAACCCATTGATTATAGGCTTAAAGATCTTTTGTTCAGAAAATTAACATAATGTATGTTTCCTTGCACATCTCTCCAAAAGATCGGCAGAAAGGCAATTATCCGATCATACACGAGCCTGTTGTTGTCTTTGGTCTCACAAAATATCTGAGCAGATATATATAAGTATTGCTATACAAAAGCATATCAAAAGGAAAAAGAAAGAAAAAGAAAAATATGAAATAGAAAAAAAATTCAAAAATAGTATATCAAAGTATTATTAGTTATCAAGTAATAGCATATCATGACTTAAGGGGCACTTCGGGAACTACAGGAGCGGGGCACTCAAATAAGTCATAAACACTCTGAATGTAAGGCATGTAAGTCCGGATGGCATGTAAGTCCAACGTTCAACATTATAGTCTGATATATATATATATATATATATATATATATATATATATAAACTGCTCATAAAAACGAATTTTGACCAAGGCATCAGGGGGTTGAAGTCAAATTGGGGTGATTGGAGAAAGCTGCTTAAGAATTGAGAAGAGATTAGGAACAACCTGAAGTCTAAGATGTAACCATTCTATCTTAAGCTACTAATTGAACTCTAAGTATATCACAAATGTTATGATAATCATGCCAAGTGTTACTACCCTAAGTCAACCTGACCTAAGTTGTAATAAGGCTGAAAATGAAATGGTGTGAAAGTTTTTAACCAATCTGATCCATGTTGAGATCTTTCTGGAACAGCTTGAAATGAATTTTTAACTGAAACTTGATCTCTTATTTACCTTAAATTTATGCTTAAATTGTAACAATGGCTCAAGTGACTTATCTACAAAGTTTAGGCTGAATTTAAGTATGATATTTGTCTAGTCTGGTAGTCAAATAAAATGTGTTCACAAATGCAATCTGTTTGTTATAAGTGATTTCGAGTATGGTCTAGGTATTAGAATGTACTTCGAGTTTACTTTACCTTTTGGTGCTCTTCGAGCACAAGGATATGCTTGGAAACCTTTCTAAGTGTTTCGAGCATGGATATCACACTTGTTGCTCTTCGAGCATAATAATATGCTTTGTATACTTAAGTATCTCGAGCATAGATATCTCTTATGTGGTTGTTCGAGCATAGATGTGCACTTGATAAATTCTGTTAAGTATTTTCGAGCATGTATGAGCTTCACAAGCAAATGTTCTTGACTTGATAGATTTCTTAGTGTTGTCGAGCATGCATATACTCTTCGAGCATAAGTGATCATTGATTTATCTAAATATGTTCGAGTAAGAGTTGGGGTGTGTAAATTGTGTCTGAGTATAATTACTTCACTGATTATTTCTTATATACTTCGAGCATATGAGGTGAGGGTAAGGAAATGTGCTAAGTTTTTCGAGCACAGTTGTACATACGAGCACACTGCTTACTTAAGATGTCGAGCATGGTCGTTTGATCGAGCATGAATTTCTTCACATTGAAAGTAGCTAAGTAGCTCGAGCACGGGGGTACTCAAACACAGTGATAAATTGTTTCCAAAAAAAACTTTTTCTAAGTGTTACTCGAGTATACTTATTCGAGCACACCATTAATGAACAATCAAGTACTTGTACATCGAGCATGCACTAGAATGTGTACTCGAGTACAATGGGAGCCAGCTATCTATTTGGGTGTATGCTCGAGCAAGGGAGGTACATTTATTTGAATTATTTACAACTGTCGTGCACTAGACGACAAAACAGTACTGTACCAACCAAACGTTAAGTATAAAAAGGGGACTTAGAAACTTTTTCACACATTTCATTTCCCTCTCTTAACCTAATTGCAAAAACTCTCTTTCTCGTTCAACCGCTGCTTACTCGAATACTTGATTCTTGCTTGATAATACTTCAAACTTAGCAATTAGCTTTGTTTCGACTTCGGTAAGATATCGCTACTCGATCGTCATCTCACCGATTTCGAAACTAGGGTTTCCGATTGAATATCTTACTAATGGTTTCTTTGTTTTTGCAGGTACTCATATTACTACGGAACACGTTACTTAAGACGCTAATCTTCTCTAACTACTTTCGCGTATTGTTTCTGCAACTTTGTGTACTGACTATTATCTTTTCTTTTTGCAGACCTAATGGCCATGAAATTTGAAAAGAGGCATAATATGTGTGCCCAGTTGGAGGTTGATGACGATAATAGGAAAGTGGAACTCATGATAAACTTCCTGAACAACTCCAACCTGAGGGTTGCCCTGACTGAGAGTCCCACAATTTATTAGAACCATAATTCAGACTTTTAGGAGTATGTGAATGACGTTAACGGGGAAAGAATTGAGGCTTCTATCCTAAACCACGATATTGAAATTACAGAAGTGTCAATATGAGCCGCATTGAGCATGAATGATAATTCTGGTTCTCAACCATCCTACTCAACCCCAAGACTGTTAAGAGTATTCCAAGAAAATATGGGTTACCAAGGAGAAGTTAAAGAAGGGCAGTTTCAAAAAGGCAGCTTCCCACTGATATACCGTTTCCTAATCCATCATGTCATCCAGTCCTTATCTCCAAGGAGAGGGACTTGGACTCTATTGAGCAAGGAACTGGCTACCTTGACAGTAGCTATTCTGTATCAGCAACCATTTAATGTGTCAAGACTCATCTTCAATAGATTGGTATCAAATGCTGAGAAAGCTGTAAATCAGAGATTCCTGATGTATCCAAGGTTCCTGCAGATTCTGATAAATAGGTCATTGCCAGACCTTCAATGTACAGGAGAAGTTTTGAGATTCCAAGACCCAAGCATTTATCAAAGGATGAAATATGCTAATAGCAAGTTTGTGGACAATAATGATTGGGATATTCTCCCATGACTGCTTGTGCCAGCTTTAGGTGCCATTGATGTGCCTAGAATCCTAGGAAACAGTGATGATGAAGATGATGCTAATGATGGTGATGATAATGATCAAGGAGATGGAGGTCCTGGACAGTTTAATGAACCAATCGCCCTTGAGGCTGCAAAATGTAGAAGGAAATGATGATCGAAGTGATGGAGGTAATGGTGCTGATGATGAGCCTGTGAATGACCAAATTGCTCATGAAAAAGAGATGGTAGAAAATTTGGTTGGCAATGCTGAGGTGTATGAACCCGTGTTTAATGTAACGCCCGCTAATTTATCGGTTTAAAGATTTCCTACGTGTAGAGTAGGTATATTTTCTTGGGAGTTGTCCGGCATCTTTCGTTGACCCGACCATCTTCCCGGTACGTTAAATTACCTAATCTTTCCTTCCAAGTTGCCATATCCCTTAAACCTTGAGGGCTAAGGTGTAACATTGGTATTACATCATAAAACAAAAATAACCCTAATCCCTAACCACTTCTATTAGCCGATCGGACCTCAAGACCCCCCCTGCTCGTTTTTCTTCTGCCCAGCCAAGTTTCAGCCATGAAAACATCAATTCAAGGTCGGGTTTATGATTCCCCATGCCTTTTACACCTTAATTGATCATATTAACGCGCTTATTGTTCGTTAAGGTTGAATTTTGATGATAACAGTTTGCTGACAGATTCGTATACGTTTGTTGTAAGGTCTTTAACGCAATGATAATCAATTGTTTTTTATCTATTCTTGATTCCATGATGTTCTACTTTGAGTCTAGTTTCCAGAAAGGTATAATACGTAATTTTTGGATGAGATTTGAATGGTTTTTATGAATTTATAAAATCGAGTGTCAAAGCTGATGCGGGATGACGGATTCTGGTCTGTCTTCCCGATGTCATAACCTTTTTTCGACAGGTCCAAACAGGTTGGTTCCACTTCTGGAAATTAGTATTTTGAGTTAGGAACCAAACTCAATTGGAATCATTTAATTTGGTTCGTTAATGAATTTTATAAAAATAAAACCATTTTGTTGCGCACTGAAATAGCTGCACGTACCTTGCTATGTTGAAGGAATTTTAATAATTTTAGTGTACAATAGAAAAATATAATAAAATATTTTTATAAACCTAAGACATTTATTGAAGTCTGGTAAAAATTTAATAATTTATTTCAAAGGTTATCATATGTAATTAAATGCATCTTCGCGTGCTAAAATCTACACGTTTTACTCTTTATTAATCGATAAGTTCGTTTTAGGCTTAACCGGTGGATTTGGTTAGTTGAAAGGTTTTAGGGGCTGAGGTAAAGTTGTTGGGTCTTTGGCCAATGTGTTGGGCCTTGGGCCAAGTTGTTGGGCCTTGGGCCAAGTTGGGCCTTCGGCCAAAGTGTAGGGCTTGAACGGCCCATTAGGCAAAAGTGTCCTTACGGTCTAGTTTAGTAACGCGTTGTGTATAATTTACAGGCCCTTATTTGTGATCGTGTCCTTAGGATTCTCCTAGCTCGTTGCAGGTGTTCGATTGATTTCAGGTGAGTTCATGATGCCCTTTTTACTCTTTTTACTTTTGGGCTAGCATGCACACCTAAGTGTTTTCTTACATGAGGAAATGTTTTAAACGATTTTAAATAGGCTTGCTAGTATATGGTAGGCCTTGGGATGTTAAATATATATATATATATATATATACATTATTGCTTGGCCTATATTTGGCGATGTTGTAGTCGTTTCGACTACTTATGTTGTGTATGCCGACTTTGTGTTTGCATGCACTGTAAGTGTTTGGGTTGTACGTTTGCTCGACCCTGATGTTATACATGGATGTTTATATACTGTTATATATATAGGGATGTAATTGAAAGGATGTTTACATATACATTTTGTATATGTATGTATGAGAATGTTTAGTTTTCGGTAATGATGATTTGATGGATGCACCCTTTTACTTTTTAAACTTTTGGTATGACTAACACAATTATTACTACTGATATTACTTCATTAAAACTTGAACTCACTCTGCTCAAGCTGACTTTGTGTGGATGTTAGTGTGAGTTTCAGGTTAGGAAGAGGATGTCTTATCGCTTGGACGTGCACGAAGCTACTTGGACGGTGAAGGGCATACGGGAATTGAAGATTTTATTATTAAACATTTATTTTTAAAAGTTTTTATTTAAAGATAATTATGTTGATTTTGGGCAAAATTCCCGGGTTTTGGGAACTCATTTACTTATTTACGTTTTCCGCCGAATTATACTCTGTGATGCTTATTTTAATGAAAATAATTGTTTTTAAGCTTAATTATTTTACAAGCGTTTTGAATGTATACCAACTGTGGGGTTCTCGGGGTTCGGGGCCTTACAAGTTGGTATCAGAGCCATGGTTCGAGGGATCTGAGCATCCTCGAATGCTTGGACTCGAACTGTAAGAAAAGAGACTAGTATGCCCACCGCAAGTAGCTGCATGCCAAGAGGTAACTTTAAATTGTTTAGTCATTCCTTTGAATTTTAAAGTTTCCAGTATGTGATTAACTGTTTAAGTGTTAGATAGAATGCAAAAGTGATTAGGGGCAGGGGGTGCTTAGAACGGGCCGGTGAAGTAAACGACTAATAACACTTGATCAACGTTATTAGCAGTTTACCCTTACCTTCGATGTTTTAAATACCACTTGTGTCTGACTATGTTAGGGTTCCGTCTTTGTAGGGATTGGATTTGGCTAACTCTCGAGTCGTTAGCGTTAAAGTTTATCTTATTCCCTAAATTTTTCTGTTCGTTTCCCATCCTCTCAAACGCTTTGCGCGTAATTGTTTAGCTGAGGCGTAGCATGCTGTCTCTCTCGGTTCCTTGGTACTTGACCGCTTAAAATCCTCGCTCCTTCAAGAATGTATGTGCAACTGTTTAGCTAAGTAGGAGCGTGATGTTATCCCAGATACCTTTCTACTTGATGAATTACCTGCGTCAG
Organism: Bidens hawaiensis; assembly: GCF_021521415.1. Taxonomy (NCBI): domain Eukaryota; kingdom Viridiplantae; phylum Streptophyta; class Magnoliopsida; order Asterales; family Asteraceae; genus Bidens; species Bidens hawaiensis. The sequence continues at coordinate 921,256 of NW_027491276.1, forward strand.
TCTTATTTGATTCGGGCGCCAGTAGAAGTTTTGTGTCTACCGCTTTCTGTTCCTTGTTGAATAAACATCCGAGCGCGTAGTCGATGTGTTGAGGTTGAGGTCGCCGTAGGAAAATCCGTGTCCGTGTCTAGGGCTATTCAGGGTTGTTCCATCGAGTTGTCTGGGTATGGATTTCCGGTGCGATTGTATTTGATGCCGCTTGGTTGTTTCAATGTGGTTCTCTGGATGGATTGGCTCGCGAGTGTTGATGCTTAAATCATTTGTTGTCAGAAACTTGTTTGTTTGAGGGCCCCGGATGGGACCCAAATCACTGTCTTCGGTGATCAGAATGTTGCGACGCCACATATTATATCCATGCTTAAGGCGGGAAAGTTGATGCAGCGGGGGTGCGGGGCATATCTGGCGTATGCTATAAACGTAAATACCGAGGTGGCTACCGTCGGTGATGTTCCTATTGTTCAGGAATTTCCAGATGATTTATCAGATGTGCCGTCGGATCGTGAGGTCGAGTTCCAGATAGACCTTATACCGGGAGCCAAACCCGTTGCCCGAGCTCCCTACCGCCTAGCGCCGAATGAAATGAAGGAGCTTATGGCTTAGTTGGAAGACTTGCTCGATAAGGGCTTTATTCGACCGAGCATCTCACCTTGGGGTGCCCCGGTCCTGTTCGTTAAGAAGAAGGACGGCAGCATGCGAATGTGCATTGACTACCGTGAGTTGAATAAGCTCACTGTTAAAAATCGGTACCCGCTCCCGAGGATCGATGACTTATTTGATCAACTCCAAGGGGCTAATTGGTTCTCGAAGATCGACCTTAGGTCCGGGTATCATCAGGTAAAGATTCGGGAGGAAGATATTCCTAAGACTGCCTTCCGCACTCGTTATGGGCATTATGAATTTCTTGTGATGTCTTTCGGTTTGACCAACGCACCTGCTGCGTTCATGGATCTTATGAACCGGGTGTGTAGGCCGATGCTCGATCGTTCGGTTATTGTGTTCATCGACGACATTCTTGTGTACTCTAAAAGTGAATCCGATCACGTTGGTCATCTAGTGGAAGGGTTGGAGGCTCTGCGGAAGAACAAATTGTATGCGAAATTTTCTAAGTGTTCCTTCTGGTTGCGTGAGGTTCAATTCTTGGGTCATGTTATTAACCCGAGTGGTATTCTGGTTGACCCTGCAAAGGTGGAAGCCGTGAATGAATGGGAGTCTCCTAAGTCTCCATCTGAAATCCGTAGCTTTCTGGGTTTGGCGGGGTATTACCGCCGCTTTATTCCCGATTTTTCGAAAATTACTTCTTCGCTGGCCAGGTTGACTAAGAAGATTGTTAAGTTCGTTTGGGGTACTGAGCAGGAGGAGGCTTTTCTTGAGTTGAAGAACCGGTTGACGCATGCCCTAATTTTAGCTCTACCTGATGGCACCGACGATCTGGTGGTTTATTCTTATGCCTCTTACCAGGGGCTTGGGTGTGTTCTGATGCAGCGAGGTCGAGTCATCGCGTATGCCTTGCTGCAATTAAAACCTCACGAGGCGAATTATCCTACTCTTTGGAGCTTGCGGCCGTTGTGTTTGCGCTTAAGTTGTGGCGGCATTATCTGTACGGTGTTCCCTACGTTATCTATACCGATTATAAGAGTTTAAAGTATTTCTTCGAACAAAAGGAACTGAATATGCGCCAGCGTCGATGGTTGGAGTTGATTAAGGATTATGATTTGGAGATTATGTACCACCCATGTAAGGCTAACGTGGTGGCTGACGCGTTGAGCCAGAAGGAGAGACCGAAGCCGATTCGTGTAAAATCTTACCAGCTTATCCTTAAACCCGATATTTTGAAGCAAATAACCAGCGTTCAGAATGAGGCTTTGCAGGTGGAATGGATTATGTCAGAACGTGTTTGGGGTCAGGAGGAATTGTTGGAAGACATCGGTGATGTGGTGAATTATAAGGATGGTCGTTTATGGGTACCGAAGTATGGGGGATTCAAGGATAAAATTTTAGATGAAGTGCACAAGTCGTGTTATTCCATTCATCCGGGCACGACCAAGATATACCAAGACCTGAAAAAGAATTATTGGTGGCCTGCGATGAAGCTTGAGGTGGCTCAGTATGTGAGTAAATCTTTGACGTGTCTACAAGTTAAGGCCGAGTATCAGAAACCGTTTGGGAAACTTCAGCCATTGGAAACACCCGAGTGGAAATGGGAGCATCTTACTATGGATTTTGTGACTAAGCTGCCTCGTACTCCTAGGGGTAATTACGACACCATTTGGGTAATTGTAACACAAGTAACTGTTGGTGTTAATGCCAATATACAAACAAACCAACAACCAAATAATAATTCTCCCCAACCAACAATGAAACAATTACAAATAACAATCCCCCACCTAATACAAATGCCCTTACCAATGCAAATAATCCCACACCTGATGTAAATAATGTCTATAACAATAATCCTCCACCGAACCCAAACAATAACAATAACAACCCTAATCCCCCTCGAAGGGAATATTCGATCAAAATCTTTATGGCCTTTAAACCAATCGAATTCAAAGGCATTGAAGGGCCAAACAGGCTGATTAAATGGATCGAAAGGACTGAATCTGTCCTCAATATCAGCGATTTTCCACCCGAAAACATTGTTAAGTACGTTGCCTCTACGTTTACAGATCACGCTTTGATGTGGTGAAACACTACTATCCAGATAAGAGGGCAATATACGGTTAATCATATGACTTGGGCCGAACTTAAAACACTGATGCTGGAACATTTCTGCCTAAGAAACGAAATTCAAAGATTAGAACATGAACTCTGGAGCTTGGAAATGAAAGGAGCGGATCATTTGGGATACACGAACCGCTTCAATGAACTGGCTCGCTTAGTACCATGGTTAGTAACTCCTGAAAACAAATGAATTGAACGTTATATTTGGGGTTTAGCCTCGGAAGTGAGGGGTTTGGTGAATGCTATTGGTCATACATTGTTTGAGAATGTCGTGACTCAAACCGGCATTGTAACTTTTGACTTGGTAAGGAGTGGAGTATTGAAAATGGCCGGGGAATCAACGTGAATGAAACAAACTGACTACGGGACGAGAGCACAAGGAGGACAATCAAGCAAACGTGCACGTCCGACAATAAGAAATTATGCTATAACTGGTTCCGATACGAAGCAAGACAGGTACAAGGGACCCTTGCCGAAGTGTGACAGATGTAATTACCATCATGTGGGAGAATGCAGACTTCCGGTATGTCAAAAATGTGGAAGAAGTGGGCATTATGCCCCTAATTGCAGAGCAGGTACAGAAATTGTGAACCGATCAACTCAAACAACTCAACCTCGTCGTCCACCGCCACCTAGACCTCAGCCAATCCGCCAACAACCTATCCAACAAACTTCAACCACAACAACCTACCGTGCCAGTTATGAATGCGGTAGTACAGATCATATTAGAAGAAATTGCCCTAAGCCGAATCAAAGAATGGTTGCTAGACCGAACCAAGCATCGACTTCAAGTGCGCCTCGGAGACGCGCATTCGTTATCGGGTCTGGGGAAGCACGACAAGACCCGAACGTAGTAACAGGTACATTTGTTGTTTTGATTAATATGCTTCTGTATTAGTTGATACGGGTGCCGATAGAAGCTTTGTTTCCACTAGTTTTGTGTCCCTGGGTAATATGCCAGTTACTGAACTAACAAATCCCTGTACTATAGAACTCGCTAACGGTAACTCTATAACAGTCAACCAAATAATCCAAAACTGTTCCATTATTCTTAACGACCACCCATTCCTTATTGACCTACTCCCGGTAGAGTTAGGAAGTTTCGATGTTATTGTCGGCATGGATTGGTTAACCAAGAATAAGGTGGAGATTGTGTGTAATGACAAGACGGTTAAAATTCCCCTTCCGGAAGGCGAAATGATTATGGTACAGGGAGAGAAGTCTGGTTTGATATTACCTCTCATGTCTCATCTCAAAGTGTTGAAATGTTTACGCCAAGGTTGTATGGCATTTTTGGAAAACATGACTATAAAGAATCCTGATGAGAAACGCATAGAAGAGATTTCTGTTGTACGTGAATACCCCGATGTCTTTCCCGATGATCTACCTGGATTAACACCGAACCGACAGGTTGAATTCCGTATTGATTTAATCCCAGGATCAGCCCCTATTGCTAAGGCACCATATCGACTAGCACCTTCTGAAATGCAAGAACTATCCAACCAGTTACAGGAGTTGTTAGATAAGGGTTTTATACGTCCCAGTTATTCTCCTTGGGGAGCACCGGTATTGTTTGTAAAGAAGAAAGATGGAAGTTTTAGAATGTGTATCGATTACCGGGAATTAAACAAAGTTACCATCAAAAACCGATACCCTCTTCCATGAATAGACGACTTATTTGATCAACTTCAAGGGGCAAACTATTTGTCCAAAATTGGTCTTCGATCCGGTTACCACCAAGTTAAAATTCAAGAGGAAGATATGTCTAAAACGGCGTTTCAAACTCGTTATGGCCACTACGAATTCTTAGTTATGCCGTTTGGACTGACTAATGCGCCCGCAGTTTTCATGGATCTTATGAATCGAGTTTGTAAACCGTATCTTGACAAATTCGTTAACGTGTTTATTGATGACATTTTGATATATTCGAAAACCAAGGAAGAACACGAGCAGCATTTACGAACTATCTTGGAGCTGTTGAGGAAGGAGAAGTTGTATGCCAAGCTGTCAAAGTGTGAATTTTGGCTACAAGAGGTACAATTTCTAGGGCACGTTGTTAACCGACACGGTATCCATGTAGACCTGAGTTAGATTGAAGCCATCAAAAATTGGCAAGCCCCAAAGTCACCGAAAGAAATCCGCCAATTTTTGGGTTTAGCTGGGTATTATCGGCGCTTTATTGCTAACTTTTCCAGCATAGCCCAACCTCTAACGCTTTTGACTCAAAAAGGTTATGCTTATGTATGGGGAGAAGATCAAGAAGCGGCTTTTCAATTGCTGAAACAGAAACTATGCCAAGCCCCGATACTGAGTCTTCCAGTGGGAACTGATGATTTGGTAGTTTATTGTGACGCGTCACGGAAAGGTTTAGGGTGTGTACTTATGCAAAGAAAAAAAGTCGTAGCATACGCTTCTCGACAATTAAAGGTGCACGAGAAGAATTATACCACCCATGATTTGGAACTGGGCGCGATTATTTTCGCACTTAAGATCTGAAGGCACTATTTGTATGGCACCAAATGTACAGTATACACCGACCACAAGAGCCTACAACATATTTTCGATCAGAAAGAGCTAAACATGAGACAAAGGAGATGGGTAGAGCTGTTGAACGATTATGAATGTGAGATTCCATACCATCCGGGCAAGGCTAATATAGTGGCAGATGCTTAAAGCAGAAAAGACAGGATCAAACCACTACAGGTCCGAGCACTTGGAATGATCGTCCAAACCAGTCTCACCGAACAAATTCGTATTGCTCAAAACGAAGCTCTGAAAGGAGATCACTGGAAGATGAAAACTTGCATGGGACCGAACAAAAATTTGAAGAAAGAACTGACGAAATTCTATACTACAAAAACCGAGTTTGGATTCCCACATTCAGCAATCTGCGTGACTTGATCATGGACGAAGCCCATAAGTTCAAATACTCCATTCACCCAGGAACAGATAAGATGTACAAGGACTTGAAGGAGTATTATTGTTGGCCCGGTATGAAGAGGGATATAGCCACGTACGTCAGTAAATGTTTAACTTGTGCGAGGGTTAAGGCTGAATATCAAAAACCTTCGGGAATGTTGCACCAACCGAAAATATCACAATGGAAATGGGAACAAATTACCATGGATTTTGTAACACACCTCCCTAAAACTTCCCGAAGAAATGATGCAATATGGGTGATAGTTGACCGACTAACCAAATCCGCACACTTCCTTCCAATCCGAACCACTTACACAACCGAAAAACTTGCCCACATTTACATAAATAAAATCGTATCCCGACACGGCGTACCCATTTCAATTATTTCTGATCGTGATAGCCATTTCACCTCTCGTTTCTGGCAACCCGTACAAGAAGCTTTGGGAACCCGAATTGATCTAAGCACCGCCTACCATCCCCAAACCGATGGTCAATCCGAGTGAACCATTCAGACCTTAGAAGATTTGCTTCGCGCTTGTGTACTTGACTTCGGTGGGAACTGGGATCAACATCTTCCACTAGTTGAATTCTCATACAATAACAGCTATCACAGTAGCATTCAAGCGGCACCATATGAAACGCTGTACGGGCGGAAATGTAGATCACCCTTGTGTTGGACTAAGGTTGGAGATACCCAAATTACACGATCAAACTTGATTCAAGAAACCACTGACAAAATCCGTAAAATCAAAAGCAAATTAAAAACCGCCCGAGATCGACAGAAAAGCTACGCTGATGTTCGTAGAAAGCCATTATCCTTTGAAATAGGCGACAAAGTTTTTCTGAAAGTATCCCCGTGGAAAGGCGTCATTCGATTCGGTAAAACCGGTAAACTAGCTCCGTGATACACTGGACCGTATGAAGTAATTTCTAAGATTGGTCTTGTAGCCTACCGACTGAAATTACCTTTGGAGTTGAGTTCTATTCACGATGTCTTTCATGTTTCGAACCTGAAAAAGTGCCTTACTGACGAAACCGAAATCGTGCCATTAAAAGATTTAAACATAAACGAAAAACTGAATTTCGTTGAAGAACCGGTGGAAATATTAGAGGGAAAAATAAAACAATTAAGGAAAAATAAAATTTCTCTAGTAAAAGTTCGTTGGAATTCAGAACGGGGACCCGAATTCACGTGGGAGCGGAAATTCGAATTTAAAAAGAAATACCCACACTTGTTTCCAAGCAAAGACAAAGTTGAATAATCAAATTTCGGGGACGAAATTTTCTAACGGGGGGAGAATGAGGTACACCTCGCTACGTATTTACCGATTAAGCAAATAAACGCCTTTTGCGTAACAAACGAACGATTAACCGAACGGGTCGGGTTATGACCCAGAAATCCCGGGGGGGGCCATCTATAAGTAATATACGTTTAATATAAGCTAAAATATTAGTAATATGGCCTTAGTTTGATAGCAAACAAGTGAAACGAAAACATGCTCGTTTAACTACCTGCTATAGATTTAAAAGCGAAAGATAGTTACAAACCAAGCATTGTATCATCCGTTAAGCCGAAAAAGATTTACCAAACACTTATTTGAAATGTTTTAAGCGATCCTTGAAAATATTTTTGACCCCCTTTTGAAACACTTATTTGAAAGGTTGTATGGGCCCCCTTGGGCTCATTTTGGCCCAAATAACTAATTCTAAAGGCCCAAAAACGCAAAGTCCAGTCCAAATTTGGTTCGGGTTCAGTTTTTGGCGCGAAAAACTTATCGGGTGTGACAAACAGCGCGAAAACGAGTGTTTTTCGGCTAGTTTTGTGTAAATTTATAAAAACATACTATATGTTTGTAAAAATCAAAAATATTTTCACGGATCGCTTAAAACATTTCAAGTAAGTGTTTGGTAAGTCTATTTTGGCTTAACGGATGATACAATGCTTGGTTTGTAATCTATAGCGGGTAGTTAAACGAGCACGTTTTCGTTTCACTTGTTTGCTATCAAACTAAGGCCATATTACTAATATTTTAGCTTATATTAAACGTATATCACTTATAGATGCCCCCTGGGGATTTCTGGGTCATAACCTGACTCGTTTGGTTAATCGTTCGTTTGTTACGCAAAAGGCGTTTATTTGCTTAATCGGTAAATACGTACTGAGGTGTACCTTGGTTTGGCTCAAATGTCACATGTAATATCTAATGTTGCTGAAACCATACAAAAGATTACTCCACTAGACTCACAACCTCCTGAAGAATATCATGATGAAACTGACTCTGTTGAAATTAATGATGTTGTTGACAATATTCCTTCCTCACCTGCTACTACTAAACCAGCATTATCAGACATTGAACCACTTCATGATACACATGTTCCTTCACCACCAAGATCCCCATTCCAAGAATCCATTATCTTCTCACCACCTGTTTTCCCATAAGCCCAAACTGTTCACGACACACATATTCCAACCCCACCATCCTCTCCAATACAAGATCAACCTACTACAACTATAGCTCAACCTTCCCAATCCATTCCCACAGTCACTGAGCCATACAAGCTACCCTCTCTAGAAACATCTGAATCTGAACCTTTTTCTGAGGCTGCTGTTAAACCAAATCAAGAGACACCACCGTCCACCCCAAACATCTATGATCTTATCAATAAGAACATGGACTTGGAGTTTGAGAACATACTGTTAAAAGAAAAGAATGCATTCCTGGAGATTAACAATAAAGCACTTGAAACAGCTTTGCAATAGGCGTTAATGAAGATTCAAACCCTTAAGGGACACTTTGAGGTTGAGAAGACCTCAGATGCACCAAAACATGGGGAGAACACTGAAGATTCAGGGGTATTCAAAATTGATTAATCAAGAGTATGAGGGAGATGCTGACGATGAGGGGGAGTCTGATAAGGAAGAAGAAACAGAAGAAGATAAGTTGAAAAGAAAGCAAAAAAGGAAAGGGATTGCGTATACAGATGAAGATTTACATCACAAGTCCCTACACAAGATGCAATCTGGTGATGATATACTTCTAAGAGACAATATAATTGATCCTGATGTGGCAGAAGTAGAATCTGTCAAAACAGTCATAAGATTCATGAATGAAGATTTAGATTCTATAAACCAAGAGGATCAAGAAAATAAGGAGGAAATTCCTCATGAAGTGCTTGAAGCACTAATTAAGATGAAGGAGAAAGAAGCAGAAGATGATAGACTGAGGAAGGAGGCAGATGATGCTATTAAGGCTACACTGGAGGCTCTAAAAGAAAAACAAAAAGAACTAGTGGTTGATGAACCAGTGGAGACCACTGGACCTGTCATTAACAAAGTCACTGAAGAGAATGATGACATTCATGTAAAAGAGCTTGTGGTTGAAGAAATCTTTGATTAAGAACCTGCAACTCACACAGATTAACCTATAATCACAGAGACTGATGGCGATGAAGTGCAGAAGACTATAAATGAAGAACAAATTATCACTGAGCCAACAGAACTTGAAACTGAAGCTGTAGGGGGAGTAAAGAGGAAAGAAACATTTGAAGTTGAACCCCCTAATGCTAAAAGACAAAAATCAGTTTATAAAAGAAGACTGACAAAATCCAAGTTTGTATTCAAGTCCCCTGAACCTAAAATTGAAGAAACAATAATTGGGGCACTTCACAATTTGGATGAACAGTTTAATGATGAGGATGAAGAAGGATCGAAAGATGTTAAGGAGGTGGATCAAGATAAAGCTTATTTGATAAGTCTTGACTATGATTTGAAATATCTTCAAAAATTATCAAAGGAAGCCATAGCTAAAGAAGCTGAAGGATGGAGGAAGAGGGAAACAAGAAGAGAATTGTTAATCAAGGCTGGACACAAGGCTGCCTTCCTAAATCTACAATCTTTTGATGCTATCGACAAAATCTACAAGAGAGCCCTTGTGGATGACATTGCAAATTTCGTTGAAGAAACAAACAAAAGAAAGAGGGAAAGTGACGATGCGGAATATGAATCTGTGAAGGCTAAACATAAAGATATCCAGTTTTTGCAAGTCCATGGATTTGAATACAACTCATTGATCAAACTTTCTCTGGAAGAATTAAAAAGAAAACGTGCAAAATGTTAAAGACTCTCACAAAAGTAAAAAGAGTTATGATGATCTTGAAAGAGAAAAGGAGTTAACGATGAGATTGGAGAAGGAGAGAGATGAGGCTACAAAGAAAGAAGAGGATGTGAGAAAGTGGTTTGAAGACCCTCAAAGGGTACAAGCATTAAAGAGGATTGTAATGGAGAAAGGAATGACAGAAGAGCAATTTCAAAACATGTCTCATGAACACTTGATTGATATATACAATAGAGAGCAGAAACTGTATTTGGAAACACAAAGAAGACTGCAAGAAGCAAAGTAGAGAGCAGAGGAAGAAGTTAGAGCTGAGATGATGAGTGCATTACACAAGAAAGGTGTTAGTATGGGAAGAATGATGACTCAAACTGATGAAACGATAAAGAGATGGTATGTAGAGGAAGGGCTTGATAAGACAAAGAAGATTCAGCAAGGAAGCACAAGCAAAACACCCTTAAGGTCTGAGATTGTGAGGCCTGAGCAATCAAGGAACTTAAATCTGCCACACATCTCTACTTTGATAAAAGATCCAAGACTTTAAGGGTGATCACTGAAGATCAAGAAGACTCTCTGATCATTTTTAGGGATGATTTGAGAAATTTCACCAAAGAATAATTAACAAAGACGGCTGAATTGAAACTATATGACAATCAAATCAGAAGCCAACCATCTGGACAAAAAAGGAATGACCTCTCAAAGTTCATTAAGGAACAATCAGAAAAAGGGTTTCCATTCCTAAATCAAAAGAAAAGAATCATACACAGCCAAGCTAAGAAGAAAAGAAGGCGAAAAAGGGTAAATGAAGTTCACACTCTGGAGTTCTCTCTATTTGAAACCAAGAAAAGAAAAACTCAAGCTAGCAGCTCACATGGTGAAAGAAATACTTTAAAGGAGTGCTTAGCAATGAGGCAGGAGATGCTGGAGCCAAATTCAGTTGTGCAACATAATGGAAAGATCACCTATAACTCATACAACAAGCACAATGAATCAGTCTCATTAAGGAATGCATCGGGAATACCAATTGCTGTAATCATGTATGATAAGGATCTTAACCTCATGCATCCTCAAGATCTTCAAGACATAGTAAATGCTGAGTTTCCTATTGACTCCTCTGATGCTATTGAACTTGATGTGATTAAACAAAGGGCAGCCCTTGTCAAACTGAAGAAAGAAAAGGCTGACACAAGGAGCAGGTGGAGAAGATAGCATAATGGAGTTTAATGATGATTAATTTTATTTCTGTTTATCTTTGTAATTTTGTTTAATTTGTATTTTGATGTAAAACAATTTGATGTGTAATGCTCAAGGGGCAGAATTCCTCTGTATGTAATAAAATGACATGTTCTTAAATGACTTATCGTTGATATCTGATACATGTGTAACTCTATGCAGGTGTGTTTTGGTGCATCTAAGCTTGTTCCAATCTAGGGGGAGATTGTTGAGTCGGATTTTTGCTAAAGAAGATTAAAATCTTCTCAACCTCCTCAGGGAACGGCTAAGTATGGACTTCAAGCAAGCTTAGACTATCGAGCATGGTTTTACTACTTCAAGCAAGGTATTCAAAACCTTAGGTGGTTAATTCTTCTAAGTGATAAGGCTTTGAGCAAGCTACACTTCAACAAGCAAGAGTGTTCTTCTATCGAGCATGGATTGCCAACCGAGCCAACAGTTTGATCATACAAGTTTTAACCAAGTGTTACGAGCATAGGATGTTCAAGCACATGGAGACAAGCATGGATGCAATAAGTAGATGTCATGTGCTCAAAGCAAGGACTTCGAGCACGGTTCAATTCCCCGAGAAAGATTTACATCCTATCATGATAAAGATTGTTCAGTAAGTCTGATGACAAGACTGAAGACATCAAGAAGAATGAGCTTTCTCGATGGACTAGTTCGAGCAAAGCAAGGATTAGTCAAGAAGAATGAAGCTTGCTGGAGGAGAATATCTTCACTAAAGATGTTCCAAGTAAAATATGCTCGAAGACACTCATCGAGCATACCCTGCATACTGAAGTGTGCTCGAGCAAGATACATATCATGCTCGAAGACACTAACACTTGTATTTGATTTTGTTTTTCATTATATAATAGGTAGGGATTCTAGAAGGAATGTCATGGTCTATAAATAGGATCCTAGGTTTCCATTTAGAGTAGAGACAACGTTGGCACGCACGGTATACGAGAAACATTCTAAAAGAATATTTTTGTTTTCTCGTAAACCCACCGCCGCCACCTACACGAAACCCTAGACATTCCTTTACTGTTTCATTGAATGATGCATTTATTACAGTAAATCTTTGTCTTTGTATTTGCTTGCACTGAATATTTATTGTTGTTTCGTTTGTAATCTTCACACCTTCGTTCCCATCCATTGGATATCCTGATTCCGCTGAGATATAGAGTTGGTGTGTTCTTGTCAACCTTATCAAGGTTTGCACCCGACTCACGGTCCTGACACAACAATTATTCCAATAAAATCCCACTGATGGGTAAAAATTATAAACATGTCACAACTAGCGCAACACTTCCTGCTTCGCGTAGAGCGAAGAACTTGAAAATTATAATTTTTATTTTTAACCCTCTATCTTTCAGACTTGAAGTTTTAGCCCAAATTTAAATGGGCTATTTTCGTGGTGTTACATTCTCTCCAACCCGACTAGCAAATGCCACCGTTTGGTAACAATTATAAACATGTCCATTTATCCACCTTCTTACTCTAGACATCACCTCTTATAACTTAAAGGGCTAGATTAGTATGTATCACTTAATTCTTGTTAAAAGTATTATGCCTTGTAGAGTTTGTATTGTTTGACAGGTTTTGATCTTTATTGGTGAGGGGCCTCTTGTGTAATTCTAATAGTCCAATTATTTTCTTTAGGAACAAGTTATATCATCTATAAAGTAGAGGGGCCTGAATTCTAAGATGCCTAAACTTAAACAAAAACAAGCTGCCCTAATCCCTTTCAGCGATCGGCAGCCCAAACACTCCTCCCCTTCACGTTATTTTCATTTCTCCAACCATTCTCAAGTGATATTCATCCAATTCTAGGTTAGTATTACATCAAGGATTGTCTTTTTCACCATTAAAACTCTTCATTGAACCATAGAGATGTCACAAACATGTTAGGGTTTGAGTTTGATTAAAATAGTTGCTGACAGATTCGTACTCGTTATTGTTTGGTTCGTAACAAAATGAATATTGATTGTTTTACATCGATTCTTGATTCCATGTTGTTCGAATTTGAGTCTAGTTTCCAGAAAGGTATAATTTGTAATTTTTGGACAAGATTTGAATGGTTTTTATGATTTTATTAAATATTGTGTCAAAGCTGATGCGGGGTGACAGATTCTGTTATGTCTTCCCGACATCATAACTCTTTTTTGACAAGTCTAAATTTGTTGGTTCCACTTCTGGTAATTCCTATTTTGAGTACAACCCAATTGGAATCGTTTAATTTGGTTTGGTAATGAGTTTTAAACAAATAAAACACTTTTGTTGCGCACTGAAATAGCTGCACATACCTTTCTGTGTTGGAGGAGTTTTTATGATTTTTGTGTCCACTGGAAAAATATAATAAAAATATTTAATAAATCTAAGACATTTATGCAACTCTGGTAAATTTCATAATTTATTTATATGGTTTTTCTATGTAATAAAATACATCTTTGCATGCTAAAATCTGCAAGTTATACTCGTTATTGATCAATTCGTTCGTTTTAGGCTAAATCGGTGGCTGTTTAATCGAGTATCTTTTGGGGCTATTTTAAGTGAGGTTTTTACTCCTTCATCTTCCTAGGTATGTCATATGTATCATACATTAATATCGTGAGCAATGAAGCTCGTTTGGTTAGTCAATTGTCGATAGATTGAAAACTAGGATTTCGGTTGTCTAGTTTGTTGATTGTTGCGTTTAGCGCATTGTTTGAGGGGATTAACAACCAATTCAGATTTTGTAGCCTCGGTATGTTATACGGGCTGTGAAAAAATTAATTTTTATGTTAATGGGGCTGAATTGGTTGTCGATTGCTCAAACGGGTCGGTACAACACAAATTCGCATTTAATTGGTAGTTTATGCGTTGTTCAAGCGAATTGCCGACCCATTCAACTCGTGTAGTGTCGTGTGGACTTGTTGGCTGTAATTATACTTAATTTGGTCCACACGGGGCTGAGTTGGTTGCTAAGTGCATAGACAACTCATAAGTGCGCATAACCGATTCAACAAGCAACTACTGGAGGTAATTTGGGAATCCTTTGCCCGTGGGATTATCTAAGGGAGATTATGGTATACACAAGGCCCCGGGGGCTGTGTTAGTAGAAATTGATAAGGTTGAGGCTTTAGGCCAATCCAACCACGTTAGGACACCTCGTATGATAAGCGAGTCGGTACGGCCCGTTAGTAATTATTGTGCGTAATCCGACAGGTGTATGATTTGTGGGAGTATATAGGGATTCTCTAGCTCATTGTTGATTTTGTACCTCGTGCCTGGTGAGTTCATGATGCCCTTTTTTACATTTTACGCTTTGGACTAGCATACATACCTACTTGTTGTACCCGTTAAACTGTTAAGTGACTGCTTATAGGTTTACTTGAAGTAATTGTATTTTAGATGCATTATACATAGTACCTATAACCTATACTTGTGGAAATATAATAGTTCGTCGTGATTAAGCTGTAGTGCATATATTTATACGTATATCTATTGATGTGTGTACTTGATGAACTTACGTGTAAGCGTGCCTTTGGGTGTGTGTGTTTGTATGGATAGTGGCCGGGTCCAATATATTACTCGAGTTACGACTCGTGGTGAGAGGCTCGTGTTGCATATCCGTGATTTGGACGGAACAAATATATTACTCGGGTCCTTGATTTCAAGTCTTGTGATCCGTGGTGGAGAGGCCCATCTCTTGTTAAACCCGCAAGCGGGTCCAATATATTACTCGAGTTATGACTCGTGGTGAGAGGCTCGTATTGTGTGGATTTTCTGTATTAGGGTCCAATATATTACTCGAGTTACGACTCGTGGTGAGAGGCCCGTATTGTGTGGATTTTCTGTATTAGGGTCCAATATATTACTCGAGTTACGACTCGTGTTGAGAGGCTCGTATTGGGTGGATTTTCTATATTAGGGTCCGACATATTACTCGAGTTACGACTCGTGGTGAGAGGCCTGTATTGTGTGGATTTTCTGTATTAAGGTCCAATATATTACTCGAGTTACGACTCGTGGTGAGAGGCCCGTATTACTTACTATTTTCTGCTACCAGGTCCAATATATTACTCGAGTTATGACTCGTGGTAGCGAGGCCTGTGTTAGCATAAATATTTTAAAGGAAAAACATTTATTTATTAATTTTGATTTTCAAGGTTTTTGTACTTTTGAAATCTAAACTGAATTATGAACATTGATTATATAAAACTTGAACTCACTCAGCTTAAGCTGACTTTGTGTGTATGTTAGTTTGAGTTGTTGGTTAGGGACTCGAGATTACCGCTTGGACGTGCTGGAGACTACTCGGACGGTTGAAGGCGTTCCTAGTAAGAGATTTTGAAATAAAACCGACATTTTGTTTACATTTGATTTTTGGGCACTAGTACCCGGGTTGGGATTTTTGGATACTTAACCTATACCGCTACTTATTGTTTGAACCTTTTCCCAGGTTTTGGCCATTTTTAATACTCACGAATTTCCGCTGTTAATTTACTCTGAAATGGTTTTTATTAAAACGAATTATTTTTGGTTTTAAATTTTTGGGAAATTTTGGATATGATTACCAGCTGTAGGATTCCCGGGAAGCGGGGTCTTACAACATAGCACATTAGCTTCCTAATCCAATTTTGGTACACCTGAAAAGCATGTTAAAATGGGTCAACAATGAATATTTGGTGAGTTTCAATAAATCATTAATGCGTACAACGATCATATTTTGTATATACGCTATGTATGTATGTAAGAACGTTTATGTACGTACGTATGTATGTATGCATGTATGTGTGTATTTATATATATGCATGCATGCATGCATGCATGCATGTATATGTATGTAACTGATGTAATTATGCTAAGCTCTAGTGAAGCCTTGACTTTTTTGTTCATGCTGCGTGCCTCCATTTCTCACGCACAATCAACCACTATGGCCCCCTTTCGCCCACAACATGCCCATAGTAGCTATGTCTAACACTACATGGCGTGTTCGTATAATAACGGTCATGTGAAAATGGCTTTATGTTTGTCACGGCATCAATGTCGATTTCATTTGGGTTAGGCAAGCTAATAGTACTATTCACAAGCCACTGGCTCGAAGTTAGTCACTGTGATTGTGGGACTTTTGTGTTAGAATTTAGATAATTAACATCATCACATGTTTCCACATATATAGGTATAAACTACATGCTTTTCACCCCAAATCTTCGTAAATAGTTTGAAAAGAGGGGTCATGAAAATCACTGTATGGTATGCACTCAGCACGGTATCGGTTCGCGGTTCATTTCACTTGTTGTCACACAGTCCCTATTATCAGTATTATATTAATATTAACATTTATTATAATTATTATAGTCTTCATACTAAACTGGGTTATATATCTAGTATGGGTATATCTGTCACGCCCATAACATACCATTAGTCTTTGATTGTGACGTAGTTCAATGTCTAATATTTAAAATCAAACTTGGCTCCATTTCACCGTTTCACCGTTTCACGTGTTGGGCCAAGTTCATCGTTTATGCGTTTAGAAAACAGGTATGATCACATAAACTCGAGTAAACGTGTCGGTTTATAAAATGATTAAATTTACAAAGAAAAATCATAGTTTAGAAGTCTGGATTCGCTACGGGCTCATTTCCGTTTACTGATCCTGGTTTGGAGAAAAACGTGCACAATTCATCTGAATTGTCCGGATTTCTCACAAAATGTACGCTTTTATTAAACTAAATCAATAATATGATATTTGATCATTCTTGATGTTCTAATATTCCAACAGGTTAGTTAATCACAAAGCTATTGATTTTTATCAGAAGTTAATTTGTTTAACTTTAAAATTATCACAACTAATTATCTCAAACCTTACTGATAACTACATCTTACTTCCTAACACTACTGGGAGTAGGTCAATAAGGAATAATTGGTTGTTTAGGATAAGAGGGAAATTTCGGACTATTTCGTTAGCAGTTGTAGATTTATCGTTAACGAGTTATATAGCATATGAATCTAGTAGTTCACTAACTGACATATTTTCCAAGGATAAAAAGTTAGTGGAAACAAGAATTCTATCATTATCTAGATCAAATGGAATTGAAGCATACTGGTCAGTGATTGCGAATGTACCTGTCACTACATTTTAGTCTTGTCGTGCTCCATCTGATTTAATCACAAGACACGACCTCTAGCCAAGTTGGAAATTGAAGCCGGCCCTTGTGTTTGTCTTCCTATTGCAACTTGATCCGAACTAGGGCAGTCTTTCTTGATATGCTCCATACTGCCACACTTATAACAAGCATAACGATTTATTTTGCGTTGGTTTTATTAGATTGGTTGTTGTCAGATTGGTTTAGGTCGAGGTAGTTGTGAATGTCGGGGTTAGATGGTCGTTTATAATGTCGGATTGGTTGAGGTTGAGGTTGAGGTCCAGCTTTCCCACATTTATAACATACATTCGTCCGACATTAACCTACATGATGATAACCACATTCCTCACACTTTGGCAAAGATCCTTTGTACTTATTTTTTTTTGCATCTGGGATGGTCTTGGTATAACTTTGTATTGTGAGACGTGCGCGCTTATTATGTTGTCTCCCTTGTAGTTTTTCCCCATACTCGGTTCGTTTTGTACTAGATGATTCCCTGAGAATTCTCAACACACTACTTCTAAACAATTCAAAAGCTATAATGCAGGCTTGTGAGACAGTACTCTCGAAAGTTAAGAGACCAGTTGAATTAACCAGACTCCTTACTTCGGGGACTAAACCGCAAATGTAGCGTTCGATACGTATAGATTCTGGGGTAACTAGCCATGGCACTAGACGGCCCAGTTTATTAAAATGGTGGGTGTACTCCAAATAATCTGCTCTCTTCATTTCTAAATTCCAAAATTCATGTTCTAATTTCTGGATTTCATTTCTTGGATAAATGTGTTCCATCATAAGATTCTTAAGTTCTGTTTAAGACATACGGTATATAGCCTCTTGTCCCCAAGTTTGCACAATCGTATTCCACCATAAAGGCGTAGTCGGCAAATGTTCGAGTAAAATAATCAACAATACAATTTGGTGGGCAGCCACTGATATTGATAATTGGATCTGTCTTTCCGATCCACTTTAATAACTCATTTGGCCTTTTAGAACCAATGAAATTTATATGTTTACTTGATATAGATTGTTTAAACGCATATTCCCGTCATGAAGGATCAGGGATGTATGACTAGTATTCATGTTCGGTAAGAAATTTTTGTTGCCAATGGTATTCAGGGAGAAATTATTATTATTGGTAGTAGCATTAGTGTTCAGCTGGGGAGTATTATTAATGACAATGTTAGTATTTATCGGGAGAATAGCATTTGCAACCGTATTAGTATTGGGCATCGAAATAGTATTCGCGACCGTATTAGTGTTCGACATTTTATTTGTATTCAGAGTTATATTAATGCCGGTAGTGAATCATGCAGCTATTGTCGGAATTACTGTCTGCAGTTACTAAACAATCATCTCGGCCACAACTGCCTCAGATATGTGTTTGTTGTCACACCTCATTTAGCAAATTTTCGAAGCGTAAAACGGAAATGTAACAGACACCTCTGGTGTCAACCACATTGTTTATAAAGAACAATACCAACTAATTTATAACATTTTACATCAATCTAACTTCGTTTACCAACTAGGTGACACAAATCTAAACCAGCCCGTTAAGCTTCTTTACTTCCTACTAGCACACTTGCATCAATTCACCCAACGTTGATCGCAAGTCCAACACGTAGCACATTAGATTTCTAATCCAATCTAGTACACCTGAAAAACATGTTAAAGCGGGTAAACTACAAGTAGTTGGTGAGTTTCACAAGTTTCAATGTTCGGTAGGAGATTTTTGTTGCCAATGGTATTCAGTGAGAAATTATTATTATTGGTACTAGCATTAGTGTTCAGCTGGGGAGTATTATTCGTGAGAATGTTAGTATTTATTAGGAGAATAACATTTGCGACCGTGTTAGGATTGGGCAGCGGAATAGTATTCGCGACCGTATTAGTGTTCGACGTTTTATTTGCATTCAGAGTCATATAAATGCCGGCAGCGAATCATGCTGCTATTGTCGGTATAAGTGTCTGCAGTTGCCGAACAATCATCTTGGCCACAACTGCCTCAGATAATGTGTTTGTTGTCACACCCTATTTAGCTAATTTTCGAAGCGTAAGACGGAAATGTAACAGACACCTCTGGTATCAACCACATTGTTTATAAAGAACAATACAAACTAATTTAAAATATTTTACATTGATCTAACTTCGTTTACCAACTAGGTGATACAAATCTAAACCAGCCCGTTAAGCTGCTTTACTTCCTATTAGCACACTTGCATCAATTCACCTAGCATTAATCACAAGTCCAACACGTAGCACATTAGATTTCTAATCCAATCCAGTAGAATTGAAAAACATGTTAAAGCGGGTCAACTATAAGTAGTTGGTGAGTTTCACAAGTTTCAAGAAACCAGTTGTGCGTATAACAACCATAATTTGTAAATACGCGAGTATGTATGTATGTACGTTCACAAGTACATTGCTTGTATATTTATAATGTAATTATGCTAAGCTATAGTGAATCCTTGACTGTTCGTGCTGCGTGCCTCCATTTCCCAGGCTCAATCAACCATTGTGGCCCCCTTTCCGCCCACAACATGCCCCGAGTAGCTATGTCTAATATTACATAGCGTGTTTGTATAATTATGGTCATGTGCAAATGACGTTATGTGTGATACGGAAACCAGGCCGATTCCGTTTGGGTTTGTCAAACCAATAGTACTATTCACAAGCCACCGAAACTAAGTTAATCACTGTGTTCGTGGAGACTTTCGTGTGTTAGCACTTGGATAATTCCCATCATCAAACAATTCCAAGTATATATAGATATAGCAACATGTTTTTCACCCCAAAAGTTCATAAAGACCGTTTTAAATTGGGTTCATGAAACTCACGGTTTAGTAGATATTTAACCTGGTATTGGATAGTGGTTCGTTATGCTTGCTAGCACCTAGACCCTATAATCACTATTATAATAATATTAATATTTTAATATTATTATAACGTTCATACTAAACTTGGCTGTATATCTAGTTTGGGTATAACTGGTACACCCAGAAGGTGTCAATAGACTTGGCGTAGTTATAAAAAAAGGTTAGAATTTATGGTCTGGATTTGCTACGGGGCTCGTTTCCTTTTATTTAGTTTGGTTGGAGAAAACGTGCACAATCCATCCGAATTGTCCGGATTTCTAATAAAAAGTTCGGTTTTACTTAAGTAGCCCAAAAATATGACTTTTGGTCAGTCTTGATGTTCTGATATTTCAACACGTTCGTTAATCACGAACTCGTCGGTTTTTATCAGATTTGAATTAAATTATGAAAATTAAGAAACTTATCAAATAAAATATGTAGATTTCTATAAAAATATTTCTGGAATTATTTACTGATTCATTAATTTACAAAAATACATTTTATATGCTATATTTAGCCAGAAAATCGTTCGTTTATACCAAAAGATTTCCAAAAAATCCGACAAAATTCCTTAGTCATCCAAAAACTTCCTAAAACACCCTACAAAAATTTCCAGAACCTAACACTTTTGTTAAATTACCTTTTCGGGTAAAAAATGGCTATAAAAAGTCAAGTAAACTCGAATCCATAAATCATAGCTAGGGTTTTCCAAATGACCCCAAATTTCATATGTGATCATAATATACCAAATACGAGTTCCCCACAAAATTTCATAATTTTTCAAGCATTTTTTGTATTTTTCCCAAATAAACATCCCTAATCGGTAATAAATTCGCCAAATATTCTCGGATGGTCGAAAAATTACTAAATTTGGACAGAGACTCATTCATATGATCCCTGATGTCCCTGCAAAATTTTGTAAGTTAAATTATGCACATCTTAATCTAACCGTAAACAACCCATAAAACGAGCAATTCGGTATTACCTTTGCGGTTTTCGCTCTGTTATTCAAATTTCTGGGTTCTTGTGCTTCTAAGTAAGGTAGTTGCTGGTCCTATATCATAAATCAAGCATGTATCTGTTGGGTCGGATTTTTGATAAGGAAGATTGGAATCTTCTCAACCTCCTTAGGAAACAGCTAAGTATGGACTTCGAGCAAGCTTAGACTATCGAGCATGGTTTTACTACTTCGAGCAAGGTATTCAGAACCATTTGTGGTTAATTCTTCTAAGTGTTAAGGCTTCGAGAAAGCTACACTTCAACGAGCAAGAGTGTTCTTCTATCAAGTACAGATTGCCAATCGAGCAAACAGCTTGATCATACAAGTTTTAAGTAAGTGATACGAGCACAGGATGTTTGAGCACATGGGGACAAGCATGGATGCAATAAGAAGATGTCATGTGCTCAAAGCGAGGACATCGAGCATGATTCAGTTCCCCGAGCAAGATTTACATCCGAGCATGATAAATATTTTTCAATAAGTCTCATGACAAGACTAAAGACATCAAGAAGAATGAGCTTGCTCGATGGACTAGTTCGAGCAAAGCAAAGATTAGTCAAGAAGAATGAAGCTTGCTGGAAGAGAATAACTTAACTAAAGATATTATAAGTAAAGTATGATCAAAGACACTCATCGAACATACCTAACATAGTGAGTTTGCTCGAACAAGATTCTTACCCTGCTCGAGGACTCTTACACTTGTATTTGTTTTTGTATTTCATTATGTAATAGATAGGGATTCTAGAAGGAATATCAGGATCTATAAATAGAATCCTAGGTTTCCATTTTAGGGTAACGTTGGCACGCACGGAATACGAGAAACATTCTAAAAGAATAACATTTTGTTTCTTCGTACAGCCGCCACTGCCACCTTCACGAAACCCTAGACATTCCTTTACTGTTTCATTGAATGATGCATTTATTACAGTAAATTTTTTTCTTTGTATTTGCTTGCACTGAATATTTATTGTTGTTTCATGTGTAATCTTCACACCTTCGTTCCCATCCGTTGGATATCATGATTCCATTGGGATATTCAATAGCCTTTGGGTTTTAGAGTTGGTGTGTTCTTGTCAACCTTACCAAGGTTTGCACCCGACTCTCGGTCCTGACAAGTGGTATCAGAGCTTTGGAAGCTCGCTGAAGGCCACGGGATTGAAGGTTTGTTAAAAAGCTTGAGGCTTTACTCTGTCTGTCTGCATCAAACTTCAGATCTGCTGTAATGGAAGACCAGGAAGTTTCTACAAACAAGATTCCAAGACTTCTTGGACAAGAAAACTATATTAAATGGAAGGTGCTTTTTGAAGCAGCTGTGAACTATAACGACCCCGAACTCTGGACTTCTATCACAGAGTGAAATTATGTTCCTTCGGCTGCTACAAAAATCCGTACCACTATTGAGCTAAAAATGATGAAAAGGGGATGACAAGGCGTTGTCTATGCTGAAGTTAGGACTATCTTGGGAAATACTGACAACTGTCAATCTTCACAAAACTGCTAAGGATATGTATGATCCAGTTATTGATATTTTTTAGGGCAACACAGAGCTGAGAGACATTAAGAAGGATAGACTGAAGTAACAGCTGGATAGATTCAAGTTTAAAGATGGTGAAAGATTAAAATCAGCCCTGCAAAGGTTCATGGTGATTGTGAATGATATAAGGACAACTGATCTACAAGTTTCTGATTTTAAGCTAAACAAGAAGCTTTTTTCATCTTTGTCTGGTGAATGGTATACAGCAAGAAAATTCATCAAGGAAAAGGCCAGTTTTCCCAATTGTAAGTTGGATGACGTGATAGCTTTCCTCAAAGTTGCAGAACATGAGATTATTGAGAATCACATGATTAGAGAGGATGAACGCAGTTTTCCAATGAACAATGCTCTAGTAGCACCGATGGGCAATCTCTCTGTCAAGAATCAGCAACAAATAATTGAAGAGCCTTTCGAGACAAGTTCGGCTTGTGGAGGACATACAAGATTCAATGTCCAGTTGATATAAGATGATGTTGCTTCAACAGCAAGTGGACAGTCTACATTTGTGCAGAACAATACAAGCCAAGGAACTGATTATCAAGCATTGTTCTCAATGTTCACTGATGCGTATCATGCATTTATGGCTAAGAACCTGATCAACACAAGCATTGTGCATGAAGACCTTGAGCAAATTGATGCTGATGACTTAGAAGATATGGACATCAAATGGCAGGCTGCCATGCTAGCTGTGAGAAGCAAGAGGCTGCATAACAGGACAGGAAGATCAAGCTTCAATGGACCAAATGAAAGAATAGACATTGAAAAATCAAAAGCCATACGCTACAACTGTCAACAGCCTGGACACTTCGCCAAAGAATGCAATTTGCCCAAACAAATGGGAAATCAAGTGAATCAAAATCAATTTTACCAGAATCGGAACCAAAACTTCCGCTATCAAAGAAATCAGATCACCAATCAAAACCCCTATCAGAACCAGAATAGACCTCAGCAAGAACAACCTGTCCATGCTCAAAGAAATAACCAAATACAGGTTCATAATAACCAGAACAGAGTCAAGAAAAACACTGTGAATCAGGTTTGGGATCAAGGGAATGTTGCAGTCACTAGGGAACGTCAAGATGGAGATTTCGACCGGAGTAATCATGCCGTAGAAATGGAAAAAGCAAATGTTGCTTTCATGGCCAAGGTGCAGGACAAGACAGAATCATCAAATTCATAGGTACATTTTGATATATCCAGTTTTGATCTTCTTATTACAATTGATGAGCTCAATCAGGAAGTTGGAAAGTGGAAGTCAAAATGTGGAAGAAAAGAAGTATTTCTGAATGTGTATGAAAATAGTGAGGCAACCTATGAACACCAAATTAAGGGACTAGAAGAATATTGTATGCAAGCATACATAACTCAATCAAAAATGACAGTTAATATTGAGGGATTGAAGAAGATGTATGCAGATGAGAAGATCAAGAATGTTGAATTGATGATTCAGATGGAATTCCTGAAGAACCTAGTATCTACTGGAAACATAGTTGGTTTTGAAGACAAAATGTAGGATGAAGAGAAGTACAAGAAGGTGCCACCACCTTTTTGTGACAGTTATCCAATAAAGGTAGACAAGGAGAGTAGAAATGAGTATTTGAAACAATTCAAGAATGTTTGTGAAGACAGGATTGAGTTTGTAAAAAGGTATGAAGAGGTAACGGTTGATAACAAAGGAGAGTTGGTGGTAAAGAAGAATGAGAGACCAAAACATAATGAGCTGGAAAAGAAAGAAGATGCAAAGAAGAAATGGAATGAATACTCCAGTGATGGAAGTACTTGCAGTTGTGGCAGTGCCAAATCATCAAAAAGGCAAGAAAAAGAAAAAGGGATCAAGCAAGAAGAAAGATGAAAAGATTCCAATATTGCCAAAGATGACTCCCAAGATGAGGAAACATTATGAACAGATGAAAAGAGAGCATGTGACATTTGACATTTGTGCTAGAACCCAATCAGAAGTCAAGAAAAAGAAAAGTGTACCTCAAAAATCTTCATATGATCAAACACACCCACCAACTTATCTAGTCTTCTCCAATCACGAACTGATTGATATTGGGGATGTGGATTATGTGCCAACGAGGAGACATTCAAAGGATCAAGAAGGAAGCTCTTCAACAACTCCATCTAAGCTGAAGAAAATTATGTTTGTAAAGGAAAAGTATCCACAAACAATTGACATCAGCAAGCCCATCAAGATAGATTTTTCTAACACATTATGTCCAAAAACCTCCTTAGGTTTTGACTTCCCAAAGCCAAGTGATAAAATTAAAGACATGAAACTGATTGAGGATATGGGAAGTTTTGCCAAAGTCTGGTGCAAGAAATGTGATGCTAATGGACATTACACTGATTCTTGCTGGATTGTTGAGGACACATTTGAGATTCCTGATGGGGTAAGTGGTTTTGATATGAAGAGTTACAAAGAAATGTATGAGAAATACTTAAATGGAAACAGAAGTCCATCTGATAGTGAGGAGCAAAAATGATTCTAGAAAAGAGGCTCAAGACAATTATGAAATTAAAGAGAATGAACAAGTGTCAAACAAGAAGATGAAGAACAAAAGGTCAAATAATAAAGGAAAAGAAAAATGAGACCTGGAGTTCTTAATGGTGATGAGAAGTTCTTATTGAAGCAAGAGTTTGAGCCAAAAGGGTTTCAGTGGAATACTAAGAAGGAGTTAAATGAATAAAAGACAGTGTGATTGATCAAATTGAAAACAACATTAAGGCATCAGACTCGGACTCAGATGAAGATTGTGAAACAGTCTATGAAGATCCACTTCCACTTCCACTTCCACTTGCAACTCCTGATAATTCTCCAATTAAATCTGATTTGCAAGCTGATACAGTTTGCAACTTAGAATCAAATTGATTCTCTTTTGTGTATATGTGCAGGAACAGTCCATGAACATCAATGACTTATGTATATGGACAGTGGATGTTCCAGGCACATGACCTGTGATAAAGAAGCTCTTATTAACTATTAAAGAAAATATGAAGGTCCAGTTGCTTTTGGGAGTGATGAAAATGGAGGGAAGATTGTAGGAAGAGGCACACTCAAAAATGGCAAAGTATCCTTTGAGAATGTGCTACATGTTGAAGGACTACAATATAACCTACTTAGCATTTCTCAAGTTTGTGATAAAGGATACAAAGTGGGTTTGAATGATGAACACTGTCTAATCCTAAAGCCTGAATTTGTGATCCCAACTGACATGATCATGATAATGGCTCCAAGGAATGGCAACCTCTATGAGCTTAGAATGAACATAGCTACATCTAGAAGAGGTTCATGCTTTGCTTCCAAGGCCACTAAAAATGAAACTAAGTTGTGGCATAGGAAGATGTGTCATGTCAATTTGAAGAACATGAACAAGCTAGTGAAAGGTGAACATGTTGTTGGCCTTCCTACCAGAAAATTTAAGCTTGAAGAAAAATGCACATCTTGCCTAAAGGAAAAACAACACAAATCCTCTCACAAAAGCAAATTGATAAATACCATTGATGAGGTATTGGAATACCAGTGAGTGTTCCAAGTATTGGAAAGAAGCTATACTGCCTGGTGATCACAGATGACTACTCAAGATTTACTTGGGTTTACTTCATTAGCAGCAAAGATGAAACCCCAGAGTTGATCAAGACCTATGTGCTGAAGATGGAAATCAGCTTGAAAGGAGAGTGAAGATAATTAGAAGTGATAATGGGACTGAATTCAAAAATGGACAAATGGAAGAATTCTGCACTTCTAAGGGGATATTTCAGCAATATAGTGCTCTAAGAACACCTGAGCAGAATGGTGTTGCAAACAGAAGAAACAGAACATTGATTGAAGCTGCAAGAACCATGATTGCTGATGCAAATCTGCCAGTTACCTTCTGGGCAGAGGCAATCAACACTGCTTGCTATGTGTAAAACAGGGTTCTACTAAACAAGACTCAAAATAAGACTCCATATGAAACCAAAAGAAAACCTTATGTGATGTTTTTAAAGCCTTTTAGATGTAGATGCTCACTTTTAAATACAAAGGACTATCTCAACAAATTCCAGTCAAAATCACTGGAATGCTTTTTTGTGGGCTACTCATCTCATTCAAAGGTTTACAGAGTCTATGTTAAGGAGCACATGGTAGTCATTGAGTCTTCTGACATTTTCTTCAATGAAAATCACTTTAATAATGTTGAAGGACCCAAATGGCTATTTGATCTGGAAAAGATGATCAAATCCTTCAAGATCTATAATGAAGACATGGATGACAGTATGTACAGAACAAGTTTTGAAGACAAAGGAAAACAAAGGCAACTTGATCTGGACAAACTGTGGTCATCAGTTGCTCCTGAAAATAATGGACTCACTTTTGAAAAAAGAAATCAATAAGCATGTGAAATAGATATCACTGGTCAAGAAGCAGTTATTGAAATAAAAATGAAGGACCAAGTGATATGGAAAGTGAACCAGTGCCAAGTCAGAAGCAGGTTCAACCTGAAATGATCAATTAAGATGAAGACAGGTTCCAGTCTTTGTTTGACTCTCTCCAAATTGGGTCAAATGATGCATCATCATTTGAAATTGATCAAACTCAAGAAGCTGTTGAAACTCAAGAAGGAATTGAAGGTGAAGCTGCTGAGATAAATATAACAAATCTTGAAAAAGAGGTTCCAGCACAACAAGCTGTGCAGACTACTTCTGTTGAAAGAAATCATCCTACAGAGAACATCATAGGAGATTTGCATGAAAGAGTGACTAGAAGTTCTTCTAAAAGAGCACACATCTGTCTGTATGCCTGCTTTCTATCCCAGGTTGAACCAAAGAACATTAATCAGGCATTAAAAGACAACAGCTGGGTAGAAGCTATGCAGGAATAATTGGCTCAATTTAGAGACTTACACGTATGGGACTTGGTTGATAAGCCCAGAGGCAAGTATTCAATTGGAACCAAATGGGTGTTTAGAAACAAGAAAGATAAAAGAGGCATTGTCATTAAAAACAAACCAAGACTGGTGGCTCTGGGATGCTTACAAGAAGAAGGATTGGACTTTGAAGAAGTATTTGCTCTTGTTGCAAGATTATAAGCCATCAGAATCTTCTTGGTTTATGCAGCATCTATGAACATAAAAGTCTATCAATTAGATGTGAAATCTGCATTTTTGAATGGAAAGATAGATGAGGAGGTGTATGTTACTCAACCTCCTGGATTTGAAGATCCAATCCATCCTAACAAGGTTTATAAGCTAAGCAAGGCTTTGTATGGACTACATCAAGCTCCTAGAGCATGGTATGATAAGCTATCAAACCACTTGTTAGACAATGGCTTTTGCAGAGGAGCTATTGATAAAACTCTGTTTTACAAAAGGTGGAACAAAGATCTGCTGTTGTTACAAGTCTATGTAGATGATATCATTTTTGGCTCTACCAATGAATTAATGTGCAAAGAATTTGAGCAAGTCATGAAATCTAAATACAAGATGAGTTCAATGGGAGAAATGAATTTTTTTCTTGGACTTCAAGTACAGCAAAAGGCAGATGGAATTTTTATCACTCAATCAAAGACCAATAGATTCTTAACAAGTTTAAGTGCCATGATTTCAAGACAGTGTCTACACCAATGGACACACATGAGAAGATGGTACCTGATGAGAAGGGGGAGCCGGTGGACCAGCATGAATATAGGGCCATGATAGGATCACTGATGTACCTTACGGCATCTAGGCCAGATATTATGTTTGTTGTGTGTGTTTGTGCAAGCTTACAAGAATTTTCACATATCTCAAAGGAAAACCAGATTTGGGGATTTGGTATCCAAAGAACTCTTCTTTTGATTTGATGGCCTACACAGACAGTGACTATGATGGTTGCAACATGTGTAGAAAATCAACATCAGGAGCCTGCCAGTTTCTAGGAAACAGGTTGGTGTCATGGCAATGCAAGAAGAAGACAACAGTGTCCATCTCAACTGCTGAGGCTGAATACGTTGCTGCATCCGCTTGATGTGTACAGGTTCTATGGATTCAGAATCAATTGCTGGATTATGGTCTGAATTTCTTACTTACTCCAATTTTAATTGATAATACTACTGCTATGTTTATTGTTAAGAATCCAGTCCAACATTCTAAGACTAAGCATATTGAAATTAGGCATCACTTTATTAGGGATTGTCATGAAAAAGGCTTCATAGAAATTAAACGAGTTTATACATCTGATAACCTGGCTGATTTATTCACCAAACCGTTGGATAAAACTTGGTTTCACTTTCTATTAAAATGCCTAGGTATGATAAATGCTGATGAAATCTGATTGATGTTGTATGCTTAAATGAGGTGCTAACTGATTATCCTTGATACTCACTATGAATGTGTGCATGATTTGTTTCTATGCTTAACTGATTATTCTAATTGCATGAATCATGTTAGTGACTGTGTTTGTCTGCTGGATTATCATGAATTTGATGTTATTAATTTATGTGTTCAGATCTGTGCTTACATGATACATTTAAGTTATCTAAGTATTTCGAGAATGAATTTGTGCTTAATACTGTGTTTGTTACTCTTCGAGCACAAACAATGCTACTTGAAAATTTCTAAGTTCTTCGAGCACAAATAACATGTCTCAGCTGCTCGAGCATAGAAAGATGCTTTGAAAGACCTTCCTAATGTAGTTCGAGCATGCTTATGTGTTTGATGGTGTGTTTGTTGCTTCTCGAGCACAAACTGTCATCATTGAGAATTTTCAAGTAAATCGAGCATAGGTAACTTCTATCTGATGTTCGAGCATGGAAATATGTTTTGAAAGCTCTTACCTGCTTTTCGAGCATATATCTATGGTTCGAGTACAATTATAGTGTTTTGAATCGTCTCATGTATTTCGAGCACATGACTTGTACTCGAGCAAATTGGAAATTCATAGAAGTCCATCGAGCACATGCATTGAAATGAGAAATTTGAGTAGTCTATCGAGCACACACATTGACATGATAAATTTTGAAGTTTGCTCGATAGAACACTTGTATGCTCGGAGTGAAGATTCACTCATGAATTGTGTGTTACTTGTGTACTATTTGCTAGTCTTATGTGGTTGAATGACAAATTGTGTTTCAAAGATAGGTGAAAAAACAATTTCTTATGTAAATAATTTAAGAACAATTTCTTATGTAAATAATTTTTGACATACCAAACTGTTTTCGGTGAACATATAAGAGAGATGATAATATTATTCATTTTCAAGCTTCAAAGAAGCTAAAATGCTTTAAGTAGAAATTGAATTCAACCTTTGGGAAATGATAATATATTGGTTAAACTCCTAACCCATGGATTATGGGTTTAAAGATCTTTTGTTCAGTAAATTGATATAATGTATGACATAGTTTCATGAGTATAGTGACATACGCGATGCAAACATAATAATCAAGCTAAGCCTAATGTGGTGACTCATTTGAAATCCAAGGTATGTTTCCTTGCACATCTCTCCAAATGATATGCAGAAAGGCAATTATCCGATCATACACGAGCCTGTTGGTGTCTTTGGTGACACAAAATATTTACAAAATATCTTAGCAGATATATATATATATATATATATAAGTATTTCTATATAAAATCATATCAAAAAAAGAAAAAGAAAGAGAAAGAAAAAAATGAAAAAGAAATATATTTCAAAAATAGTATATCAAAATAGTATTAGTTATCAAGTAATAAAATATCATGACTTAAGGGGCACTTCGGGAACTACAAGGGTGGGGTACTCAAATAAGTCCTAAACACTCTGAATGTAAGGCATGTAAATCCAGATGGCATGTAAGTCCAACGATCAATCTTATAGTCTGATATCTATATATATATATAAATAAACTGCTCATAAAAATGAATTTTGACCAAGGCATCAGGGGTTGAAGTCAAATTGGGGTGATTGGAGAAAACTGCTTAAGATTTGAGAAGAGATTAGGAACAACCTGAAGTCTAAGATGTAACCATTCTATCTTAAGCAACTAATTGAACTCTAAGTATATCACAAATGTTATGACAATCATGCCGAGTGTTACTACCCTGAGTCAACCTGACCTAAGTTGTAATAAGGCCGAAAATGAAATGGTGTGAAAGTTTTTAACCAATATGATCCCATGTTGAGATCTTTCTAGAATCGGTTTGAAATGAATTTTTAACTGAAATATGATCTCTTATTCACCTCAAATTTATGCTTAAATTGTAACAATGGCTCAAATGATTTATCTACAAAGTTTAGGCTGAATTTAAGTGTGGTATCTGTCCAGTCTGCTAGGCAAATGAAATGTGTTCATAAATGCAATCTGTTTGTTCTAAGTAATTTCGAGTATGGTATAGGTATTAGAATGTACTTCGAGTTTACTTTACCTTTTGGGGTGAGGGTAAGGAAATGTGCTAAGTTTTTTGAGCGCAGGTGTACTTTCCAGCACACTGCTTACTTAAGATCTCGAGCATGGTCTTTTGCTCGAATATGCATACCTTCACATTGAATGTTGAAAAGTGGCTCGAGCATGGGGTTACTCGAACACAGTGATAAATTGTTTCAAAAAGACAAACTTTTTCTAAGTGTCACTCGATTATACTTATTTTCGAGCACACTATCAATGATCATTTACCAATTATGTGTACTCGAGTACAGTAGGAGACAGTTGTCTATTTGGCTGTATGCTCGAGCAAGGGAGGTACATGTAATTTGAATTAAATGACAATTTTCGTGCACTAGACGACAAAACAGTACTGTACCAACCGAACGTTAGGTATAAAAGGGGGACCTAGAAACTTTTTCACACATTTTCATTTCCCTCTCATAACCTAATTGAAAAAACTCTCTTGCTCATTCAACCGCTGCTTACTCAAATACTCAATTCTTGCTCTCCTTTACTTCAAACTTAGCCATTAGCTCTGTTTCAACTTTGGTAAGATATCGATACTCGATTATCGCCACACCGATCTCGAAACTAGGGTTTCTGATTGATTATCTTACTAATGGTTTCTTTGTTTTTGCCGGTACGCATATTTCTATGGAACAGGTTACTGAAGATGCTACTCTTATCTAACTATTCTTGCTTATTGTGTATGCTTAAGTATGTACTGATGATTCTTTTCTTTTTGCAGAACTACTGGCCATGAAATTTCAAAAGAGGAATAATATGTGTGCCATGTTGGAGGTTAATGACGATAATAGGGAAGTGGAACTCATGATAAACTTCCTGAACAACTCCAACCTGAGGGTTGCCCTGACTGAGAGTCCCACAGTTTATAGGAACCATATTTCAGACTTTTGGGAATCGGCTTCATATGTGCATGACGCTAACGGGGAGAGAATTGAGGCTTCTGTCCTAAACCACGATATTGAAGTTACAGAAGTGTCGATAAGAGCTGCATTGAACCTGAATGATAATTTTGGTGCTCAACCATCCTACACAATCCCGAGACTATTAAGAGCGTTTCAGGTAACTATGGGCTACAAGTGAGGAGTTAAAGAAGGGCAATTTCAAAAAGGCAGTTTCCCACTGATCTACAGATTCCTTCTTCATCATGTTATCCAGTCTTTATCTCCAAGGAGAGGGACTTGGACCCTATTAAGCAAGGAACTCGCCACTCTGACTGTTGCAATTTTGTACCAACAACCATTTAATGTGTCAAGACTCATCTTCAATGTATTGGTATCAAATGCTGAGAAGGATGTAAATCAGAGTTTCCTAATGTACCGAAGGTTCCTGCAGGTTTTGATAAACAAATCATTACAGAACCTTCAACGAACAGGTGAAGTTCTAAGACTACAAGATTCGACCATATGCTAGAGAATGAAAGATGCAAAGAGCAAATTTACAGAAAATAATGATGGGATGTTCTCCCATGGCTGCTTGTGCCAGCTTTAGGTGCCATTGATGTGCCTAGAACCCCAGGAAACAGTGATGATGAAGATGATGACAGTGAAGATGGTAATGATGATCAGAACGATGGAGGGACAATGGTCTAGATGGTGCTAATGATATTGATGAGGGTAATGTTGATCATGATGATGGTAATTAAGATGTTGTTGCCGGTAATGAGCCTATGATTAAACAAATTGCTCATAAAGGAGATGATACAGAGATAGTGGGTGGAGATTCTGACGTGAATGAACCTGTGTTTAATCCTATTGGAAATGAGATGAGTGTATTCAATGATCAGACTAATGAGCCAGTTGAGGGTCCTAGCAACAGAGCTACTGAGCATATAGATGATGATGAGTTTATAGCAAATGTAATATCAAATGTTGCTGACACCATACAAAAGATTACTCCACCAGACTCACCACCTCCTAAAGAATATCATGATGAAACTGACTCCGTCGAATTTGATGATGCTGATGACAATATTCCTTCCTCACCTGCTACTACTGAACCAGCATTATATAATATTGAACCACTTCATGATACACATGTTCCTTCACTACCAACATCCCCATTACATGAATCCATTATCTCCTCACCACCTGCTTTCCCACATGCACAAACTGTTCAAGATACACACATTCCAACCCCACCATCCTCCCCAATACAAGATCAACCTACTACTACTGTTGCTCACCCTACCCAATCCATTCCCACAGAAACTGAGCCATACAAGTTACCCTCTCCAGAAACCTCTGAATCTGAACCTTTTTCTGAGCCTGCTTTTAAACCAACTCAAGAGACTCCATCCAGCCCAAACATCTATGATCTTATCAATGAGAACATGGGCCTGGAGTTTGAGGACATACTGTTAAAGGAAAAGAATGCATTCCTGGAAATCAAGAATAAAGCACTTGAAACAGCTTTGCAACAGGCATTAATGAAGATTCAAAACCTTGAGGGACACTCTGAGGTTGAGAAGACCTCAGATGAACCAAAACAGGGGGAGAACAATGAAGATTCAGGGGCATTGAAATTAACTGAAAATTTATATGCCAGCTCCGATGAGGAAATTGCAGAAGCTGGACCCTCAAATGCTCTAAACATGATTAATCAAGAGTATGAGGGAGATGCTAATGACGAGGGGGAGTCTGATAAGAAAGATGAAACAGAAGAAGATAAGTTGAAAAGAAAGCAAAAAGGGAAAGGGATTGCGTATACAGATGATGATTTACATCCCAAGTCCCTACATAAGGTGCAATATGGTGATGACATACCTTTAAAAGACAACGTGATTGATCCAGACATGGCTGAAGTTGAATAAGTCAAAACAGCCATAAAACTAATGAATGATGATTTGGACTCTATAAACTAAAAGGATCAAGAAGATGAGGAGGAAATTCCTCAAGAAGTGCTTGAAGCACGGATTAAAATGAAGGAGAAAGAAGTAGAGGATGAAAGAATGAGGAAGGAGGCAGATGATGCTATTAAGGCTACATTGGAGGCTCTGAAAGCAAAACAAAATGATGATGAACAAGAGCCTGTACAAACTGAGCCTGTGCAAACTGAACATGAGCCCACACCATCTGAGCCATTCATATTTGAGCCTGAAAATAAAGAACCTGAACCAGAAATACCTAAGGAATAAGAGCTTGGTTTAGGTCCGGTTACTCAAGATGAGGATGAAACAATTGAAATATTTGCCAGCTCAATGGTGAAATTGGTAATAATGAACGATCTTGTAAACATATTGTACAAGCCAAAAGGGCATCATCCTAAAATAGTGTAAGCTGCGAAAAAGGCACAAAAAGACTTCATAAACTTAAGCAAAAATTCAGAACCAGTAGTTTAAGAACCGGATGAAACTACTGGACCTGTGGTTCATGAAGTGACAAAAGAAGATGAAGAAACACATGTGAAAGACCCAGTGGTTGAAGAAATATTTGATAAAGAACCTGTAAACACAGAAACTAATGGCAATGATGTGATACCCGGCAAAATAAAAAGTATTATTATATTCCATAATCAGGATTAGGACATGTTCAGGCCGTTTAAGTGAGAAATTAAGACCGAAAGTTAATATATTATTTTATTCTAAGAATGAAGATAATATATAAAGGAATGCACGTGAGAAGTCAGACCAAATAAGGAAATTTTGGTGATAAGTTAGAAGAAACGAATGTTTTCGGTTAAACGTGCGAATATTCAACCCGATATTCGAGAAAATATCCACGGGTGGATCCAACTAAATAGTGTAGAGGATTGAAAACCGATACCGAAGGCGAAAACGTGACTCAATTCTGAGTTATAATGAAGCGGGAAAATGCAAATTAATATTTTCGAACACGGTCGTTAAAGCATCTGTACCGATAAGTTTGCAAAAGTAAATACCATCTCCGCATGAGATTTAGTATTTGGATAAAATAAACCGAATAGACACCATAAGTTTGGATGGGTTGTTTTTGGGAAAAACAACTAAACTAGTTTTATTAAGTTTGTAGTAACACGGAACCGACACCGACGCTAGAAAACGATAGATATCATTTATTAGCGGAAATAATAACTTAGCGAGTCAAATTTAAGTCGGGAACGGAAGAAATATTTTGACAAAATGTATTTGGAAAATACAACGCCACTTGTAGTAGCGGGATCGTGAAAGCGAGAGACCGAAACCCGATCGTGAAACTCATTTAAAACTGCACCTATATAAGTGGGCTACCCCCACTTTTACATTCATTATTCATCACAAATCTGCATTATTAGAGAGAGAGAGAGAGAGAGAGAGGTTAGAGAATTCCGTCAAGGTGGCCGGAGGCCGGCGGCGGTCCGGCGGTGGTGCGCGGTGGCCGGTGGTGGTCCGGCGCAGTGGTCCGATGGCGTCCGAAGCCCGTCTTCTTCCCGGAACCATTTTTTGACGTCCCGAACGCGATGGTAAGTTCCGATCGTCCTAATTTTGAGCTTAAGTTTGTTAAAAACGCCTTTCAAAATCTAGACAGATTGTATAAGTTTTTCATGTCTGTAAAGATCACTCCATATTCAAAGATCTAACGGTCCGATCAACTTGATATTTTTACAGATGGTTAATAACCCATAGATAATTAATTTGAACGGTGGAGATGAGGATCGGAGAAGTTTAAGTTGGGTTTCTAGGCTCGTTTTCGGACTCAGTTCGCTGGGCGGATATTGAAAACGTAGCTTTAAAGAAATGCAGATTCCCAGATATCCGACTCTCGGATCGGGCTGAAATGTTCGGTGAACCTTCCTAACATAGCAATCTTTGCTTCCACCAAAGTAATCGATGATCAGATCTCTGGATGGTGAGTTATATGCTTTGTAAGTTACTGGTCAGATTTCAGAACGAAAATAGTTTATTAAAACGAGTTGCATGTAGGTTTTAAGGTGTCGTATGGACGATCCGAGACCGAAGAAACGTTCGTGACGCACAAACGAACACGTTGGTATATCCGGATCGCATTGCATGCGGGTTTTGAGCAGATTTCTATACTCGAACCGTACGCGAGCAGATAACTTGGACAATGAAAACATTACTAACAATAATTAGCAAACCGTTAGCTAACATCGAGTGTTAAAAACGACATAATCGAGATTTGGACAATTTCGTGTAAATTTACGACACACACACACACACACACACGTATGTATATGTATATACACACACACACACACACACACGATATTTGGACAGAATAAATTATTCAGATAACTGGTTAATAAAAGGTTATTATAATTTTACAATATATATATATATACTTTTTATTAAATAATATTTGATTCGGTTACGATTTTCTAAAACGATAGAACTTCATAACAATTATGATAAATAAGACACGTGAGGATAAACGAGTTAAGTTAGGATACGTTCCTACTTGGGTATGTGTTATTTGTTAATATATTTGTATTAAACATAGGAAATCCAGTTATCATTCGATGACTGTTGTTAAGATCTTGCATCAACTGGTTGTGTATCATCTCGTATGTGTTAATTGTGTTGAGACAAAGGTGAGTTTCTCATAAATCCCCACTGATTTAACACATTTAAAGAATTTATAAATGTTTGGAGGGAAAACACGTTTCAAGGATTGCTTTTTATTTTTACAAACGTATTAAATGGGATGAGTTAAATTAGACTAGCGTGAAATACTTAGGTAAGGAAACAACTGCCTAAATATAGTATGAACGCGAAGGTGAGGAAACAACCACCCGGTATTTTTAATCGTTATGCTTGTATTGGGGCATAGAAATATTGATAGATCTATCGGGGTGACGCCCTGTCTGCCGACCAGTTGCTCTGGTTAAATGTTGGGGGCAAATATTTTGAGTATGGTAGGTGTCGGGTTATTGATTTAATAGTCATATATGCGTCATATTCTTAGCTAGCTTATGACTAATACGGTTTGTTTAAAGAAATAAAATGTTAATATTATAAACTTTGAGAAAGTTGTGATTAATGGTTACCTTCGTAATGTGACAATCGTCAATTTCAGGTTAACTCCGTTAACTCAACTCCGTCAATTCAAACTTAAGATCACTGAATCTATAACGCACACTTCATTACATTTAAACTAGGGTTTAAATGACGCTTAACACTTACTACATGTGTAGTCTTTCGGGAGTTGCACCGAAACGCAAACGAGTTGACGCAAACGATTGATGAATAAACGAAAAACGTCAAAACAGTAATTAAGTGATAATTATGTGTTAGACTTATGTGTTATGTGATAACATGGTTATAAACGTTAACTCAAGATGTAAACAAGTTAGTTTAGGCTAGAAAAGTAATACTTAGAAGTGGAGGGGCCAAAGTGTAACATGGTATTTTTATAAATACTAATAATATTAACCATAACTTATTATTCCTCTTCCCACACAAGTTCCGATCGGAACCCCAAACCCCTCTCCCCTTGGCTGCCGTCACCTTCACACACACATACAACCATCAAATCAAGCCCTTGATTGAAGAATTAGGTGCTAGGAAGGTATAAATTATCCTATACATCCTTATTACTTGATTTTGATGTTTAATGGGTTAATTGAAAACCCTAATGAGCCGATTTTTGTATGTGTGTATAGTTAATATGATTGTTGTTGATTGGATAATGATTTGATAACTAGTGTTTATATTGTTACACGTTAATCGTTGTGTCTTTGATTTGAGTTCAAACAAAAACCCTAATCATGTATGTAATATGTAATTGATGTGCATGGATGGTGTTTATGGAGTCTATAGTGTTATATGAATGCATGATAGTTCATAGATAGTTAATATGTTGAGTTTGGATGCAAACAGTTTCTGGACAGAATGTGTATTTGATGTTTAAGTGACTGTAACGAAGTGTAACCGTGAAAATTGGTTGAGATTATTGGTACTACTGTAAACTAGGTTGAGTCTAGTTTCTATAGAGTATAAATTTGTAATTTTTGGACAAGTAAAGGTTAACTTTTATGATTTTACAAAAACGTTGTGCAAAGCTGAGCTGTTAGACCTGCTGTTAGGTTGTTTTGTAAATGTTATATCTGATGAACTACGAGACCAATTGGGTTGGTTCCACATCTAGAAGTTGACTCATTGAGTTAGGAACCTAACCCAAGTGGTCTTGCGTTTATTGGATTTTTCGTTTAACAGGAATTTCAAATAACATTTTGTTGCGCATGAATTTGACTGTTATGAGTTTGCTGTAATGATTTGATGATTGTGAGAAAACTATGTGGAATAAAAATATAATAAAATATGTTCTGGAAACCTAAGACATATGTGCTTCTGTGATGATTTTTGGTAAATTAATTGAGATGCTATGATTGGTGGAACAGTACAATCTTTCAAGTAGAATTTCTGTCTCGGTGAAACTAGCTGCTGAGTTTTGTGAATTGCATGAAACATGATACTTGCTATATAATTGTTATGTTTTGACCAAATTACCATTGCGGGGAATAATTGCTAATTGATTGTCATAATTTGACCAAATTGCCCTTATGGGGAATAATGGCTAGTTAATTGTGCTTTATGAATACATGACACGTATATGATTGCTTACACATGTAATGTATCACAAATACATTTGTTAAAGTCACACACGATTCACAAACGAAACGCGAAACATGTTATGTGCATAGGTATTATGTGCCGGGTCTAGAGACTCGATAATATTCCGACATTTAGAAAAATCTCTTTTTTTGTTTTTGAACGCTAGAGAGAGTTTTTCTGTGACGCGCATCTTGGTGATTTAATTTGGGAATTTCTTCGCAAACAGTGAGTTTCACTTTCCCCTTTTAAACTGTTTTAAACGCTTTTCACTTGGGGGAGATAACATACTCCGAAACTCATATGAGATTTTGTTAATATAGATTATATATCACTTGTAAAGACTAAGTGGCAAACGCAATAACAAAAGTCCTTCATAACATCGAACCGGTTAATATTTGGAATAGCGAGTCATTGTTGAGTAGTACTACTGGGTTTGACAAACCCCACCCAACGCTAAACTCGACTGGAGGTCGAGCGGGTGTAATCTTGGCTAACACATACCATGGTCTGGATGACCTGGTGGCAAGACAAATTGATAAACAGTCAGCTTCGGTGTCGAACACTTAGTAATACTTGCTTTATAGGCTAGCTACCTATTGATATATAATTGACATAACACTATCTGGTAACGCAAAACGCTTAACGCAAAACGCTGTAACGCAAAACGCTGTAACGCAAAACGCTGAATGCAAACGCTAAACGCTTTTTTTTATATAAACTTGTGAACTCACCAACCTTGTGTTGACACTTTTAGTATGTTATTCTCAGGTAGCCGAGGCGGGCGCGCGGTTTAGGAACATGCATTGCTTGAAAACGCTTTTGTTATGCAAACTTATTTTTAACGGTTATCATTGGTTTTAAGTCGTCCTGCGTGACGCAACTTTTGGTTAAAGTTTTTTTTTACGCTTCCGTATTTAATTACTCGTAAACGTTTTCATGGTTTTGAAACTTTATTTTATGGTTTGATTATAACTGATGATTCCGATCCTGTTAGTTCACACCCTCTGACGGTAAAACTCCGTTAGTGGATTTTGAGGGTGTGACAGATTGGTATCAGAGCAATTGGTTATAGCGAACTAGAAGCTGCATGCATACTAGACTATAACCGCGACGACCCATTAGTTATAACGATATGCACTGCATAGGTTTGTGTAGTCTTGTAATCTTATCTCTTTACCTCTTTCACTCATACGCGCGCGCATACACGGCTTACCTGTAGGAATGTCGACGCCGCCACCCTCATTCTCATCTGATCCGATGACTCATGCTCACGGGAAGGAACCGCAGTTACCTACCGCATCGCCGCCCCGAGTAGTCCCGGAACTCGAAGCTCCCGCACCGAAGAGGTACCGCCTATCCGGAGGCATATACGAAAACGACGTTAGCTGGGATTGGTACCCTAACATGATCAGACGTATGGTCTATCGCGAACAAGTTCCCCCATTACCCCACCCGAACCACCCTGCTTATCCCAACACCCTACCACCCATAACCGAACCTGTAGAGCGAGTTCTCGCAGCTGTTGTTTCATGCTTGGAGCGTGACGTGGGTTACATGCGCTATACGAGAGCGAACGTTTCCGGACTGTTAAAAGACGGAACCGAGACTAAGGAGGAGATTGCCCGCATGGCAGCGGCAATGAAGGAAATGCAAGAGGCTAGTGATCAACAGATGAAGATTATGAGAAAGATGCAAGCTGAGATGATAGACTTGCAAGAGCAACTCCAAGTAGCAAGGACCCGAACCGAGATGGCTTTAAAGCGTTGCGATGTGTTACAAATGCAACTTGCTCAGAACGCAGCCGAACCTGAGGCAGAGCCTGAAGAGGAACTTGAAGAAGATCCCGAAGAGGAGCCTGAGGAGGATCCCGAGGAAGATCCCGAGGAGGAACCCGAAGGAGAACCGGAGGAAGAACCGGCTGAGGAGGAGGCACACTCGGAGGTGTCCTCAGATGATGACATCTAGTGATGATGACACCTAGATGGAGGGGTTGTCTCCATCCGAACTATTATTTTCTATGATTTTAAGGATTGATTGGAAATACTTTGTAGCGAATACAATGGTTTTAATCATGAATTATTAATTAGATTAATATATGGTTGTGATGTGATGTTGTTTCTTATTTCTTTCTTACCTATCTTTTTATTACATGTATGGAGTGTTGTATATGAAAGAAAAATTAATGTTTAACATTTTATACTGTGATTCTAGGAAATGGCCGGAAGAAACGCTGGACAAGGACGTGGTAACATCAACTTGACTGCAGCTGAACTCCAAACTCTGCTGAACGACCATGCAGCGGCCGCTTTAGCCGCACACGTTCAGAATCAAGCTGGAGGTCCAAGTGGAACGTGTACCTTCAAGAACTACCTTGACTGTAAGCCTAGTACGTTTAAGGGCACTGAGGGAGCTATAGGCTTCCTGCGTTGGGCTGAGAAGGCCGAGTCGGCATTTGAGATGTGCAATTGTCCCCCTGCCAGTAGGGTCAAATTCGCTGCTGGAACACTTGAGGATTCTGCCCTCACTTGGTGGAATTCAAACATGCAGATCCTTGGATTGGAACTGGCTAACGCGATGAACTGGGAGGAGTTCAAAAACATGATGCGAGAGGAGTACTGTCCGAGAGAGGAGATTTCGAAGTTGGAGTCAGAATTTTGGTCACTGAAGATGGTGGGCTCAGAAATTGAAGCCTACACTACTCGTTCTCACGAGTTGGCCGTGATGTGTCCGCGGATGGTGGATCCGCCGAG
Source organism: Bidens hawaiensis (assembly GCF_021521415.1). Taxonomy (NCBI): domain Eukaryota; kingdom Viridiplantae; phylum Streptophyta; class Magnoliopsida; order Asterales; family Asteraceae; genus Bidens; species Bidens hawaiensis. The sequence continues at coordinate 962,410 of NW_027491276.1, forward strand.
TAAGAGGATTGAGATGTATATCGATGGGTTAGCACCGCAGATTCAGGGCATGGTGACGTCTTCCAAACCAGCCACGATTCAACAAGCGATCCGTTTAGCTCACAAACTGACGGATCAGGCTGTGACCCAAGGTGCGTTACCACCTAGGGGTTCAACCACTAAAGCCCGTGACAACCCGAGTAATGACAACCACAACAACAGCAACCCGAGCAGCGGAAAGAGGAAGTTTGACAACACCAGATCCTCGTCCTCGAACCTCCCACCGCAACAACACTACCGTAAGCCCGAATTCACTCAGAGCTTTAACAATCAAAGTCACAACAACAATAACAACGGTAGCGGGCAGGGTTCGAGCGGATATGCTGGGAAATATCCGAAGTGCAATAGGTGCAACTATCATCATGTTGGCCCGTGTGACCGTGTCAAGTGTCAGAGATGCGGAAAGATGGGTCACCAGGCGAAGGAATGTAGTGGAGACCTTGCGGCAAAGGGTGCTCCTAAGCCACCTATGACGACGAAGGGATGTTTCGAGTGTGGGCAGGAAGGCCATTTCAGGAAAGATTGTCCCAAGCTGAAACAGAACGACAACAATGGAGGTAATGGAAGTGGCAGTAATGGTGGAAGCAATGGCAAAGGAAGAGCTTTTGTGATTGGGTCGGGTCAAGCCCGCAATGATCCGCACGTGGTGACCTGTAAGTTCCCTGTGAACGATTGTTTTGCTTCTGTTTTGTTTGACACCGGAGCTGATAGGAGTTTTGTGTCGAAAGCCTTTAGCCAACTCTTAGACTTAACTCCAACTCCGTTAGATGCTAAGTTTCCTGTTGAATTAGCTGACGGTAAGACTATGGTAACAACTCATGTACTTGCGGGATGTAAGTTAAAACTGTCAGGTCATGTCTTTGATATCGATCTTATTCCTTTTACGCTTAGTAGTTTCGATGTCGTGGTCGGCATGGACTGGTTGTCCGAGAACCGAGCGGAGATTATATGTCACGATAAGATAGTTCACATTACTACCCCTTCCGGCGAGATCATTTCGGTCCGAGGTGAGAGAAGCGGCATGACCACCAGCGTCATTACCCTCATGAAGGCGCAGAAGTACCTGCGAAAGGGTCATCCAGCAATTTTGGCGCAGATTGTTGAGAAACCCGCGGAGGAGAAGCGAATTGAAGATATACCAGTTGTGCGAGATTTTCCGGATGTTTTCCCGGAGGATTTGCCCGGACTCCCTCCTATACGACAAGTCGAATTCCAAATCGAGTTGACACCCGGTGCAGCACCCATAGCACGAGCCCCGTATCGGCTCGCACCGGCGGAGCTTCAGGAACTGTCCACTCAGTTGCAAGATTTGTTGGATAAGGGTTTTATCCGACCTAGCTCATCGCCATGGGGAGCCCCTGTCTTGTTTGTCCGAAAAAAGGACGGGACTTTCCGCATGTGCATCGACTACCGGGAGTTGAACAAGGTGACGGTCAAGAACCGTTATCCTTTACCCCGAATTGATGATCTGTTTGACCAGCTCCAAGGATCGAGTTACTACTCGAAGATCGATCTGCGATCCGGTTACCATCAGCTAAGAGTGCGCGAAGAGGATATTTCAAAGACGGCTTTCAGAACACGGTATGGTCACTACGAGTTTTCGGTTATGCATTTTGGCTTAACCAACGCACCAGCCGTATTTATGGATCTCATGAATCGAGTATGCAAGGCGTACCTCGACAAGTTTGTGATTGTTTTCATTGATGATATTCTCGTCTACTCCAAGAACGAGGCTGACCATGAAGAACACTTAAGGGTAATTCTGGAGTTATTGAAGAAGGAACAACTGTATGCTAAACTCTCGAAATGTAAGTTTTGGCTTCGTGAGGTTCACTTTTTAGGACATGTGATCAACGAGAATGGTATCCATGTCGATCCCGGTAAGGTAGAGGCCATCAAAAACTGGGAAGCACCTAAGACTCCGACTGAGGTGCGGCAATTCCTAGGACTGGCCGGCTACTACCGGCGTTTCATCGAGGGATTTTCAAAGATTGCTCAACCCCTCACAGCTTTGACTCACAAAGGCACTAAGTACAATTGGGGTGACGCGCAAGAATCCGCTTTTCAACTGTTGAAAACCAAACTCTGTAGCGCCCCTATTCTAGCCCTCCCCGAGGGAACGGAAAATTTTGAGGTACATTGTGACGCATCGATACAAGGACTCGGCTGTGTGCTGATGCAACTCTAGAAGGTTATAGCTTACGCCTCTCGACAACTACGGGTTCACGAGAAGAACTACACGACCCATGATTTGGAACTCGGAGCTGTGGTGTTTGCCCTTAAGATATGGAGGCATTACTTGTACGGTACCAAGTTTACCATTTACACCGACCACAAGAGTCTCCAACATATCTACGATCAGAAGGAGCTGAACATGCGACAGCGTCGTTGGGTCGAACTGCTTAAGGATTATGATTGTGCCATCAAGTACCACCCTGGCAAGGCCAATGTAGTGGCCGACGCCCTCAGCAGAAAAGAAACAGATAAACCCAGACGAGTGCGAGCATTGCAACTCACGATTCATGCAAACTTACCTGACCAGATTCGCGAGGCGCAACACGAAGCTTTGAAAGATGATAATCTTCCATCGGAACTCATGCGGGGCATGAACAAGCAACTTGAAACCAGATCGGACGGGGTCCGATATTTTGAGAACCGGATTTGGGTTCCACGATACGGAGAGTTGAGAACTCTAGTGATGGACGAAGCTCACAAGTCCCGATATTCTATCCACCCTGGTTCAGATAAAATGTATCATGATTTAAAGGCACTTTATTGGTGGCCGAACATGAAAGCCAACATTGCCACCTACGTGAGCAAGTGCTTGACTTGTGCCAGAGTCAAAGTAGAATACCAGAAACCATCTGGTCTACTACAACAACCGGAACTCCCAATGTGGAAATGGGAACACATCTCAATGGATTTTATTACGGGTCTACCGAAGACACCGACGGGATACGATACCATCTGGGTGATCGTTGACCGGTTGACTAAGTCTGCACACTTCTTAGCGATTAAGGAATCGGACAAAATGGAGAGACTGACTCGTGTCTACATGAAGGAAGTAGTGTCTAGACACGGAGTGCCTGTCTCAATCATTTCTGATCGAGATTCTCCTTTCACTTCGCACTTTTGGAAGTCGCTGCAAAGCGCACTAGGTACCCGTCTTGATATGAGCACAGCATACCATCCTCAGACGGATGGGCAAAGTGAACGAACTATTCAGACCCTGGAGGATATGTTGAATGCATGCGTGTTGGATTTCGGAAAAAGTTGGGAACCTCACTTACCTTTGGTAGAGTTTTCGTATAATAACAGCTACCACGCAAGTATTAAAGCAGCGCCGTTTGAAGCGCTGTACGGACGAAAGTGTCGATCACCACTCTGCTGGGCAGAGGTGGTACTCGAAACTTCGGAAAAGATTGTTCAAATCCGAAATCGCATGACAGCAGCACGAGATCGCCAAAAGAGTTACGCCGACAAGCGCCGAAAACCTCTTGAATTTCAAGTGAACGATCAAGTGTTACTCAAAGTCTCACCTTGGAAAGGTGTGGTTCGCTTTGGTAAGCGAAACAAACTCAACCCACGATATGTTGGTCCCTATCGAATAACTGAGCGCATTGGTCCGGTGGCGTACCGACTGGACCTACCAACGGAACTCAGTGGCGTACACAATGTATTCCACGTGTCCAATTTGAAGAAATGCCTGTCCGATGAAACCCAAGTAGTCCCTTTGGATGAACTACAAATTGATGAACAGTTGCGCTTCATTGAAGAACCAGTTGAGGTTTTGAATTGGGAAACCAAAACGCTCAAGCACAGCAAAATTCCAATCATTAAAGTTCGTTGGAACTCGAGACGTGGACCGGAGTTCACGTGGGAACGCGAGGATCAAATGATGAAAAAGTATCCTCACCTTTTTGAAGGGCTGACCAAACACAGAAAACCGCGAAACCAAGCAAACCGTCAGAAATCACCGGAGGTATGAATTAAATTTCTGGACGAAATTTCTTTCTACTAGGGGATGATATGACAAACTGAAAATTTTTCTTACTTTTTCAGACACTCATCACGACTTGACTCAAATTTTCGGGACGAAAATTCTTTAACATGGGAATGATGTGACAATCGTCAATTTCAGGTTAACACCGTTAACTCAACTCCGTCAATTCAAACTTAAGATCACTGAATCTATAACGCACACTTCATTACATTTAAACTAGGGTTTAAATGACGCTTAACACTTACTACATGTGTAGTCTTTCGGGAGTTGCACCGAAACGCAAACGAGTTGACGCAAACGATTGATGAATAAACGAAAAACGTCAAAACAGTAATTATGTGATAATTATGTGTTAGACTTATGTGTTATGTGATAACATGGTTATAAACGTTAACTCAAGATGTAAACAAGTTAGTTTAGGCTAGAAAAGTAATACTTAGAAGTGGAGGGGCCAAAGTGTAACATGGTATTTTTATAAATACTAATAATATTAAACCTAACTTATTATTCCTCTTCCCACACAAGTTCCGATCGGAACCCCAAACCCCTCTCCCCTTGGCTGCCGTCACCTTCACACACACATACAACCATCAAATCAAGCCCTTGATTGAAGAATTAGGTGCTAGGAATGTATAATTGATTATCCTATACATCCTTATTACTTGATTTTGATGTTTAATGGGTTAATTGAAAACCCTAATGAGCCGATTTTTGTATGTGTGTATAGTTAATATGATTGTTGTTGATTGGATAATGATTTGATAACTAGTGTTGATATTGTTTTTTTGGGTAAAGGGATTCACCCGGTTAAATGCATTCCACACAATCAAAAAGTACAAGTAATATGACAGAGTGCCATATTAGTTCTCATGTATGACATGCCATACAAGAGTAAACAAACCAAAACCACCAAACATTGGTAAACACAGCCAAAGCTTACACAAGAACAATGTAAATAAACAAAACTAAAACAAATCAACCATTATCATCAATCTGGTGGGAAACTCCCCGCGGAAAGTGCCAATCCTCGAGAACCCGATTAACCCGTTCAGAATTCTTGAACTTTAGAGTCATAAGCTTTAGGCGCGTCCCCCTAATGATTTCGTCCGCAACCATCTTCGGAGTCATCAAAGAGTTCTTGAAAAGCCGGTTGTTTCGCTCCTTCCAGATAACGTAAACCGAAGCCCCAAATAGCAGCCGATTAACAACATTTTCAATAGAGTTGGACATTCCAAATTGAGACACATATTGAAGAATATTCGCCCAACCATTCCTACATCCCTGAAACTTCCCTTTCATTCTTACAATACTCCAAACCTCAGCAGTGAACTTACACTCAAAGAAGAGGTGGTTACGAGAATCCGGCTCTCCATTACAAAGAGGGCAGCAATACAAGTTATAATTTGGATACCCACCAATTTTCCATCCCATAATACGATTCTGCGTGCTCAACCTATCATGAAGCACAATCCACAACATAAAGGAGTGTTTTGGAACACATTGAGAGAACCAAACAACATGCACCCAAGACACCTTATCAGCCGGTCTCCGAATAAGATTCCAAATTCCAGACGCCGAGAAATTCATTGAAGTCCCATTCTCATCCATTACCACGATCTTGTCCCTCTCATCCGGACAAATGCTGACTTCTTTTAGGTTCAAAAGAATTGGATACCTCAAAATCCAATCAGGCGGCCAACCCCAGTTATTATGATGAACAACATCACTGACACAGGTCTCTAAAGACAAGCCAGCACGATGAATAGCTCTAGGGTTAATATATTCAATTAAAGGACAAATCTCATCCCACTTATCATACCAAACTGAAGTAGATCTCCCATTCCCAATTTCATGCCATATAAATTTTCTAATCTGAGGACGGAACTGAAGAATTTTCCTCCATCCCCACGTACACGAGTTAGGAATCTGCAAGCTCCAAAAATTTCGCCCCTTCATTTTATACTCATAAATCCATTTAACCCACAACGAGTTACGCACATTGATTAAGCTCCAAATATGATAAACCAGCAGAGAGTTATTGACATCCCGTATACGCCGGATACCCAAACCACCTTCACACTTCGGCCGACACACAATATCCCAAGAGACTTTATGCTTTCCCTTATTTTGACCATAATCCCAAAGAAAGTTTTTAATCCGTTTCTCAAGATCAGCAATAAGTCTAGAAGGGAGAGAAAACACAGCAGCCCAATAAATATATAAAGACGAAAGAACAGACCTGACCAGCTGCAATTTACCCGCAAAAGATAAAGTTTTATTCTTCCAATCTCCAATCCGACTATCCATACAATCCAGCAACCTCTTACAATCCCGGTAATTTAACCTCGTGGATATAAGAGGAACCCCCAAGTATTTAACCGGGAGCCTTCCTTCAACAAAGGGCATAATATTCAAAATACCACCTTTAACACGGTCCGGGACATTACAGAAAAACGCGGTACTTTTCGGAACACTCGAAGTAAGCCCGGACATATCTTTGAAATCATTCAGAGCCCCCATAATAATTTTAGCAGAATTCACATCACCACGAGCAAACAGGAACAAATCATCCGCAAAGCAAATGTTGATAATATTTAACTTTTCACAACATCGATGAAAACGGAACGATCCATCAATACGAACCTTTCGATGCAGAATCAACGTGAGAGCTTGCATAACCAGCGTGAAAATATAAGGGGACATCGGATCACCCTGTCTCAGACCTCTTTTACCACTAAAGAACCCGTGTAAATTCCCATTAACTGCTATCGAAAAAGAAGAAGTGGTTATGCACTCCATTATCCACTGAATCATCTTATCGTGGAAACCATACCCAAAAAGAATATCACGTATGAAGTCCCAACTGACCGTATCATAGGCTTTCTGGATATCAACTTTAAAAGCACATCTAGGCGGACCTGTATTAGTGTGGTAATTATGCATTAATTCTTGGGTCAAAAGGATATTATCAGAAATCCTACGCCCAGGCACAAACGCTGACTGATTAATATCAATTAACGACTCCAACCCCTTCATCATACGAACCGAGATAATCTTGGTAATGCATTTATATAAAGTGTTGCAGCACGAGATGGGACGAAAATCATTCGGAGTCACAATATTAGTCACTTTAGGAATAAGGGCAATAATGGTGTGGTTTACCTGTTTAAGGAGACTTCCTCTGCTGAAAAATTCACGAACCGCCAAACACACATCTTTCCCAACAATATCCCAAGAACTCTTGAAAAAGGCCGAGGAAAAACCATCAGGTCCCGGCGCTTTGGAATTCTCAATAGAGAAAACCGCATCCTTGATTTCCAAATCGGAGATAGGTCTAATCATAAACTCCGCCTGGGAGGCCGAGAGTTTAGTAGTAAACATCTGATTATCCAGTTTCCTCAATGGTTTCAAATCAGAGCCAAAGATGTTCGTAAAATGATTAACAAACACCGAAGGAACATCCAACCCCTCAAATAAACGGCCCTGAGCATCACTTATAATATCAATGCGACCCCTATGGTTTCGCATTTTCAAAGAATTGTGAAAGTATGCAGTGTTAGAGTCACCAAGCTTTAACCAATCAACTTTAGCCTTTTGTTTAAGGAATTCTTCCTCATCCTTAGCCGCCTCATGATAAGCCTTAAGATAATTACTCTGTTCCCGAATCAACTCCAAATTAGTAGGGTCAGTGTCAAGGCGGGTTTGACAAGCATCCAGACGGGTTCTTAGGTCAGTAACTTTCTTATGGAGATTGCCTTGCCGGTACAGCAAAGAACGAATAGGGTGTTTTAAGTTCTGGAGTTTCTTTACCACGCGAAACATGTGATACCCGTTCACCTCAATATTCCAGCCTTTAGCAATAATATCATGATAACCCGGTTTTTCAATCAAGAAATTAGGGAATTTAAACGGTTTAGGCTTACCTTTAATAAGAGAGGGGAATTTCAATAGACATGGAGAGTGGTCTGAAATCCGGTACGGAAGGAACACCGCCGAAGAATCATTAAAAATCTCCAAGAATTTAGAGTTTCCCATCACCCTATCAAGCTTTTTAAAATGGCCCATACCCGTTTTCGGTTTATTGCTCCAAGTGTATTTGAGTCCGACCCCCTTTATATCCTCAACTTCAATGTTGTTAACACAATCACGAAAATCAATCATTCCAGTAGAAATTTTGGAAGAACCATGCAAGCTGTCTTCCAAACTAAGAGCACAATTAAAATCACCAAGTAAAGCCCAAGGTTTATCCCGAGTGAGTTGTTTATGAACAAGAAGATTACGCCATAACTCCCTTCTTTTCAAATAACAATTCTCAGCATACACGAAAGAACCATACATCACCTTGCAATCAAGCTTAAACTTTAACTGAACGTGAAGAACCTGATTCGAATAATCAATAACCATAAGATCAACCAAATCCGTATTCCACCCCACAATAATCCGAGTACCTTTATCACAAACACTACCATTGCTGGTCCAATCCCAATTATTACAGATCTTCTTACAAACATCAAAAACCGCGTTTAATTTGACGTGAGACTCAAGAATAGCGCATACCTGAATATTATTATCTTGTATTACCTTACGAACCTCTTTTTGTTTAAGAGGGCGGTTCAACCCTCTTATATTCCAAGTGGCGATGGTACCCATTAAACACCCAATTCACCGGGTGTGCTTGCACCCTCAGAAAAAATATCCGCTTTCATAGCTTTAGCCACATCCGTAAACAACTCCTCCACATCATCATCATCTTCATCACTTTCCGACTCGTCCGCCAACTTACCAAACCTGTTACTGGTTTGGACAGTATGATTTTCCTTTAACTGGACCCCCTTAGCCATGGAAGTTGTAGGTTTACCCACAGGATAGTTATTGTCTTGTTCTTGAGCTGATGGTTTATTTATAGTTTGTGGCACAGCAGGTTTAACCACCGGTCGGTAGACAAGATTATGTTTCTTGATTTGCGTATTAACTTTTTTCTTTCCCTTCACCCTCTGGAAACCATCATCATTAGTGACTTTCGTTTGTTCGTCATTTAACTTTCTATCGTGAACTTGTTTCGGGCACTGGGCGTTCGAATGGCCAAACACCTCACATAAAGAACATCTGGGGGGCTCCTAATCATATTCAACTTTAATCTCCGAGATCTTATTTGTCTCCCCCCACGTATCCGGAACAGCAACAACAAGCTTCCTTTTAATCTCCTGATTTGCATGGAGCTCAACCTGTACTCTAGCAAAACTACTTCTTCCCCACGATTCCTTACACATATTAGCAGTATAAGAGTCCATACTTATCGGATCCCCAATTCTTGACGCGAGCATACTTAGACCCTCCTCAGTAAAGGCACCCAGGGGAATGTTTTGTAATTTGACCCAAACCGGAACAGACCGTACATCCTCCTTCTCCAAATCTGACTCCATAGTCCAAATTTGGAGAATAATGGGAACATTCCTAATCATCCAAGGACCATCCTCAATCAACTTCATCATCCCAGCTTCCGTATGGAACTTGAAAAAGAAAAACCCTTTCGCATTCATCATTAGTCTCGTAAGCCCATATTTGTTCCAATTTTTCTTAGCAAAATCCTCAACAACCGGAAAAGGGAGTCTATTACCCAAAAAATAGCCAAACAAAGTATTATTAAACCTCTCTTTAACTTTCTTGACAGAATCAACCGGTATAACCACATCAACTCCATCCATCGTTGATTCAACATTTACTTTTCTTAAAGTTGCCTTCGATGTTTTGTTTTCAAGTTGAACAACACTCATGTAGGAAGGCTTTGAATTTTCCATATGTTTTTCCTTCCCTACATCCCTCTGAATATTAGACGATTCAGCTCCAACCACCTTATTTTCGTTCGGAACAAAAGCTGAACAACCCTTATCTTGTTGACTCTTTAGCGAACCTGATCCAATACCCGTGTTATCGCTCAAGCAACCACTAGCTTTCTTCCCCACGGCTGAACAACCACCAACATTATGGATAACGTCATTTAACGGAGCAGTGAATGTAGTGTTTGCAGCAAACGAACCAAAAGAACCCGTAACATTAGGGTTTCCCGAAGAACCAGTTTTCAGAACCCCCCTACGAGGGGGAGCCCCATCAATGTTCGTTACCCGATTCGCTGGAAACCCATGTATAACCTGATCAACAGAACCAATGCCACCCTTATTCTCCATGCAACCCCAATAAAAATCCAGCCAAGATACTAGTGTTGATATTGTTACACGTTAATCGTTGTGTCTTTGATTTGAGTTCAAACAAAAACCCTAATCATGTATGTAATATGTAATTGATGTGCATGGATGGTGTTTATGGAGTCTATAGTGTTATATGAATGCATGATAGTTCATAGATAGTTAATATGTTGAGTTTGGATGCAAACAGTTTCTGGACAGAATGTGTATTTGATGTTTACGTGACTGTAACGAAGTGTAAACGTGAAAATTGGTTGAGATTATTGGTACTACTGTAAACTAGGTTGAGTCTAGTTTCTATAGAGTATAAATTTGTAATTTTTGGACAAGTAAAGGTTAACTTTTATGATTTTACAAAAACGTTGTGCAAAGCTGAGCTGTTAGACCTGCTGTTAGGTTGTTTTGTAAATGTTATATCTGATGAACTACAAGACCAATTGGGTTGGTTCCACATCTAGAAGTTGACTCATTGAGTTAGGAACCTAACCCAAGTGGTCTTGCGTTTATTGGATTTTTCGTTTAACGGAAATTTCAAATAACATTCTGTTGCGCATGAATTTGACTGTTATGAGTTTGCTGTAATGATTTGATGATTGTGAGAAAACTATGTGGAATAAAAATATAATAAAATATGTTCTGGAAACCTAAGACATATGTGCTTCTGAGATGATTTTTGGTAAATTAATTGAGATGCTATGATTGGTGGAATAGTACAATCTTTCAAGTAGAATTTCTGTCTCGGTGAAACTAGCTGCTGAGTTTTGTGAATTGCATGAAACATGATACTTGCTATATAATTGTTATGTTTTGACCAAATTACCCTTGCGGGGAATAATTGCTAATTGATTGTCATAATTTGACCAAATTGCCCTTATGGGGAATAATGGCTAGTTAATTGTGCTTTATGAATACATGACACGTATATGATTGCTTACACATGTAATGTAACACAAATACATTTGTTAAAGTCACACACGATTCACAAACGAAACGCGAAACATGTTATGTGCATAGGTATTATGTGCCGGGTCTAGAGACTCGATAATATTCCGGCACTTAGAAAAATCTCTTTTTTGTTTTTGAACGCTAGAGAGAGTTTTTCTGTGACGCGCATCTTGGTGATTTAATTTGGGAATTTCTTCGCAAACAGTGAGTTTCACTTTCCCCTTTTAAACTGTTTTAAACGCTTTTCACTTGGGGGAGATAACATACTCCGAAACGCATTTGAGATTTTGTTAATATAGATTATATATCACTTGTAAAGACTAAGTGGCAAATGCAATAACAAAAGTCCTTCATAACATCGAACCGGTTAATATTTGGAATAGCGAGTCATTGTTTAGTAGTACTACTGGGTTTGACAAACCCCACCCAACGCTAAACTCGACTGGAGGTCGAGCGGGTGTAATCTTGGCTAACACATACCATGGTCTGGATGACCTGGTGGCAAGGCAAATTGATAAACAGTCAGCTTCGGTGTCGAACACTTAGTAATACTTGCTTTATAGGCTAGCTACCTATAGATATATAATTGACATAACACTATCTGGTAACGCAAAACGCTTAACGCAAAACGCTGTAACGCAAAACGCTGTAACGCAAAACGCTGAACGCAAACGCTAAACGCTTTTTTTATATAAACTTGTGAACTCACCAACCTTGTGTTGACACTTTTAGTATGTTATTCTCAGGTAGCCGAGGCGGGCGCGCGGTTTAGGAACATGCATTGCTTGAAAACGCTTTTGTTATGCAAACTTATTTTTAACGGTTATCATTGGTTTTAAGTCGTCCTGCGTGACGCAACTTTTGGTTAAAGTTTTTTTTTACGCTTCAGCATTTAATTACTCGTAAACGTTTTCATGGTTTTGAAACTTTATTTTATGGTTTGATTATAACTGATGATTCCGATCCTGTTAGTTCACACCCTCTGACGGTAAAACTCCGTTAGTGGATTTTGAGGGTGTGACACGTAAGAATTCGAAGAGAATTTTGTGTGAATATGAATTGTCACACTTTGGATTAAAATGTTATATTAATAAGTTTTCGCAATTAAAACGAAAGTTGACTTCGGTCCATATGGACGAAGTGGTAATTATGGAAATAATTAAACAAAGAAAAGCTTTATTTCAATGAAATAAAATGCAAGATTTAAAGTTAAAAATGATATTTTCATTGATTAAAATGAAGAAATAATTGATGTAAAAGTCGAAAGTTATTACATCATGGTTTTTAAATTGAGAACTCACCAACCTTTGTGTTGACAAAATTTTTAAACGTGTTTTTTAGGTAAATGAAAAGTGAATGCTTCGTGAAGATTATGTGGGAAAAACAAGTGGGTAATACTTGAGTGTTGGACTTCTATTTTAAACAAACGTGTAATCTGACTCGTGTATTCATGACATTTTGTAATGAATAAAAGTCCAACTTGTATGTTAATATGTTGTGCTTAAATACTGATGTCTAAACGGTGTCTGTCACCACCCAAATTAGTTGACTAAGTCTTCCGCTATTAAGTTTAGATTTTTGGGGTGTGACAAATGAAGTGCAAAAGAATGTGAATGAAGAACAAATCATCACTAAGCCAAAGGAACCTGAAATTGAAGCTGAAGGCGGAGGAAAGAGGAAGGAAACATCTGAAGTTGAAACTCCCAAGCCAAAAAGAAAGAAATATGTAAAAGCTAAAGTGTATAAGAGAAGGGAGGTTAAATCGACAGAAGTTGAAGGAGATCAATCAGTAAATGTTTAAGAACCAATTATTGGAGCCCTTCACAATATTGATAAACATATTGATCTTAATGATGAAGAAGAAGGAGGTTTGAAGGATTATGAGAGGGAGGATGAAGACAAAGCCTATTTACTAAGTCTCAGATATGATCAGAAGTATGTTGATAGAATGTCAAAAGAGAGCATTAGATAGAAGGTTGAAGGATGGAAGAGCCGGGAAACACAAAGAGAATTTATGCTAAAGGCTGGCCATAGACCAACATTCTTGAACTTGCAATCCTTTGAAACCTTTGATAAAATGTACAAGAATGCTCTGGTTGATGATGTGGCAAACTACGTTGATAAAATGAGCAAGAAGAAAGAAAAAGAAAAGGCAAAGGCTGAGAAACTCAAGAAGAAAGAGGAAGAAGAAGCAAGGGCTGAGACAAAATATGAAGTAATTAAGACTAAACACAAAGACATTAAATTTCTTCAACTACATGGATACAAATATCGTGACTTAATCAGATTATCCTTTGAAGATCTTGAAAGAAAAATTCAGATGGTGAAAAAGACTCACAAAGATAAGAAATCCACTGAAGATTACTTGAGAAGACAGGATTTGAAGTTAAGAATGGAGAAGGAGAGAAAAGAGGCCAGAAAGAAAGGAGAAGAAGTCAAGAAATGGTTTGAAGAACCACAAAGGGTACAAACTTTAAAGGAGATTGTAATGGAACAGGGTATGACCGAAGAACAATTTCAAAACATGCCTCATGAACAGCTGTTAGACATTAACAATAGAGTGCAGAAATTGTATTTAGATACCCAAAGAAGATTGCAAGAAGCCAAAAAGAGAGCAGAGGAAGAAGTTAGAGCAGAAATGATGAGTGCTCTTCATAAAAGGGGGGCAAAAATGTCAAGATTGCTGGTACAAACAGATGAGACTATAAGACAATGGTATGAAGAAGCTGGGCTGCATCAATCAAAGAAGAATGCACAAGAAAGCTCAAGCAGAACCCCAAGGTGTTAGGATTGTGAGGCCAGAGCCAACAAGACATTTAAATCTGCCCCCACATCTCTACTTCGATAAAAGATCAAAGACCTTAAGAGTTGTTACTAAAGACAAAGAGAAACCCTTATCATCTTCAGAGATGATTTGAGAAATTTTTCTAAAGAGCAACTGAAGAAGATGGCTACATTGGACTTACATGACAATCAAAATAGAAGTCAACCGCCCGGACAATAAAGAAATGATCTCTCTAGATTTAATAAAGAACAATCAGAAAAGGGGTTCCCATTTATGAATCAAAGGAGAAGAGAGATACGCAGCCAGGCAGAGAGAGAGAAAAGAAATAAACGAATAAATGAAGAGCACACTTTAGAGCTCTCTCTATTTGAAGCAAAGAAAAGGAAAACTCAAGCAAGCAGCTCACATGGAAAAAGGAAGACTTTAAGGGAGTGCTTAGCTATAAGGGAGGAGATATTGGAGCCAAACTCTGTAGCACAGCAAAATGGAAGAATCGCGTATCTCACTTATAATCAACATAATGACTCAATAACTGTGAGGAATGCATCAGGAGGCACAATTGTAGTGATCATGTATGATGAAGACATCAGATTCATGCATTCTTAGGATCTTCAAGACATAGTAGAAGCTGAGTATCCATTTGACTCCCAAGATGCAGTGCAGTTGGACAAGATTAAACAAAAGGCTGCTCTTGTTAAACTCAAAAAGGAAAAATCTGACACAAGGAACAGAAAGAGGAGATAGCAGAATGGACACTTAATGATGATTAATTTGATTATGTTTATCTTTGTAATTTTTGTTTCAGTTGTATTTTGAAATGTAAAAAATGATGTGTAATGCCCAAGTGGCAGAATTCCTCTTTATGTAATGAAATTACATGTTCTTAAATGACTTATCTTTGATATCTGATACATGTGTAACTCTATGCAGGTGTGTTTTGGTGCATCTGAGCTTGTTCCAATCTAGGGGAGATTGTTGGGTTGGATATTTGATAAGGTAGATTGGAATCTTCTCAACCTCCTCAGGAAACAGCTAAGTATGGACTTCGAGCAAGCTTAGACTATCCAGCATGGTTTTACTACTTCGAGCAAGGTCTTCAGAACCATTTTTGGTTAATTCTTCTAAGTGTTAAGGCTTCGAGCAAGCAACACTTCAACGAGCAAGAGTGTTCTTCTATCAAGTATGGATTGCCAATCGAGCAAACAGCTTGATCATACAAGTTTTAACCAAGTGATACGAGCACAGGATGTTCGAGCACATGGGGACAAGCATGGATGGAATAAGAAGATGTCATGTGCTTAAAGCAAGGACTTCGAGCATGATTCAGTTCCCCGAGC
The DNA here is from genome assembly GCF_021521415.1 of Bidens hawaiensis. Taxonomy (NCBI): domain Eukaryota; kingdom Viridiplantae; phylum Streptophyta; class Magnoliopsida; order Asterales; family Asteraceae; genus Bidens; species Bidens hawaiensis. The sequence goes on from NW_027491276.1 coordinate 977,722, forward strand.
AAGATTTACATCCGAGCATGATAAAGATTTTTCAATAAGTCTCATGACAAGACTAAAGATATCAAGAAGAATGAGCTTGCTCGATGGACTAGTTCGAGCAAAGCAAAGACTAGTCAAGAAGAATGAAGCTTGCTGGAAGAGAATAACTTAACTGAAGATATTGTAAGTAAAGTATGATCAAAGACACTCATCGAGCATACCTAGCATAGTGAGTCTGCTCGAGCAAGATTCTTAACCTGCTCGAGGACTCTTACACTTGTATTTGTTTTTGTATTTCATTATGTAATAGATAGGGATTCTAGAAGGGATGTCAGGGTCTATAAATAGAATCCTAGGTTTCCATTTTAGGATAACGTTGGTACGCACGGAATACGAGAAACATTCTAATAGAATATTCATTTTATTTCTTCGTACAGCCACCGCCGCCACCTTCATGAAACCTTAGACATTCCATTACTGTTTTATTGAATGATGCATTTACTACAGTAAATCTTTGTCTTTGTTTTTGCTTGCACTGAATATTTATTGTTGTTTCGTGTGTAATCTTCACACCTTCGTTCCTATCCGTTGGATATCCTGATTCCGCCGGGATATTCAATAGGCCTTTGGGTTATAGAGTTGGTGTTTTCTTGTCAACCTTACCAAGGTTTGCACCCGACTCACGGTCCTGACAGTATCATCAACAAAACAGCCTTGAAACTTAGGGTTTTGGTTAGGTCTTTAAACCGAACTTTTGAACCATAAAAACGCGATTTAAATCCCTTAGTTTGTGTTTATGGCCAAAAAAAACTTATCAAAACAGGTTCCTAACCATGTGTATGATCAAACCATATTTTTGAACAATTTTTAGGGTTTTTGTTTGGTTAGAAGTGATTTTAGGTAATCAAATTAGGTTGATATATTATCAAACATGTTTACACGAGTTAGTAATTGATCAATATGAAAATTTTGCCTAGGGTTTTGGCTAAAACATAGAAGAAGCACCCTAGCAGCTGCAAATGACCAGATTTTTTTGTGACAAAGCTTGTGAATTAAGCTAGAGAAAACAAAGATATAAAAAGGGCTTTGGCGGGCAGGACTTCTTGGCCCACTTTTGGCCCATTAGTCTCATTTTGCATGTCCTAACGTGAAATCCCGAGTCCAAGTTTATTTCGGGTTCGGTTTTTGGAGAGAAAAATATATCGGGTGCCATAAACAGCGCAAAAACGAATGTTTTTCGGCCAATTTCTTGTAAATTTATAAAAACATACTATTTGTTTGTAAAAATAAACAATATTTTCGTAGATCGCTTAAAACATTCCCACTAAGTGTTTTGTAAGTCGTTTTTGGCTTAACGGGTGATATCATGCTTGTTTTGTAACTGTTTTTCGTGTTTAAGTTCATAGCGGGCAGTTAAACAAGCATATTTTCGTTTAACTGAATTTCTATCATACTAGGGCCATAATATCAATATGTTGGCTTATATTAAACGCATATCACTTATAGATGGACCCTCGAGATATCTGGGTCATAATCTGACCCTATTAGTTAATCGTTTGTTCGATACTCTAAGCGGTTAATCGCTTATTCGTAATGTAAATACTGAGGTGTATCCAGTTTTGTCATGAATGTCTCATTTGTTTTCTTTGGGCCATCCTATAGTGATAATCGATTATACCTCAATTATACTCAGGTGTTTCAAATAGCACATATTCATCACACACATCTGCTCCTCTATCTATATACCAAGGAAAGTATATAGATTTAGCCTAATACAGGCCATTGTTTGCATGTATATATCAAAAGTTGTCACCCAATGACAAGTAATTTTAACCTGGTAAGGGTCACTGTTTGTAATAAAAGATCCAAATTTTCCTTCACAGCATAGCACACTACCAGATGCTTGTATGGAGTATCGAAAACTATACACAACAGTGCAATACAATCCTTGTTTATCTGAGTACACATTATAACAATCGTAAACATGTCACAACTAGCACAACAATTATTCCAATATAATCCCACGGTTGGGTAACTATTCTGTTCCGACATCCCCTTGAATAAGCGTTTGCCCATATTAACTTTTAACAATTTGTTGTAAGTCAGAATGCACTCATGCATTTCACGTCACCTTTGGATGTTACTAGATATGAATATAGAGTGTTTTATCATCAGGTCAGTCAGTACCCTTAACTATGCTGGGTCTGCTAATAGTGGCGATTCATTGATTAAGAGAATATATGTCCCATACGAGACAAGGTACATCATTTGTCCAAGGGCGTGAGGTTTTTCTCCTATAACAAATCGATCGGAGTGGTGAAAATATATGAGTGGTTGGAGGTACTCGTATACGGATGGTTTGATGAATTTTCTGGATGGGGGGGGGGGTTCATCATGGTCGGTTACACTGGTGATATATAAAGGGAATTATTATAATTATTGTTATTATTATTATTATTATTATTATTATTATTATTTTATTTTATTTCAATATTTTTTTTAAATATAGCTAGTACGTAGTATGTACTCGCTGTCACGGTGTGTAATATAATTGACGATCCAGTGCGGTAATTCTTAAATTTATAATTTGATAAATCGGACTCGTCACTAGGTATTCCCCTAGGAATAGCATTTGTTCCTGAACGACGAAAGTGGAAAGACGACCAGAAGGCAGTGTAGTTTACTATTAGAAAACGAGTATATAGGATACAGAGTAGGCCCAATCTGAGGAGTGTTGCACCCCCTTGTCATGAGTGCATGTATATCACACCTCCTACGGTTCTTTTCTCGGCCTTGAATATTAACCCCAATTTTTGGTTTTGTCATACAATATGATCTAGTTTGGACTCGTTAGAGCATTCTCAGTATTCTCATTTATAGGCAACAACGGTTCTTTATCTGACATAAGGTTACCTAATCTCAACATCTTTCAGTGCAACGTTTAGTCATAAAAATAACATTTCTCATTAGAATTAATCAAAGTAAAGGTTATTATTAATTAAAGTAAAAATAAAATATAATATTTGTTACAATAGGATTTAATATTATCGACCGCACAGTACGCACATGTATTCGTACACATTATTACTTATTAGCACGTCTGCATGTTACTGATATATAATTAATATATATATATATATATATATATATAATTAATATATATATATATATATATATATATATATATATATATATATATATATATATATATATATACTAACGTGACATTTTATACATGTTTGGTGTCAGTTTTACCTATCGGTATGTTCCGCAACTTCTCCCCAAATTCCCTCGTACGAGCAAGTCTCCTATTACGTTCTAGGCCATCATAACTCATTTGCCCATCGAGTTCATACCGATATCTATCAGTACATAATATTAAATTATTATTTATTTTTTGAGAGATAATCAAGCCTACGGTTATATTTTAGGTATCCTGTGGGATAACCTAATCCTTTATAACTCATGGCTCTGATACCAACTTCTGTCACACCCCGACTAACAAATGCGGAAGCGTAAAACGGGAATGTAACAGACACCTCTGGTATCAACCACTTCGTTTACCAACTAGGTGATACAAATCTAAACCAGCCTGTTAAGCTGCTTTACTTCCTACTAGCACACTTGTATCAATTCACACAGAATTAATCGCAAGTCCAACACGTAGCACATTAGATTTCTAATCTAATCCAGTACACCTGAAAAACATGTTAAAACGGGTCAACTACAAGTAGTTGGTGAGTTTCACAAGTTTCAAGAAAGCAGTTGTGCGTATAACAACCATAGTTTATAAATACGCAAGTATGTATGTATGTACGTTCACAAGTACATTGCTTGTATGTGTATGATGTAATCATGCTAAGCTACAGTGAAACCTTGACTGCTCGTGTTGTATGCCTCCATTTCCCAGGCACAATCAACCATTGTGGCCCCCCTTCCGACCACAACATGCCCCGAGTAGTTAGGTCTAACACTACATAGCGTGTTCATATGATAATGGTCATGTACAAATGACGTTATGTTTTCATGGCATCCATGCCGATTCCATTTGCGGTTGTCAAACCAATAGTGCTATTCATAAGCCGCCGGCTCGAAGTTAATCACTGTGATTGTGGGGAATTTTGTGTGTTAGAAATTAGATAATTCACATCATCACATGTTTCCAGATATATAGGTATAAAACAACATGCTTTTCACCCTAAATATTCATAAAATAGTTTAAAAAGAGGGGTCATCAAACTCACTGTATAGTATGCACTCAGCACGGTATTAGTTCGCGGTTCGTTTCACTTGTTATCACTCAGTCCCTATATCAGTATTATAATAATATTAATATTTTATTATTATTATAGTCTCCATACTAAACCGGCTGTATATCTAGATTGTGACGTTGTTCAATGTCTAATGTTTAAAATCGAACTTGGCTCGGTTTCATCATTTCACGTGCTGGGCCAAGTTGATCGTTTACGCGTTTAGAGAACATGTATGATCACATAAACTTAGGTAAATGTGTCGGTTGATAAAATGATTGAATTTATAAAGAAAATTCATAGTTTAGAAGTCTGAGGCTTATTTTCGTTAATTTAGTCTGGTTTGGAGAAAAACGTATACAATTCAGCCGAATTATCTGGATTTCTCACAAACTGTACAATTTTATTCAACTAACTCAAAAATATGATATTTGATCAGTCTTGATGTTCTGATATTCCAACAGGTTCGTTAATCACAAACCTGTCGGTTTTTATTAGAATAGAATTTAGTTAACTTTCATATTAGCACAACTAATTATCTGTTTATCGGTTAAATTACAGAAATTTAGACCCTTACTAATTAATATTTGTAGATTTTTATAAAAACATTTTTGGAATTATTTATTGATTTATTAATTTATAAAAATTCATTTTATATGTTAATTTCAAACCGTTAAATTGTCCGTTTATACCAAACGATTTCCGAAAAATCGGATAAATTTTTGGAGTGATCCATATGGCTTCCAAAATACCCTGTATAATTTCTAGAACTTAACACTTTTGCCAAATTACCCTTTTGAGCCAAAAAAGACCATTAAAACTCGAATCCAGAAACCATAGATACGCTTCTCCAATTGTCTCCAAATTTTATATTTGATCAATTGGTGTATTACCTGAGTTCTCTACAATATGTCATATTTTATTAAGCAATTTATGTAGTTTTACCAAATAAACTCTAAAAAACAGTAATATTTTTGCCAAATTTTCTCGGATTATCAAAAAATTACCAAATATGATTAGGGAATCATTCAAATGGTCCCTGATGTCCCTGCAATGTTTCACAAGCTAACAACAACCACATCAAAATCTAATCCTAAACAACCCCTAAATGAGGGTTTCGGTAATACTTTTGCGGTATTCAACCGTTTCAACTCATTTTCTCACTTGTCTGTGTTCTTAGCCTTCTAATTAATGTATTTACGTGTCATATATCGCAAAACAAAGAAAGTGTCATCAATGCACCAACCTTGAAACAAACGATTTTGGTTAGGGTTTCAAACCGAGTTTTTGAACCGTAAAAACGAGATTTAAACCTCCTAATCTTGTTTATGGCCGAAAAAGTAATTGATTCTGATTTCTAACCATGTGTGAGATCAAAATATGTTTATAAATCATTTTTAGGGTTTTTGATAACCAAAGTTCAATTTCTATTCAAAAACCGTGTTTAAACAAGTTGTATTTGATCAAAAATATGGGTTTTACCTTATGCTATGGCTGAAGAGTATGAAGAACAGCAGCAGCAGGTGTAAGGATCTAACTTTGGTCTCCTAGAATGTTTTAGAATGTGTTTAAGTATTAAAATTATCCAGGGGGCTTCCCAAGTTGCGGCCGCCACCCTTGTGGGTTCCCCTTGGGCCCCTCCTTGGTCCATTTATCTCAATACGCATGCCTGAACGTGAAATCCTGAGTTCAAATTTATTTCGGGTTGGTTTTTGGCAAGAAAAATACATCGGGTACGATAAAGAACGTGAAATCGAGTGTTTTCCGGCCAAATCTTTGTAAATATAGAAAAGCATACCATTTGGTTGTAAAAATTCATAATATTTTCACGGATCACTTAAAACATCCCTAATAAGTTTTTTGTATGTCTTTTTCCGCTTAACAGATGATTCAATGCTTGTTTTGGAACTAACTTTCACATTTAAAGTCATAGCGGGTAGTTAAACGAGTACCTTTTTGTTTAACTAGTTTGCTATTGTACCTAGGCCATAATATTAATATGTTAGCTTCTATATATATATATCACTTATAGATGCCCCTCGGGATATCCGGGTCATAACCAGACTAGTTTGGTTAATCGTTTGCTCGTTACGCAATAAACGGTGAATCGCTTATTTGTTATGTAAATACTAAAGTGTACCTGATTTTGTTATGAATGTCACATCACCCATTCCTAAACGTATTCATATCTGTAGACTAGATCAATAGTAAAGTAATCAATCAGAACAGTGTTCAATCAAGTTTTGGCATGGTAATGAGATGAAACGTTATAAAATAAGAAATCCGGTAAATACGAAATAGTTTACATGGTATTTATAGAAGATGCGACATTCGTGTCTCATTCAGTAGACACGCTTAACGAATGAGCCTCTCATTCGTCTCATGTACGTTATGTCATTCGTTAACATAAATTAACGAATGACACTACATACGTTAACCTCATTTGTTAACATTCCCTAACTAATGAGTACAAAATACGAGGTGTATCCTTATGTGGACCCTACCTATGAGACATAATTTTTATATTTTTTTTACATTAAACTTCACATGTACATTTTTGCTTTCTTAAACTGATTAGCTGTGACCCATACAAAAAAAATAAAATAATAATAAATAAAAAAAATAAATAAATAAAATAAAGAAGAAGGTTAAAATTTCCCCTTAAGGTCGGTATGCAGATAAGGTCCCATTTTAACAAAACAAAAAGATAAAATAAGTTGAAGTTGTATAAGCCCTTAACAATCAATTCGGATAATCTTGTATTATTGCGCTGAGAAATTCCAAGGCTTTATATGAAATACTAAGAAAATAAAACAGAATATTCAAATCTTGATCCTCAGGTCAGATATGACTATCACGCAGGAAAGGATACAAGATTTGAAAAAAAAAATAAAGAAAAAATAAATTTCTTTGCAAAATGAACCGATGTACACACAACAATCTTTAAAATTTTTGGTACTTAGGTTTATGCATCTAGATGTTATACCACTAGATTAGGCTAGCATTTAGATTTATATCTTTTCAACACTTATACGATCTATCACGCCTGTCATACGTATCATACAATTGATCTTACGACACTTTTTGTCTAATTTATACATGTTCTATGTGCCCTAAGTCAATGTATTATCATTTTCCTTTAATTCTGCAAAAACTCATTTGAGGAGCATTTTTTAACATATTTGAATGGTTTTGGGATTTTACATTTAAATAGAAATCACAATCTTTATTTGAATTTTTCTCATATATTCTCCTTCCTAAAAATTAAAACATGAAGAAAGAAAATAAACGAAAAATAATACAAAACTAAAAAAAAAATTCTTAACCGAGCTTTTTAATTTCATTCAAAGTTTTTAAACCATTTAAGCTAAGCAAATATGTAAATCTCATTTTGTCAAATGCTTTGGTAAAGAGGTCAGCTTTCTGAAAATCCGTGTGAATCTTTTCAAGATTAATTAATTTCTTTTCATGGAAGTCACAGATAAAATGATAAAAAATTTCAATATGTTTCGTTTTCATGTGTTGAACGGGATTTTTAGTTATACTTATCGCAGCATAATTAATAATAAATACGGGAGTAGAAAGGAACTTCAAACCGTAATCCCATAGATGTTGCTGGATCCACAAAACCTGTGAACAATAACTCGAGGCTGCCACGCAATATGCTTCGGTGGTTGAAGTGGAGACCGTTTTCTTGTTCTTAAACTGCCCGGAAACAAGCCGGTCTACTAAAAATTGACATCCTGCTGTGGTAGACTTGAATTTAATGTTGCACCCTCCATAGACTAAATATGTCTAAAAAGTAAGATCAAAACTATCATCCTTTGAATACCATAAGCCAATATCAGGATTACCCCTTAGATAGTGGAAAATACGCTTTACAACTGCCAAATGAGTCACTCGGGGAGTCGATAAATAAGTAGCACCTAAACAAGCAGCAAACATTGTATCAGGACGAGAATTAGTTAGGTACATCAATGAACCGATCGTAGATCGATAAAGAGTCGGATCAATAGTGTCCTCCAATTTGTCCGGTGATAAATTTTGACCCATGGGAAGAGGTGTTGAGGGGACTTTTCCAGCAGTAATCTTGAAATTAGCTTAAGACGTCGTTCACATACTTAGTCTGATGAATGCAAATTCAAAATTAGACTGGTGAACCTGCAACCCCAAAAAGATATTCATCTCGCCCATGGAACTCATCCCAAACTTCGTCTGCATTATTTTCTCAAAATCCTTACATAACCGGATCATATTTACCCCACGGTCTGCATTGTCTTCTCGTATAGCCTCCAGTTGAGCAACCGGAGATTAAACTTCGGTGTAATCTATGCATTCTTGTTGATTAAATCCTTGGACCAACAATCTTGCTTTGTTACACACAATTGCCCCAAGGTCATCCTTTTTACACCTAAATACCTATTTCGTTGGGATCGCCTTCTTCACCCGAGCCGGTTTATCAATTAGATCGCAAGCACCCAGTCGAATAAACTGTTACAATTCATTTTGCATTGCTTCTACCCATGATGATTCTTGAAGTGCCATAGAAACAGTTGTCGGTTCAATTTGGGATAGAAAGCAAGTGTATTTAAACATACACACATAATAATTTATCATCACATATATTAGCAACTTAACATCGTCTACGAACTCCCCTATTCACATCACCAATAATGTTGTCCTGTGGAAGATAAGAATTAATCCTAAGAGTCGGGTTCTCTGGAAGCTCAACATTGTCTTGTAGACTGATGACGTTTTTTGCAGCCGAATCAGCATTCAAAGGCTGGGAAGATCCTTCAACTTGTATCTCAAGAACTTCATGAGATTAAACAAATGGAGCAGAGGAATAATCTTCAAAGTCGGCATCATCAAATGAAACAAAAGCATCATCTGAAGTCTCTGGTTAATTAGGTACAACGGGATCTTAGTAAGTAGAAGATCTTGGAATAGATAAGATCTCATCTTCAAGATAAGCATGAACCGAATATTCTTGTAGTACATCAATCATGGGAGAGAAAGAATCGAATAGACCATCATAATCAAACATCCAATTAGGTCCCTTGTCCGCAGGTGATGTGGTGTAAGTTTGACAATCCACATGTTACCACTCTTCAACACACCCAGAAGAGAAGTTAAATACCCGCTTCTTAGGTGACGCATACACAAGAAAGTATCCTTGTATCGCCTTCTCTTAAAATTTACCCGCATCTTTCTTCAGCATTATACACGGAAACCAGAATGGTTCAAGGAATTGAAGGTTTGGCTTACGGTTATTAAGTAGCTCATGACTTTTCTTTTACAACCTTCATCGTGAGAACTCGATTTAAAGTATAAGAAGCAGTATTCACAGCCTCGTTCCAAAATTGAACGGGAAACTTAGAATCTTCTAGCATAGTTCTAGCTGCCTCAATTATGGTGCTATCGCATGTATGGGGCACTGTACTCGTGATGAATACCCCTCAAATATAAAAATTCCATCATGCTGCTATTATACTCCGTGCCATTATCACTTCGGATACATCTCACTTTTAACTTGTAAAGTGATTTGACCTTGGTGATCAAGTTTTGTACAAGAATGGGTGTTTGGTCCTTCATGCTCATAAATAACACCCATGGGAATCTAGAACAGTCATCTGTGATAACTAGACAGTAGAAATCTCTAGCGATACTCGCTTTGTACACAGGAGCAAATAAGTCCATGTGTAGACGTTCTAAAGGAGTATTGATTGAGTTGATCAACTTCAATTGATGCAATTTCTTCTTTTGTTTCCGTTTCTTTCATGCTACACAGTTATCGGTCATTTTAAATTTTATCAATGAAACACCATCCACTAAATCATTTGCCATCAAATGATTCATCTTGCACCTGTGGATATGACCCATCCTTATTTTCCAAAGGATCGTGTCTTTCTCAGTTGCTTTTGAGATAAAACATATTGGTGTTGATGAGGAAGTTTTGGTCTTTGACATGCCAAGTTATCAGTGAACAAAGTTGTATTTTTTTTATCACAAATCTGTGAAATATTCAACAGATTATGATCAACTTTGTCACAATAATTAACCTTTTCGAATGAAATCTACCATGTGACACATCTGCTTCTTTAGTAATCAAGCGTCCTCGATTACTCGCAAACGTAACATATCCCCATTGGATGAACTCTGCGCAGACAAGTAAATGATTAGTTCAAAAAGGTAGCCCATGCCTCTGTCTTAGGTCGAACCGTTGGTTCCTTTTGGTATAAACTAATTTTAGTTTTCCATGTTGAAACAACTTCAACTGGAACCATGACACCATGAGATTTGTTTTTCAATTCGTGCTAGTGCAATTGATGGTATTAACTATAAGTCAATGTCTCCTTTGACACCCTTTTCAAATAAGCATCACGAATCACAACAGAATCAACATTTTTATAGATATTTTTAATATGCTAAACCTTTTTGTCTCTCACATTTTGATTTCCAAAATTAACCCTCACGACCTTCCTATGGCTAACATCACTAAACATGATTTGAGAATCATCAAGCTTGACTGTGGAGGTTGTCTTTTTAAAATACTCCTAATCACGGGAACACTTTCCTTGATTAAGGGTTTTTTCAGTCATTTTCACTCTAGATTCACATTTCTTTGCAACATGTCCTCGTTCACCACATGAGAAACATTTTACCATATCCACAAACACTTGTGGCGACTCAGCATTGACATATGAATCCACAGGTTGAAAAATTGCAACTTTTACATTAGAATTACCTATCTTGTTTGCCTGTTTGTTTTTGTGAACATCTTAATTAGAACACCCAGAAAAGTTCTAAAGTGAGTCCAATCAGGATGATTTCACAACTTTAATGCGTTCTAACAAAATTGATTTATTCATTTGAGTTTTGTACAAAAATTTTGTTTTTTCAAAAGCTTTCTCATGTTCAATCATGCTAGATGTCTAATTAATAACACACATTCAACTAACTTAGGTTTTATCAAACTCAAAGGTACATTTTCATCATCAAACAATTGATTTACCCCTTTGAGTTTATAAACCCTACTACTCTTTACTTTGTCACATCCCACATTACTACTCTTTACTTTGTCACATCCCACATGATTTATAAACTTCATTAAATCCGCATATGAAATCACGTTCTTTTCAGATTTCATACCATTCACACAGGAAGACTTAGAACCAATTTTAGTTTTCTCAAAGTTATGTGGTTCACAAAAAATATGATTTGCAAGACGTGTGTTCATTTCTTTATGAATCACGTTTTGTTCAAATACATCTTCAATTACTATACCATTATCAGTCTTAGAGAAAACAATGTTGCTATGAATATGAGATTCTGGAGTTGTCTTTTTATCAGCAAATTTTAATGATTCTACTAGTTTAGAATTCTCCTATATTATAACCTCATTCACAGACACATGAAGACCTATAGTCAAAGGTCTATCAACATCCACCTTTTATAAGTTTCCTATGCCTGGTTTGTTGGTATACTCATTATGAAATGGAGGAGGAATCTCAGCATACCCTAAACCAGTTTATCCACCATTCTGGTGAATATGGTTCACTTCAATAATTTCATTTAATAGAATAGACGAATTTCCAAAATTTCCCGATTTTTTTTCAACTCCATCACCTCATTTTCAAGCTTCGTGATCTTGGTTCTCAATCTCAAGATTTCTTGAAAATTATTTTCAATAATGATTAGTTTAGTTGAGACTTTATCTTTCAAGTCATGTTATTAAGAGACAAGGCATCAATCTTATCTTTCTATTTTTTATCAGTTTCAACCGCTTGTCGATATTTATGATGAATGATAGTTAAATCACACACCAATTGCTCATTGTGGTGATGAATTGATTTAAGTTTAGACTTGTATTAACCACAATGAAGACACTCTAATTTTTGAGTTTCATCAACCACAGATGAAAAGATATTCTCAGATTTAACAGAAACAATTTAGAAGAGTTAGAACTAGTATTTTCAATCTTGGCCATGCAAGCGAATGCTCCTTGCTGATTAACACTTGAGATGTCTGAACCAGTTTTAGAATCTTCACTATCTTCAGTCACATCCTCAATATTGGCCACGCAATGTTGGATCTTAACTTCCCTTAGACGAACTTTGACATTTCAATTCAAACTCCTTTTCTTCCAGTTTCTGTATGAACTTCATAGCAGAGAGCCTTTCATTTTGGAAATACCCATTTTCAGTAAAAAACAATTGGGTAAACTGATCAGTGTCATGCTGGCACAAATTAAATCTGTTTATCTCAACCGTCAAATGATAAAACCTTATCAATAATTCACCAACTGTTTCTCCATGTATGATATTGTAATTTTTAAACTGAAATTTCGGCATTGACTTCTTACTCTCTTTTGTATTACCCATGTTCCTTTCTTTCAGATGTAGATACAATGGAGCACATATTTTAAAATGACCAAATTGATGAAAGATATGCTCAGGTATAGCCATTGTTAAGGTAGAATAGGCCTTCATCTCAACTTCATAAGCTTTCTCTTCTTCAGTTGCCATGTTTATAAAGAGCTTATCCGCCTTATTACCATGATAATCAACTAACAAAGGTTAATAAGTGTTATCCAAACTTTGCATACCTTCTAGATGAACACCTCCCAAGTGAGCCTTAAACCTTGGTTCCCATTTTGGAAAATAACATTGATTATTGAGCTTCGGGCATCTAGTGTGAGACCCAATCTTAGAATCAGAGTTTAACAATTACTGCATAAGAGCATTCTGAGAAGCTAAGGCATAAAAGTTTGTCATTTTGAAAAAAAAATTCAAGGGTTAAACTGTTAAATTGAAAGTTTAAAGGGTGAAACTTGTAATGTTTGAAACTGAATAACGAATGAGTGATTTCTGGTTTATCGAATGAACCAGAATGAATAATGTGTAATGAATATGAGTTAACAAATGACACTGTTCACATGACGAAGCATGAAGAATCTAGAAAAAGGGTAAAAAAAAGTTTCTCTCTCTAGGAAAGGCGATTTTGGTGTCTAACCCTATGCGATCGGCCGCATAGGGTTTTTGGCTTTCCTTGGGTTTTTTGTTGCTCTAATCTTGTTCCAATCCTTGGTTCTGATTGCTTAGTAGGTTTGTTATTGATCACGGCTATTGTTATAGTTTAGTTAGATCGATAACACCCTATTAATTGATTAAGGATCTTGTGGTTTTCAAGGTTAGGGTTGTTTCTTATTTCTTGATCTTGTTCGTTCTTGGGGTTGTTAGATCTTGGATCTTTGGGCAGATTTGGATTAAGGTTCCATTCTCCTCTTGGTTCCTTGGATTCGGCTGGCTTGGGTTTCTTGGATTCGGCTGGATTAAGGTTCTTGTTATTGGTTCTTGATCTTGTTCTTGGTTTCTTCGTTCTTGGCTGTTACGTGAGATCTTGTTCTTGGCTGAATCTTGCTCTTGATCTTGATCTTGATCTTGTTATTGGCGGACCTTGTTCTTGATCTTGATCTTGATCTTGGTTTGGCCGAATCTTGTTTTTGATCTTGTTCTTGGCTGATTTGGTTTATTGTGAGTGAGATATTGTTCTTGATTTGGTTTGATCTTGGCTGATTCGTGTTTCCTTATTTATTGATCTTGATCTTGATATTGATTTTGGGGTATCTTGGCTGGATTTTTATTGGGGTTGCATGGAGAAAAAGGGTGGCATTGGTTCTGTTGATCAGGTTATACATGGGTTTCCAGCGAATCGGGTAACGAACATTGATGGGGCTCCCCCTCGTAGGGGGGTTCTGAAAACTGGTTCTTCGGGAAACCCTATTGTTACGGGTTCTTTTGGTTCGTTTGCTGCAAACACTACATTCACTGCTCCGTTAAATGACGTTATCCATAATGTTGGTGGTTGTTCAGCAGTGGGGAACAAAGCTAGTGGTTGCTTGAGCGATAACAAGGGTATTGGATCAGGTTCGCTAAAGAGTCAACAAGATAAGGGTTGTTCAGCTTTTGTTCCGAATGAAAATAAGGTGGTTGGAGCTGAATCGTCTAATATTCAGAGGGATGTAGGGAAGGAAAAACATATGGAAAATTCAAAGCCTTCCTACATGAGTGTTGTTCAACTTGAAAACAAAACATCGAAGGCAACTTTAAGAAAAGTAAATGTTGAATCAACGATGGATGGAGTTGATGTGGTTATACCGGTTGATTCTGTCAAGAAAGTTAAAGAGAGGTTTAATAATACTTTGTTTGGCTATTTTTTGGGTAATAGACTCCCTTTTCCGGTTGTTGAGGATTTTGCTAAGAAAAATTGGAACAAATATGGGCTTACGAGACTAATGATGAATGCGAAAGGGTTTTTCTTTTTCAAGTTCCATACGGAAGCTGGGATGATGAAGTTGATTGAGGATGGTCCTTGGATGATTAGGAATGTTCCCATTATTCTCCAAATTTGGACTATGGAGTCAGATTTGGAGAAGGAGGATGTACGGTCTGTTCCGGTTTGGGTCAAATTACAAAACATTCCCCTGGGTGCCTTTACTGAGGAGGGTCTAAGTATGCTCGCGTCAAGAATTGGGGATCCGATAAGTATGGACTCTTATACTGCTAATATGTGTAAGGAATCGTGGGGAAGAAGTAGTTTTGCTAGAGTACAGGTTGAGCTCCATGCAAATCAGGAGATTAAAAGGAAGCTTGTTGTTGCTGTTCCGGATACGTGGGGGGAGACAAATAAGATCTCGGAGATTAAAGTTGAATATGATTGGGAGCCCCCCAGATGTTCTTTATGTGAGGTGTTTGGCCATTCGAACGCCCAGTGCCCGAAACAAGTTCACGATAGAAAGTTAAATGACGAACAAACGAAAGTCACTAATGATGATGGTTTCCAGAGGGTGAAGGGAAAGAAAAAAGTTAATACGCAAATCAAGAAACATAATCTTGTCTACCGTCCGGTGGTTAAACCTGCTGTGCCACAAACTATAAATAAACCATCCGCTCAAGAACAAGACAATAATTATCCTGTGGGTAAACCTACAACTTCCATGGCTAAGGGGGTCCAGTTAAAGGAAAATCATACTGTCCAAACCAGTAACAGGTTTGGTAAGTTGGCGGACGAGTCGGAAAGTGATGAAGATGATGATGATGTGGAGGAGTTGTTTACGGATGTGGCTAAAGCTATGAAAGCGGATATTTTTTCTGAGGGTGCAAGCACACCCGGTGAATTGGGTGTTTAATGGGTACCATCGCCACTTGGAATATAAGAGGGTTGAACCGCCCTCTTAAACAAAAAGAGGTTCGTAAGGTAATACAAGATAATAATATTCAGGTATGCGCTATTCTTGAGTCTCACGTCAAATTAAACGCGGTTTTTGATGTTTGTAAGAAGATCTGTAATAATTGGGATTGGACCAGCAATGGTAGTGTTTGTGATAAAGGTACTCGGATTATTGTGGGGTGGAATACGGATTTGGTTGATCTTATGGTTATTGATTATTCGAATCAGGTTCTTCACGTTCAGTTAAAGTTTAAGCTTGATTGCAAGGTGATGTATGGTTCTTTCGTGTATGCTGAGAATTGTTATTTGAAAAGAAGGGAGTTATGGCGTAATCTTCTTGTTCATAAACAACTCACTCGGGATAAACCTTGGGCTTTACTTGGTGATTTTAATTGTGCTCTTAGTTTGGAAGACAGCTTGCATGGTTCTTCCAAAATTTCTACTGGAATGATTGATTTTCGTGATTGTGTTAACAACATTGAAGTTGAGGATATAAAGGGGGTCGGACTCAAATACACTTGGAGCAATAAACCGAAAACGGGTATGGGCCATTTTAAAAAGCTTGATAGGGTGATGGGAAACTCTAAATTCTTGGAGATTTTTAATGATTCTTCGGCGGTGTTCCTTCCGTACCGGATTTCAGACCACTCTCCATGTCTATTGAAATTCCCCTCTCTTATTAAAGGTAAGCCTAAACCGTTTAAATTCCCTAATTTCTTGATTGAAAAACCGGGTTATCATGATATTATTGCTAAAGGCTGGAATATTGAGGTGAACGGGTATCACATGTTTCGCGTGGTAAAGAAACTCCAGAACTTAAAACACCCTATTCGTTCTTTGCTGTACCGGCAAGGCAATCTCCATAAGATAGTTACTGACCTAAGAACCCGTCTGGATGCTTGTCAAACCCGCCTTGACACTGACCCTACTAATTTGGAGTTGATTCGGGAACAGAGTAATTATCTTAAGGCTTATCATGAGGCGGCTAAGGATGAGGAAGAATTCCTTAAACAAAAGGCTAAAGTTGATTGGTTAAAGCTTGGTGACTCTAACACTGCATACTTTCACAATTCTTTGAAAATGCGAAACCATAGGGGTCGCATTGATATTATAAGTGATGCTCAGGGCCGTTTATTTGAGGGATTGGATGTTCCTTCGTTGTTTGTTAATCATTTTACGAACATCTTTGGCTCTGATTTGAAACCATTGAGGAAACTGGATAATCAGATGTTTACTACTAAACTCTCGGCCTCCCAGGCGGAGTTTATGATTAGACCTATCTCCGATTTGGAAATCAAGGATGCGGTTTTCTCTATTGAGAATTCCAAAGCGCCGGGACCTGATGGTTTTTCCTCGGCCTTTTTCAAGAGTTCTTGGGATATTGTTGGGAAAGATGTGTGTTTGGCGGTTCGTGAATTTTTCAGCAGAGGAAGTCTCCTTAAACAGGTAAACCACACCATTATTGCCCTTATTCCTAAAGTGACTAATATTGTGACTCCGAATGATTTTCGTCCCATCTCGTGCTGCAACACTTTATATAAATGCATTACCAAGATTATCTCGGTTCGTATGATGAAGGGGTTGGAGTCGTTAATTGATATTAATCAGTCAGCGTTTGTGCCTGGGCGTAGGATTTCTGATAATATCCTTTTGACCCAAGAATTAATGCATAATTACCACACTAATACAGGTCCGCCTAGATGTGCTTTTAAAGTTGATATCCAGAAAGCCTATGATACGGTCAGTTGGGACTTCATACGTGATATTCTTTTTGGGTATGGTTTCCACGATAAGATGATTCAGTGGATAATGGAGTGCATAACCACTTCTTCTTTTTCGATAGCAGTTAATGGGAATTTACACGGGTTCTTTAGTGGTAAAAGAGGTCTGAGACAGGGTGATCCGATGTCCCCTTATATTTTCACGCTGGTTATGCAAGCTCTCACGTTGATTCTGCATCGAAAGGTTCGTATTGATGGATCGTTCCGCTTTCATCGATGTTGTGAAAAGTTAAATATTATCAACATTTGCTTTGCGGATGATTTGTTCCTGTTTGCTCGTGGTGATGTGAATTCTGCTAAAATTATTATGGGGGCTCTGAATGATTTCAAAGATATGTCCGGGCTTACTCCGAGTGTTCCGAAAAGTACCGCGTTTTTCTGTAATGTCCCGGACCGTGTTAAAGGTGGTATTTTGAATATTATGCCCTTTGTTGAAGGAAGGCTCCCGGTTAAATACTTGGGGGTTCCTCTTATATCCACGAGGTTAAATTACCGGGATTGTAAGAGGTTGCTGGACTGTATGGATAGTCGGATTGGAGATTGGAAGAATAAAACTTTATCTTTTGCGGGTAAATTGCAGCTGGTCAGGTCTGTTCTTTCGTCTTTATATATTTATTGGGCTGCTGTGTTTTCTCTCCCTTCTAGACTTATTGCTGATCTTGAGAAACGGATTAAAAACTTTCTTTGGGATTATGGTCAAAATAAGGGAAAGCATAAAGTCTCTTGGGATATTGTGTGTCGGCCGAAGTGTGAAGGTGGTTTGGGTATCCGGCGTATACGGGATGTCAATAACTCTCTGCTGGTTTATCATATTTGGAGCTTAATCAATGTGCGTAACTCGTTGTGGGTTAAATGGATTTATGAGTATAAAATGAAGGGGCGAAATTTTTGGAGCTTGCAGATTCCTAACTCGTGTACGTGGGGATGGAGGAAAATTCTTCAGTTCCGTCCTCAGATTAGAAAATTTATATGGCATGAAATTGGGAATGGGAGATCTACTTCAGTTTGGTATGATAAGTGGGATGAGATTTGTCCTTTAATTGAATATATTAACCCTAGAGCTATTCATCGTGCTGGCTTGTCTTTAGAGACCTGTGTCAGTGATGTTGTTCATCATAATAACTGGGGTTGGCCGCCTGATTGGATTTTGAGGTATCCAATTCTTTTGAACCTAAAAGAAGTCAGCATTTGTCCGGATGAGAGGGACAAGATCGTGGTAATGGATGAGAATGGGACTTCAATGAATTTCTCGGCGTCTGGAATTTGGAATCTTATTCGGAGACCGGCTGATAAGGTGTCTTGGGTGCATGTTGTTTGGTTCTCTCAATGTGTTCCAAAACACTCCTTTATGTTGTGGATTGTGCTTCATGATAGGTTGAGCACGCAGAATCGTATTATGGGATGGAAAATTGGTGGGTATCCAAATTATAACTTGTATTGCTGCCCTCTTTGTATTGGAGAGCCGGATTCTCGTAACCACCTCTTCTTTGAGTGTAAGTTCTCTGCTGAGGTTTGGAGTATTGTAAGAATGAAAGGGAAGTTTCAGGGATGTAGGAATGGTTGGGCGAATATTCTTCAATATGTGTCTCAATTTGGAATGTCCAACTCTATTGAAAATGTTGTTAATCGGCTGCTATTTGGGGCTTCGGTTTACGTTATCTGGAAGGAGCGAAACAACCGGCTTTTCAAGAACTCTTTGAAGACTCCGAGGATGGTTGCGGACGAAATCATTAGGGGGACGCGCCTAAAGCTTATGACTCTAAAGTTCAAGAATTCTGAACGGGTTAATCGGGTTCTCGAGGATTGGCACTTTCCGCGGGGAGTTTCCCACCAGATTGATGATAATGGTTGATTTGTTTTAGTTTTGTTTATTTACATTGTTCTTGTGTAAGCTTTGGCTGTGTTTACCAATGTTTGGTGGTTTTGGTTTGTTTACTCTTGTATGGCATGTCATACATGAGAACTAATATGGCACTCTGTCATATTACTTGTACTTTTTGATTGTGTGGAATGCATTTAACCGGGTGAATCCCTTTACCCAAAAAAAAATGACGAAGCATTGACGAATGAAGTAAGACGAATGAGACTGAAAATGTGTAACGAATGACGAATGAACATGTGTAAAGAATGATGAATGACGAATGAAAACGTAAAGAATGTCTGTGATTTATAACGAATGGGTTGTTAAAACGGTTAAAACAACCTGAAAACCGCTTATAGAATGAATTCAAACATAATAACGAAGGAACTCATAATTTCTCAAGAAGTTAAAGAAAGAGTTCATCCTGATCTTCATATTTCAAGATTCAAACCCAATCCAGACTACCATAAATCAATTAAAATCACACTATTCAACTTTAAATTCACTCGTAAACCAATTCTGAACACATCCAAAAAATTCCAAACACTCGATTCAATCCAATTAACCCTCAATTTTGACGCAGAAAATCGAAATATATACGTTTAAACTTGAACACATTCCCGTGAAATATGAAATCAACTCTAATTATTTAAGTCCAGAATATCAATTGACCATTATGAACAACCCTATATCCAATTCGATATCAATGATCATCGTTATAATCTTCAATTGATCGAGTCTAAAGTCTGAAGTCCGAAATCAATTTCGTACAACTGTAATACAATTTGATCTCAAACTGCAGGTCAATTGATGCTAAATCTGGTCTTAAACGCAATCAATCGGACGCATGGCTTTGATACCACTTGATAATCCATGTCTGATTGATTCGAATACGATCTAGTCTTTGATATGATTATGTTATAGAATGACTACATTAACTGTGTGTTGAAAGAGAATTTTGACATAGTAACAGGGCTAATTAATATAAAATACAAACTCTATTAATTTAGAATAGTTACAGTATATATAGAGATGATGGGACATCCGTGTCTCATTTGTTAGACACACCTAATAAATGAGCCTCTTGTTCGTCTAGTCAGTTGTTAACATGCCATAACAAATGACTCATGAGTTATCCATCATTCGTTAAAATCACTAACGAATGAAGTACAAAACATGAATGGTTCAAGGAATTGAAGGTTTAGCTGATGGTAATTAAGAAGCTCATAACTTGTCTTTTTCAGCCTCTTCACTTGGGAACTCGATTTAAAGTATAACAAGCAGTACTCACAACTTCGTTCCAGAATTAAACGGAAAGCTTATGTTAGTGCACGGTTTTGCGTCTTGGTCTTTGTTTAATATATGATCACATTAGAAATAATGTATTAAGGGTATTTTGGTAAATGTAATACATTCGTTTTGCAAATTCATTAAATGTAAGACACATTCGTTAGAGTAGCTAACAATGAATGTGTCCCTTTCATTACTGTATCCTCATTTGTTATAAATTATTAACGAATGAGAGAGACGAATG
Organism: Bidens hawaiensis; assembly: GCF_021521415.1. Classification (NCBI taxonomy): domain Eukaryota; kingdom Viridiplantae; phylum Streptophyta; class Magnoliopsida; order Asterales; family Asteraceae; genus Bidens; species Bidens hawaiensis. The sequence continues at coordinate 998,359 of NW_027491276.1, forward strand.
TGCTTATTCGTTAAGTTTAGCGAACAAATTTAATGTATTATAGTGAATGAGCCTCATTCGTTATATAATGTTTAACAAATGAGGTCATCGTCTATATATATATCTTGTAAAGTGATTTCTAATTATAATAGAGTTTTTGATTATTGAATTCAGCCTCGTTCCTCTGTCCAATTTCACACTCAAACACACAGTTAATGTATAATCTTAGTTCTAATTGTGAAATCATATCAATGGACTAGATCCATAAGTGTATTAACATAATGAATCAGAAAAGTGGATTCTCAAGTGGTATCAGAGCCACTATCTAATTGATTAGCGATTTGGATTGATTTTCAAGTCAATTGATCCAAGAATTGGCTGTTAATTGTATTGAACTGTATACGAATAAAGTTTTGAAGTATTCAGACCTAAAATCAATCGTTTAATCACTCTAATGATGATAATTGGATTTGTATTGATGTTAGGGTTGTTCGAGAGAATGTATTGATCATCTGTGGACATTTAATCGTATTGTTTAGTTGTAATTGGTGTAATTCAGTTTATACGAGAACTGTTTGAAGTTTTAACTAGTTTGAGTCAAAATTGGACTGTAATTGGAGAGTTATTGAAGTCTGGATTTGATTGGTTGAGTTTGGATTGAGTGTAAGAGTGTTGTCGATGTGGTTTCAAGTGTTTTTGTTGAGTATTGATCGAGTTTGGATGGAATTTGTGAGGTTTGGTTCATGTGTTGGTTTAACTTTGAATCTGGAAAATTTTGAAGATATGGGTTCTGATTCGTTATTTTCTTGAGCACATTAACTACTATCTTTGTTCATTTGTTAGACGATTAGAACGATCTGTGACAGCAGTAATCAACTGTAACAACCCATTCGTTAAGAATTTATCCTTATTCGTTAAACTCTCATCTGTTAGTGTACAACATAGTAACACTTCTTCATTCTTTGGTGTTCATTCATGTAGTCATTCGTGTGAACAGTGCCCATCTTCCATCATTTGTTACCTCATTCGTATACTTCACATTCGGTTGATCAATTATATTCGTATTGACTCACTCGTCTCCCTCATTCTTCTTCATTCTTTACTAAAGTATTCATTATTCGTTACTTATAACTTTCACAGTTTGACAATTTGACAACTTCTACACTGAACTTCCAAGATAAACATTTTTCACCTTTAAATTTCAAAAAATGGCAAATTTCTATGCTTTGGCTTCACAGAATGCCCTGATGCAACAAATGCTGAATATGGATTTAGAGATCGGGTCTCACACTAAGTGCCCGAAGCTCATGAAGCCGTATGACTTTTCTAAATACGAACCAACGTTTCGAGCACATTTGGGATCTGTTCATCCAGATTGTGTACGTAGCTTGGATGTTGTGATGTTACTACCAGTTATGTTGAAAAAGCTTTTGAACTTTTTTAAGTTTAAAAGAAGAAAGCGTTTTAGATTGAGACAAAAGCCTATTCTACTTTAACCATGGCATTACATGAAAACATCTTCCATAAATTCAGCATCATTAAGATTTGTGCAGCATTGTTCCAACATCTGAGGATGAGGAGTATGGGAAATACTCAAGAAAGCAAGAAAATGGTGCTTAAGTTTCAATTCATAAACTTTAGTCTGTTTAAAGGGATTCGTGATCAGATAAACAATACGAAGAATAACTACCTTATTCATATTCTTCCTTTCTACTGGTACTAAAGGAGAATGGTTTCTTCAAAAACAAAAATCTCAATGCTATGGATTTTTTTCAAAACCAAGATGAAAGAGAATATGATCTGAAGTATCAAGGTTCTTTAAAAGATAACCAAGGAACCCAACTTTGTATGGTTGATCACTTCCTGTGAGCATCAATACTGTCCCAATCAATGCATTTTATTCCTGTGTTAATCAAGAAATTCCTCAAAATGGTGGTTCCCTAATGTATGTTTTATGGCATCTGGTTCGGGTTCTTCATCTGCTGTTGCTAGTTCTCAAAGTTCACCACCACCAAATGTTAACATGAAGGTGGCAGAACAACAATTTTCCTTCATAAGTGCATTAATGACATCTTATGAAAATTTGGTATGTAGCAAGATTGCTACAAGTGAATTGACTGATGAAGACTATGACCAGATCGATCCAGATGATATTGAAATAATAGATCTGAAGTGGAACATGGACATGATAGTGAGAAAGGTCAAGAGGTATAAGCAAAGGACATGGAAGGACTTGCCAACGTTGAACACAAGAATTGTCTAAGTTAAAATTCAAGTGCTATAACTGTCCGGAATTCGGTCCCTTCGCAAAGGAATGTTACAAACCCAAGAAATAATACCACCGAACTCAAGAAAGAAGTTCAAGCAAGAAGTACAATACTTCTGAGACTAAAGAGAAGTCAATTGAGGGGGATTCAAGTAAAACTAGTGGGTCACAAGCCTTGATTGCTAGTGATGGGATTAGCTGGTCGCAAAGATTGTTAGGTAGCTCACCTAATGGTAATCAAGCGAATTTGGCTATGTTTGAGACGGTTGAGCATTTTAAGAATGCTAGAGGTGAGAAGTTGAGTGATGATAGTGTGGAGTCACAGACTGATACTAATTCTGATGATTCTAGTATTGATCAACAAGGGAACTTTGCGTGTATGGCCAAGATTGAAGAGATTAGTTCTAATTGCTCTATAACTATTCATGTTGATGTAAGTAAAGTAAATGAATATTTGTTAATGAAGTACTGTGTGTTCATTAAAGTATAAACTTGAGTCATCACAGCACCACAATGATCAATTGGTTCGTGATTTAACCATAGTTCGTGATAACTATTGACAAGTTGTTAAAGCTGAAGAACAACCATGTGATAAAATCAAAGCTTTGTAGGATAGTAATCACGATCTAAAGGCAGAAGTGTGATGTGTTGTAAAACACACTTATTTTCCGCACCTTTTATCTAATTTTTTATATTAGAGTTAATGTATTTTGACTTATTTTATCTAGGTTTTACATAGTTTTATTTATCTTGTAGGTAACGGGTTGAAAAAAGAAAAAACCGGACTTCGCGAGGAGCTTATAGGCTTTTTAGCATACGATTTCAAGACAGAACAAAAAGCCCGGCCCATATTCATCTTGGACAAGCCGATGCCTTACATTATATTATAATACAAAAAAATAACCCTAGCCCCCCCCCCCCCTCATTACCTGTGATCGACAACTCCAAAAGAAAGAAGAAAAAGTTTTTTCGTCATGGGTTTTGGACATTGTGGAAGCTAAGGAGGAAGAAGGAGACAAGAACAAGCCTCGGGAAGGTTTCTCATCAGTTTTTCCCAGCCAAGAGCAGCCCCATTTCGTCCCATATCCTTTCTTTTTAAACATTGTTCATCAATTTAAGTTTTCTTGTTCAATTGCTAAGTAGTTTTGCAATTACTTTGAAGATTGACTTGTTTATAACTATTATTGATTTTTGAATGATTGTTAAGATGATTGGAATAGATTATTTGATGTTTTATTGAGTAATCATGGCTGTCCAAAAATGATTTTAGGCTAAACTTGTTGGTTCTACCTAGGAATGTTGATAATTGTTAGTGTTTGATGAGTTTTATGGATTGTTTGATTGATAGACTTGAATTGATATTGTAAAGTTTGGTTTAGACATGAAATAGGTTGTGTTTGATGGCTGGAAATTTTGTTAATTCATTGCTTAAACACCTTGCGTTGTTTAATTAGTTTTGTATTGATTGATCGGTGCCTGTTTGATTCTAGACTTTGTGTTTAGGGTTTGTTTGCGGTAGGTACAACCGTAGTGTTTTGTTGCATGAATATTAGGTTAAAGAACAGAGGTTAAACACAGAGACCGAGAGGTGATAAGAAGTTAGGGTCGTCTCATTACCTTTGCATGCTAGAATTAGGATTGCGCGAGAGCGAGTTCGTTTCTTGTCCGGTTTAGGTGTTCTGAGCGACTAGTTGATCTATTTTGTTTTAAATTAAATTATTCCTTTATCCTTGGTTGTGAAGTATTCATTACCATTAGGTTCGAGTGTTGGTGAGACTGAGAGGTGAGTCAACATTAGAACACGTTAACAATTTTTTTTCCGGTTTGGTCGTTTTAGCCGATTAAGAGTAGTTAAGGTTTGTTGAGTGAGACCGAGAGGTAATCCAGTGAGCTTGAGCGATCCTTAGTCGTGTCATCTTCAGGAACTGGTGTCTTGATATCATCCAATCCATTTGCTTGTTAGACCTACAGCTTGATTCAAACCTAGGTAGACGTTTTTCTCCATCCAAAGTCAACACAGTTAGTTCTCTGTTAAGTTTTCTATTTTTGGTAACTTTTGTCAGTTAGTCTAGTTAAATTATTTTATAAAAAGAAACAAAATTAAAAATCAAAATCAATTAAATGTTATTGTTGATACATGTTTTGTACGTCTCGGTCTTAATTGTCTGATAATGTAATAGTTTTAGTCTTATAGGGGATTTTAATGTAAATAAGCCCATTCGCCTAAATTGTAAGGCACGTTCGTTACTTCGTAACGAATTTGTCAATTCGTTACTCCGTAAAGAATGTGTCACACCGTAACGAATTTGTCACATTCGATACTCCGTAATGAATGTGTCACATTCGTATTAATGTAAGTCCCATTCGTTAACCCTGCCTAACGAATGGAACATAACGAATGAAGGCTATTCGCTATGGTTAATGTATTAACGAATAAGTATGTTTATTCGTTAGGTTAATGTAACGAATGACCCATTCGTTAAGGTTATCTTAACGAATGAGGTCATCCTCTATATATACCCCTGTAATCTATTTCTAATGTAACAGTTCTGATATTTCCTCTCATCCTCTCGTTACTCTGCCCAAATATCTTCTCAACACACATACTACACACACTTAACGTAATCATCCTTAATTGTATACATACACAACGAAATCATCGATGTCATCATAAGATCTAGATCTCTACCTGCTCAATCAAGTGGTATCAGAGCCATTTGATATGATCTTCGAGGTTATTTGTTGTATAATTGTATTGATTGTTCAAGGAATGAATCAATTTCGTTATGAATTGATCTAATTCATGATTAGTTAATTTCCAGTGATATAGAGGTTTTCAAGTGAACTGTAATTAGACTGATCTAAGTGTAATGGATTGAGATATAAGGTATTTGAGACTGATAAAGGAAGTTTAAGTTCAGATTTAAGGTGATTCAGATGGTGAATTGATTGAATTGGATTTGAATGTTTATGGCGGTAAATTTAGAAATACGGACTGGTTAATTAGGTCTGGATTTTGTTATGGACTAGCATAGGAAGGATCGGATTTGGATTACGAGTCATTTGATATAAGTTTGATTGATTTCGGACGAGTATGGACTAAAGTTTGAATGTTTGAAGATATGAAGACTAATTCGATAATGGATGAAGACTGATTCGTTAATCCTTAACTACTCATTCGCTAATCCTTAACTGCTCATTCGTTAATCCTTGAAACTACTTTCGTTATTCAAACAACATTCGTTAAACCCTATTCGCTAAACCCTATTCGTTTAAAATCACATTCGTTATCACATCATCTTTCGTTAAAATCACATTCGTTACTCCTTCACAATCTTTACATTCGTTACACTTCACATTCGCCTGAATTGTTAACGAATATCACTCCATTCGTTACTCATTAAACTCCACATTCGTTATTGTTCTGATTCGTTTGAACAGTAACTCATTCGTTTGAACAGTAATCATAAGTTTTAGAAATTGACAAGTTTGATCCCTGAATTTCAAAAATTGTTACAATATGGCGTCTCAGAATGCTTCGTTCTATGCATTAGCATCCCAGAATGCTTTAATGCAACAAATGTTGACGATGGATAACGAAATTGGTAGCCATAACAAGTGTCCAAAACTGCTGAAACTATCAGATATTGCTGGGTGGGAACCGAGGTTACGTGCTCACTTGGGATCGGTTCATCCAAGTAGTGTACGGTATCTTAATGTTGTTTATGCAGCACCTTTGGTTGGAAGTGACGATCTTGGTTGGACTCCAAAAAAATTTAAGCATTATGAAGCACAAGAACTAAAGGACTTTGAAAGTTAGACAAAGGCTTATTCAACTCTCACAATGCCTTTACCCAAACAAATCTTTCACCAATATAGCACTATAAAGATTTGTGCATCTTTATTTGATACTTTGAAAGGAAGAAGTTTGGGGAATACACTTGAGAGTAAGAAGACTCTTGTGAAGTTTCAGTTTAGAAATTTCATCTTAATGAAGAATGAAACTGTGGAAGAGATGATTAATCGGTTTAGTCATCTGATTGTGGAAATGGCAAGTGTAAATCTTGAGCCAACTGAAACGGACAAAATTGATACTTTGTAAAACGCATTGCCCTCGTCATATTCTACTATTCTCTTTGTGTTAAAAGAAAACGGTTTCTTTCGTAACACAGAGCTCACTGCAGTGCAATTTATCAACAAAATAGAGGAAAGAGAATTTGAGTTGAAGTGCCAAACTTCTTTGAAGGACAATCAAATCAGAATCCTTCAATTTATGGTGGAGCAATGCCAGCAAACAACTCTTCAAGTTCTAGTTCGTCCCAATCACTGCATTCTTCACTCAAGCTCAAGATGAGACATCTAATATAAACAACTAACCTAATGTATGCTTTATGGCAACTGGTGCAAAATCTGAGTCTACTACCAATGCTTCAAGTTTGTTACCGAAAGTAAACCTTCAAGAAGCTGAACAACAATTTGCTTTTGTATGTGCTTTCATGATGTCATATGAACAATTGGTTGGTAGCAAGATTGCCACAAGTAAGTTAACTGATGAAGACTATGATCAAATTGATCCTGATGACCTTGAACTGATGGATCTCAAATGGAATATGGCAATGATTGTCAAAAAGGTCAAGAAGTTTATGCAAAGAACAGGAAAAGACCTTCCGACTCTTAACAAACGAGTTGGTTTTGATAAACTGAAGGTTAAATGCTATAATTGCGGGGACTTTGGCCACTTTGCCAAAGAGTGTGATAAACCAAGAAAAGAATATTCTGGTCCACGCAATGCTGAGAGATTTCAAGGAAATAATTCATCGGGTATTGATCTAAGTAAACGGAGTTCTTTTGAAGATGACAAGAATAAGTCAAACAACACTCAAGCTCTTGTCGCAAATGAAGGGGTTGATTGGTCTCAAAGGCTGTGGGGAAATCAGGCTAATCTTGCTGTTTTTGAAACAGTTAAGAAATTTGAAGATGCAAGCAGTAAAATGTATCAGAAGAAAGTGACACATCAGATTCTGAAACTGATTTTGATCAGAGTTCGTCTGATAATTCGTCTGTGCAAGTCGAATCTGATAATTCAATTCTTGATCAAGTTGAATCTTATGCTTGCATGGCTAAAGATCGAAGAGGTATGTCCTAAAACTAAAATTAATGTAACTGAACATTCAGCTGTTGTGTTAGAGTGTACTGAATGTGCTGAACTCAAAACCAAACTTGAATCAGCCTTAAATCAGAACACCTCTCTCACAAAAGAGCTTTTAATGATAAATGAATGCTATCGACATAAATCTAAATTACTGGAACAATCTACACTAAAAATCCAAAATCTGTCTGAAAGCAATCATTTTCTCAAAGCTGAGGTTTAGTGTAAGATTATCGTGGTTGAACAACATTTCAAGGATATTCTCAGACTCCGAACCTGCATTTCTAATCTGGAAAATGAAATTTTAGAACTGAAAAACAAACTTGGAAAATTTCGAGATTCCTCATTTTTGTTAAATGAAATCATTGAAGTAAACAATTCCCACAAGAAAAATGGGAAAGCAGGTTTAGGGTACGTCGAGATTCCTCTTCCTTTTAAAGGAGATTGCTATAGCATTCCTGATGTGAAATAATGTCCAGAAATGCTTACAGTTGAATCTGAAATTGTTGATTAAAATAAACCAACTCTAGAACCATTCACATTAAAAGTAAATCAGTGTTTACCAAAAGTGATTTGGATGGTTCTATTGAGGAGTTGTCTAAACCAGATGAGATTGTCAAAAACAAGAACATTCCTGCTGACAATCACATCTTATGTGAACCTGAAGAGTTTGAACAGGCAGTCTATGGTTCAAAATCTTCGGGTGAATCTTCAAAAACTTCTAAGGTATTATCTAAAGTACCTAAATCAGACAAACCCTCTGTGTCTGACTAGGAGTTGATGAGGTTCATCAATCCTCAACCAAAATCTTCAAGTGGGAAGATTTTTAAGTTAAATGGTTTGTCAAAGGTATTTTCAGACAAAGAAGTTCCTTTGAATCTTCTAAATCCGGAAATGATCGATAGTGTCTTTCAAGATGACACTTCAGAGGTTACAAAACTTGAACAACAATTTAACAAATCAAAAATAAAAAATGTTCAAGAAAAGGCAAAGGACAACACGTTTAAACCTATAAAATTTGTAAAATCATCTGGGATGGAGAATTCATCTAATTCTACCAACCTGAAATTTTTTCAAAACAAAAGGGGATTTAAACCTGCTGGTTCAAAGAAAGTAACTTTTGAAAAATCTAAGACTAAGGCTCCTCAACCTGTGCATGAAAGTCAACCAAGTGTCTCACCACATAAGTCTTTAGACACACGTTTATGCTTTAAACGTGGTGAACCGGGTCATGTTTCAAAAAAATGTTAAACAAAAGTTGACGATATCAAGTTATCATCAAATAGTAAGACTGAATTGAATTGAAAAATAAAAGAAAAACAACTTGATGAGTGTGTTTTAATGTATTCAGATGTCATTCCAAGGAAAGTCGTTTGGATTGAATAGTTTAATGTATCAAACAAATTTGTTGACCGAGCTCAACCAATTTGTTCAAACACTGATTCGGGAATTATACTTGACAGGTACTTAAAGAAGAAAAACAAGAAATCGGTCACCTATTCTCAAGTGCCGAATGCGAGTGTTAATTTATATTTTTCTCCAAAAGTATCAAAGGGGGAGCCCAAGACTAAGGCTTGGGCTGCCTTTTTGAACTAATCATTTTACTTGTTTGTGCAGAGTTCATCCAAGTCCGTGTCTACTCACAAATGGATATTGGATAGTGGATGTTCTCGGCATATTACCGGCAACCTGGATCTTCTGAATAACGTTAAAGATATTCAAGGGGGTTATGTTGCGTTGGCTGGTAACAATGGTGGAATGATTACTAAGGAGGGAGAGATTTCAAACGGGAAAGTGATGTTTGAAAAGGTTAATTAATATGAAACGGTGGATCATAATCTGCTGAGTGTTTCGCAGATATGTGATAAGAAGTTTACCATAATTTTCACAGATAAGGAATGTGTTATCCTTCAACCGGGATACACGATTCCTGAAGAAATGGTTGTCATCAGATCACCTCTATCAAATGATATTTATGTGCTAGACATGCGTTAAAATGTAAATGTTTCACCCTTGGCTACATGTTTCGTGTCTAAAGCTACCGAAAAGGAGTCTGTCCTTTGGCATCGACGCATGGGATACATTCACATACGCAAGATGAATTTTCTCATTTCAAATGAGTTGGTGGATGGTGTATCCCTTAAGAATTTCAAGATCAATGATCATTGCGTCGCTTGCAAGAAGGGGAAACAAAAGAAGAAGTCACATCGAAGCAAGTCAATAAACTCGATTGTTACACCACTAGAACGACTTCATATGGATCTCTTCGGTCCAGTGAATCATGCTAGTGTTGATGGTAATTTGTACTTCTTGGTGGTTACTGATGATTTTTCACGATACTCATGGGTGTTATTTATGGGATCAAAAGATCAGACGCCTATCTTAATTCAGAATCTTATCACGAAGATCGAATCACTTTACAAACTGAAAGTGAGACGAATTCGTAGTGATAATGGAACTGAATTTAACAATAGTGTATTGGATTTCTTCTGTATTCAGAAAGGAATTCATCGGGAATTCAGTGCGCCTTATGTTCATCAACAGAATGGTGTATCTGATAGAAAGAATCGTACGTTGATTGAAGCTGCGAGAACGATGCTTGCTGATTCAAAGCTACCCGTTCATTTCTGGAACGAAGCTGTGAATACGGCGTGTTATACTCTGAATCGTGTACTAACACTAAAGAAGTTCAAGAAGACAAGTTATGAGCTTCTGAACAATCGTAAACCAAACTTAAAGTATTTGGAACCGTTCGGGTGTCCGTGTACTGTATTGAAAAGAGATGCTGGAAAGTTTGATGAAAAAGCTTTGAGGGTTATTTTTTGGGATACAATTTTCCTAAGAAACGGATCTTTAATATCTCTTCTGGTTGTGTGAAAGAATGGTATCACGTTGATTGCCAAAGTTATACTACTCCTCCAACTGGTGCGGATCCCGATTGGATGTTCGATTACGACGGGTTATTTAATTCGTTTACGTCAGTGGTTGAAGAAGTACCTGAGGATTTTATTAGATCATATCTAGAGGAACAATGACTTCCCATTCCAAGTTCTTCGACTGATGTAGATGACTCTCCTAATGTATCAGAAATGTCAAATGAGCTTTCTGAATCTTTCGATGATGCTGATTTTGTGGATTCATCGTCAGTTCCATTGGATGAAGCTCAAGAAACCAACGAGCCAATTCTAATTGTTGATGAATCACCAACTGTCTCTTTAGACATAGTGGAGGAAAATATCACAATCTGGGTGATAATGTATCTGTACCTGCTAATCCTTCCTTAAGGATTCATTATAATCTTTCGCAGGAACGGATAATTGGTGATGTGAACGATGGGGTTCGTACAAGACACCAATTAGCTAATGTATGTGATGATCAAGTTGAGAGTAACTTATCTCCTACTGAGGATTCGATAGTTTGTGCTTATGCGGATTTTCACTCTTCGGGTATCCTTAGTATTGCACAATACACCTGCTTCTTATCACAGATTGAACCGACAAGTGTCACGATGGCACTCAAGGAACCATCTTGGGTTGAAGCTATGCAGGGGGAGCTGCAACAGTTTGTTCGACTGGGTGTTTGGAATTTAATTGATAAACTCGACCGTGTGAAAAAGGCTATTCCGAAAAAATGGGCTTTTAAATGCAAAAAGGATGACCGCGTGGTAATCATGAGAAACAAGGCACGATTGGTCGTTCTTGGTTACAATCAACAAGAAGGCATCGATTACACTGAAGTATATGCTCCTGTTGCAAGACTGGAGGCTATACGTATTTTTCTTTCCTATGCAGCCTATAAAAATTTTAAGGTTTATCAAATGGATGTGAAATAAGTGTTCTTAAATGGAGCTATTCATGAGGAAGTGTACGTGAAGCAGCCTCCCGATTTCGAGGATCCAGACTTTCCAAAGACCGAGAGCCTGGTGCAGCATGCTGGCTGACTATTTGATAGAAAGTGGATTCACGAGGGGAACTGTGGATTGTATGGTGTTTTATAAGAACGTGTGTGACGATCTGCTCCTCGTCTAAATATATGTGGACGACATCATTTTTGGTTCGATGAACAACAGCCTGTGTAAAGATTTCGAGAAGACGATGCAAACTAAATCGAGATGAGCTCGATGGGAGAGATGAACTTTTTCTTAGGATTGCAAGTTCACCAGTCTGATTCCGAGATCTTTATCCATCAGACAAAATATGTGAACGATGTCTTAAGCCGATTCAAGATATCCGACGGCAAAATTCCTTCGACACCTTTTCCCGTGAGTCATAATTTATCACCGGATGAATTGTAGGATACCGTAGATCCAACCCTGTATAGAGCAATGATTGGATCTCTTATGTATTTGACTGCATCTCAACCTGATATCATGTTTGCTGTTTGTTTGTGTGCCAGGTACCAATCGAGTCCCCGAGTGACTCATCTGGCCGTAGTAAAGCGCATCTTACAATATCAGAGGGGAAATCCAGACATCGGGTTGTGGTACCCTAAAGACGATAAGTTCGATCTCACCGCTTTTACTGATTCGGACTACGGAGGATGCAAGATCAACTTCAAGTCTACAACAGCGGGTTGTCAATTCTTGGGAAACTGGCTTATTTCCTGGCAGTGTAAGAAGCAGACAACGGTCTCAACTTCAACAGTCAAAGCAAAGTATGTGGCGGCCTCGAGTTGCTGCTCACAGGTTCTCTGGATCTAGCAACATTTGCGTGATTACGGTTTGAAGTTTCTTACTACTCCTATTTACATTGATAATTTTGCTGCAATATCTATCATCAAAAATCCGGTTCACCATTCGAAAATCAAACATATTGAAATCCGTTATCACTTTATTCGTGATTGCTTTGAAAAGAAATTAATTTCGATTGATACAATTCACACAGATTTTCAAAAGGCTGACCTTTATACCAAAGCGTTTGACAAAACATGTGTTCAATATTTGCTGGGTATAAATGGTTTCAAAACTTTAAAATATATTCAAAAGCTTGGTTAAATCATTTTATTTCTTGTTTTAGTTCAATTTTGTTGTTTTTACAGGGAGAAAATATAAAATCCAAAAATATTGTGTTTTCAGTATGTATAGAGGAATTTAGAAACTCCAAAAAAACATTCAAATATTGAAAATTTTAAAAACATTGAAAAATGCTCCTCAAAATGAGTTTTGAAGAAAAAAGGAAAAATGATAGTACATTGACGGGATTGATCTAATACATGAAGAAACTAGATTAAAAATTACCGTAAGGCCAGCAAAATGATATGCAAAGATAGGCTTGACAGATTATATAAGAACTGATAAGATATAAAGATAATGAATGCCAAACCTAGTGGTATAACATCTTGAAAGATTGATATTATATCGGATTTAAGAAATGTCAAAGGTCAAAATGATTACTATGTGTGCATGTGTTCATTTTTGAAGAAAATTCTGCTTTGTTTTCTCTTTTATTTTGCAAAGAAATTCAACCTTATTTTTTCTTTTTTTTTATTCAAATATTGGATCCTCTCCTGCGTGATAAAATTATCCGACCTGAGGGTTAATATTTGAATATTCTGCTTTATTTTCTTGGTGTTTCGTACCAGCCTTGGATCTTCTCCGCATACTATAAGCACAAATGTGTGAAATTCATGTATCGAACTGGGGATTAAGGCCTGTACAACTTCAAATTATTTTTGTCTTTTTATTTTGTTGAAATGAAACCTTATCTGCGTGTAGTAATACCGATCTTAAGGGAAAATTTTAATGTTTTGCTTTATTTTCCTTTTATTATTTTTGCGCGAGTCATAGTTAATCAAAATTTGAAGAATCAAAGAAAAACATACATGTGAAATTCACTGTATAAGAGATAGCAATGTTATATCTGATAGATGGGGTCCACATAAGGTTGGTGCCTAATTGAACAAAATTAAAGCATATCGTAAAGTTTTCGAAAAGTCTGTGAAAAGTTTAAGAGGACAATTATATCTGCAATCATCGTTGGGTTACGTGTATAATAATCATCGAAATTGAAGTGTTACTTAGTGATATTTTCTTCAATATGATTCCCTGCTCAACTCACAAAAATATGTACTGATTTGATAGTTTAGTTGTTTACTGCTTTTCGTTATTTGTAAATTGAAAATTCTCAAAAATCTAAAAAGATTTTTTCTTTCTTTTTCGATTCTGCTTTATTTTCGATTTACCAAGCTTGCAAATAAATCCAAACAAAAAGAAAAATTTGATACCCCAAAATTTTAAGTTAATCGTGCTTAATGTACTTACAACTGGTATCAGTTGGGATTTAACGTAAAAATCCGTTTAATTTAAACATTACTGATCCTTGGTTGATCAGGTATTATTAATGTATAAAATTAAAACCCTAATTGGTTTTAATGATTATTTAATTCATTAAAAACCCTAATTGATTTTTAATATTATTTAAATCCTTAATGGGATTTTTATCTCATTTGTTAAGGATTATTGGTGATTCGTTAATTGTGTTTGACGAATGTAAAGCCATTCGTTATTTAAACATAACGAATGAGTTTCTCATTCGTTATAAAGACATTCGCTTCCGTTGTGCATATCGAATGGAAGACATTTGTTTAAACTTTTAACGAATGAAATGGAATGTTTAAAGTATCATTCGTTAAGATTTTAACGAATGACTCCTATATTCATTAAATGGTTAACGAATAAGAGGATTGATTATAAGATTCGTTAAAATTTAACAAATGGACGACTTATTCGTCTAAAACGTTGACGAATTAGGTTGTTTAAGTTAACGAATGAGGCCATTCTTTAGTTCAAAATTTCAACGAATGACATCGGATAGTGCGAAATTATTGCGTTTATAATCCCAATGTTAGACGAATGCCCTTCCATTCACCATTTTCCTATTTCACTATCACCCTAAATGAACTAATGCAGATTTTTTCCAGAATCCTTTGCTTGCATTTTGTCGATACTGATTAACATCTTTGTATTATACAGGTATTAACGGTCACAATGTACAAGGTAATTATTAAAAATAATGGAAGATCAAAGGATTTGACGTTGACATTCATCGTCTTTGACTTCATTGAGTCAAAATTAAGTGTAAATTTGACTTCTGTTAGTCAAACTGGTTATTTAAATCAGATTTGTTATTGGTCTAACGAATGATAGTCAGATTCGTTAATTTGTTAACGAATAACTATCTGATTCGCTAAGGTAACGAATGGATAGTTAAATCTATTATAACGAGTTAGTGTTGATTCGTTAAAACAAATGAATGTGATTCGTTATTTTTAATGAATGAGTTAACATATAAGTTTGATTCGTTACTTGTAACGAATGTAAACACTTAAATAGATAATGAATGTCTCATTCGTTTCACCAATTATAGCGAATGAGATGAACATTCGTCATTTAGGTTGAATATTATAATAATAGGTTTGTTTGTGTAAACAGAAATGGCTGAAGAGACTGTTCAGAATCCTATTCCTGAGCAAAACCCTGAGGCTAACCCTGATCAACCTGCTCAAGCTGAACCTGAACAAGCTCCAGTATCGTTATCATGGAAAGAAAGCCACAATATATGTGCCTATCTAGAGCCGAAGTTTGAAGATTCACCTATCTTTGGAGGCATGATTATTTTCTTGATACGCTCGAGAATTTACAAAGCCATCTCTATTCGTACGGTTGTTTATCAGAAGATTATTCGAACATTCTGGGATACTGCTAGATACAATGAAGCTGAGAATCAGATAGAGGCAGTAATTCAAGATAAACAAATAGTGATTGATGTTGGGGTGATTCGAGATTCATTGGGCATTCGTGATATGATTGATGATTGTTGCGAGTTCGATAGGAGTTTGGTTCGTGGATTATTTGGAAGAGTAAGGTATAATGGTGATCTAGGAAGATCGATGTACAACAAAGCAAACTTGTGCGAACAATACAAGTATTTGCTTCATGTGTTGATACATTGTCTCGGTGGACGCAAAGGTGGATTTGACGAGTGTCGAGTGATGCTGCAATCTGCTTTTGTTGCCTTGGTGTTGAATAAACCATTCAATTTCTCTGAATTGGTTTATTATCACTTGAAGAAAAATCTTACGAGCCATCATAAGTTTCTTATGTATCCAAGATTTATTCAGATGATGATCAATGATCTACAGCCTGAGATGATTAAAGATCAAGAAGATGTTATGAAGCTTAAGCACATGGATGACGAGACGATGAGACGTTTGAGATCTTACAGAGGTCAGAGTCTTGCAGAACGGCCGAAGTTTAAGCGTTTAATCGGTCATCTAGCTAACATTGATTATATTGCACCACCTAATGATCGTTGGGCTCATGATGACTCCGAATCTGAGAGTGAAGGTGGTGATGGTGGTCCAGGACCACAAGATGAGGTAACATAAAAGTAAAGCCGCCAAAGACAATGAAGAAAGCTCCAATGAAGATATTTCCTCAGTCTTTTCACCTCGTTTAATTATTGGTATTATAACAATCATACAGGTGAAGCGGTTATCGTATTTGGTTCTGGTTCAAACACGAAGACTATACGTGTGATTGATCCGACGTGGTTGGTTAACTTATCTGAGTCTGACAACGATGCTTTATTTACAAGTCAGATCAGATTCACTAACGTATGCGATTATCAGCTTGCTAAGCAGTTTCAGAAAGTTGTTCGAGTTTGTTATGCATACAAGATTCATAGTTGTAACGACTGGAAGACAAAGATGATCCAGAGATTAAAGAATAAAGAGCTCGAGACTAGGGGGAGTTTGTTGATACATGTTTTGTACGTATCGGTCTTTATTGTCTGATAATGTAATAGTTTTAGTATTATAGAGGGTTTTAATGTAAATATGCCGATTCGCCTAAATTGTAAGGCACATTCCTCGTTACTCCGTAACGAATGTGTCACATTCGTATTAATGTAAGTCCCATTCGTTAACCCTTCTTAACGAAGGGAACATAACGAATGAAGGCCATTCGCTATGGTTAATGTATTAACGAATAAGTATGTTTATTCGTTAGGTTAATGTAACGAATGACCCATCCTCTATATATACCCCTGTAATCTATTTCTAATGTAACAGTTCTGATATTTCCTCTCATCCTCTCGTTACTCTGCCCAAATATCCTCTCAACACAAACACTAAACACACTTAAAGATGTTCATACGTAAGGAATGCACGTATAGAGATGTTCATACGTAAGGATGATTATTTATTAAATGTAATGACCTAACTGATGTATTTCCGTTTACAGTTTTAAAACCGTTGGAATGATTATTAAGACTTTTGTTACTTATTTAAAACTTGAACTCACTCAGCTTAAGCTGACTTTGTGTGCATGTTAGTGTGAGTTTCAGGTTAGTAAGAGGATGCCTTATCGGTTGGATATGCACGAAGCTACTTGGACGGTGAAGGGCATACGAGATTTGAAGACTTTATTATTAAACATTTCCTTTTAAAAATTTTTATTAAAGATAATTAAGTTGGGTTTGGGCAAAATTCCCGGGTTTTGGAACTTATTTTATTATTTACAATTTCCACTGAATTTTACTCTGAAATTGGTTGCTTAATGGAACGATTTTTTTTTTTTTTTTTTAGTTTAAATATTTTATAAGTGTTTCGTCTGATTACCAACTGTGGGGTTCCCGGGGTTTGGGGCCTTACAAGTTGACAAGTTGGTATCAGAGCCATGGTTCGAGGGATCCGAGCATCCCCGAATGCTTGGACTCGAACTGTAAGAACGAAACTAGTATGCCCACCGCGAGTAGCTGCACGCTAAGAGGTAACGTTAAATTATTTAGTCATTCCTTTGAATTTGAATGTTTCCAGTATGTGATTAATTGTAAAGTGTTAGATAGAATTCTAATGTGGTTAGGGGCAGGGGTGCTTAGAACGGGCTGGTGAAGTAAACGACTAATAACACTTGATCAACGTTATTAGCAGTTTACCCTTACCTTCCATGTTCTAAATACCACTTGTGTCTGACTATGTTAGGGTTCCGTCTTTGTAAGGATAGGATTTGGCTAACTCTCGAGTCTTTAGCGTTAAAGTTCATCTTATTCCCAAAATTATCTTGTTCGTTTCCCATCCTCTCGAACGCTTTGCGCGTAATTGTTTAGCTGAGGCGTAGCATGCTGTCACTCTGGGTTCCTTGGTACTTGACCGCTTAAATTCCTCGCTCCTTTAAGAATGTATGTGCAACTGTTTAGCTAAGTAGGAGCGTAATGTTATCCCAAATACCTTTCTACTTGATGAATTACCGGCGTCAGTCTTATTTGATTCGGGCGCCAATAGAAGTTTTGTGTCTACCGCTTTCTGTTCCTCGTTGAATAAATCACCCGAGCGCGTAGTTGATGTGTTTGAGGTTGAGGTCGCCGTAGAAAAATCTGTTTCTGTGTCTAGGGCTACCCTCGGTGATGTTCCTATCGTTCGGGATTTCCCGGATGTATTACCAGATGATTTGTCAGATGTGCTGCCGGACCGCGAGGTCGAGTTCCGGATAGACCTTGTGCTAGACGCAAAACCCGCTGCTCGAGCCCCTTACCGTCTAGCACAGAATGAGATGAAAGAACTTATGGCCCAGTTGGAAGACTTGCTCGTCAAGGGCTTCATTCGACCGAGCATCTCACCTTGGGGTGCCCCGATCCTGTTCATTAAGTAGAAGGACAGTAGCATGCGGATGTGCATTGACTTTCGTGAATTGAATAAGCTCACTGTTAAGAATCGGTACCCTCTCCTGAGGATCGACAACTTATTTGATCAGCTCCAGGGAGCTAGTTGGTTCTCGAAGATCGACCTTAGGTCCCCTAAGACCGCCTTCCGCACCCGTTATGGACACTATGAGTTCCTCGTGATGTCTTTCGGTTCGACCAACGCACCAGCTGCGTTCATGGATCTTATGAACCGGGTGTGTAGACCGATGCCTGACCGTTCAGTTATTGTATTCATCGATGACATTCTGGTATATTCCAAAAAAATTAATCCGATAACGCCGGTCATCTCATGGAAGTTTCGGAAGCTCTGAGAAAGAACAAGTTGTATGCAAAATTTCTAAGTGTTCCTTTTTGGTTACGCGAGGTTTAGTTCTTGGGTCATGTTATTAACCCGAGTGGTATTTTGGTCGACCCTGCAAAGGTGGAAGTCCCTGTCTGAAATTCGTAGTTTTCTGGGCTTGGCGGGGTATTACCGCCGCTTCATTCCCGACTTTTCGAAAATTGCCTCATTATTAACCAAGTTGACTAAGAAGGACGTTAAGTTTGTTTGGGGTACAGAGCAGGAGGGGGCTTTTCTTGAATTGAAGAACAGGTTAATGCATGCCCCGATTCTAGCTTTACCCGATGGCACTGATGATTTGGTGGTTTATTCTGATGCCTCTTACTAGGGGCTTGGGTGTGTTCTGTTACAGCGAGGCCGATTCATCGTTTATGCCTCACGGCAGTTGAAGCCTCATGAGGCGAACTATCCTACTCACGATTTGGAGCTTGCGGCTGTTGTGTTTGCGCTTAAGTTGTGGCGACATTATTTTGTACGGTGTTCCTTGCGTTATCTATACCGATCATAAGAGTTTAAAGTATTTCTTCGAACGAAAGGAACTGAATATGCTCCAGTGTCGATGGTTGGAGTTGATTAAGGATTATGATTTAGAGATTATGTACCATCCAGGTAAGGCTAATGTGGTGGCTGACGTGTTGAGCCGGGAGGAGAGACCGAAGCCGATTCGTGTAAAAATCTTACCAGCTTATCCTTAAACTCGATATTTTGAAGAAAATAGCCATCGTTTAGAAAGAGGCTTTGCAAGTGGAATGGATTATGTCAGAACGTGTTTGGGGTCAGGAGAAATTGTTGGAAGACGTCGGTGACGGGGTGAAGTATAAGGATGGTCGTTTATGGGTACCGAAGTATGGGGGATTCAGAGATAAAATTTTGGATGAGGCACACAAGTCGCGTTATTCTATTCACCCGGGCGCGACCAAGATGTACCATGACTTGAAGAAAAATTATTGGTGGCCTGCGATGAAGTTTGAGGTGGCTCAGTACGTGAGTAAGTGTTGGACGTGTCTACAAGTTAAGGCCGAGCGTCAAAAGCGTTCGGGAAGCTTCAACCTTTAGAAATACCTGAGTGGAAGTGGGAGCATCTTACTATGGATTTTGTGACTAAATTGCCTCGTACTCCTGAGGGTAGTTATGACACCATTTGGGTAATTGTTGATAGATTGACCAAGAGCGCTCTTTTCTTGCCGATCTGGGAGACTTTTAATTCCGAGCAGTTCGCCGATGTGTTTATTCGTGAGATCGTTTCTAGGCACGGGGTGCCGGTATCTATTGTTATGGATAGGGATACGCGTTTTACCTCCAGGTTCTAGAAGAAGTTTCATGAGGAGATGGGCATCAAACTCCTCATCAGTACCGCTTATCACCCGCAGACGGATGGTTAGTCCGAGAGGACCATTCAAACTCTTGAGGATATGTTACGGGCTTGTGTTATCGATTTTGGTGGTAGTTGGGATCGTCACTTACCATTGGTAGAGTTCTCGTATAATAACAGTAATCAGGCCGCGATTGGGGTGCCACCGTTGAGATGTTGTATGGTAGGAGGTGTAGGACTCCAGTCTATTGGGGTTCCATTGGTTAGAAGTAGTTGGGTAGTTTGGAGGTGGTCGTGGCTACGACTGAGAAACTCGACAAGATTAAAGCGTTTATGAAGGCCGCCCAGGACCGACAAAAGTCTTATGCGGATAAAAGGCGAAGGCCTATTGTGTTTGAGGCTGGGGATCGGGTTATGTTGAAAGTTTCTTCTTGGAAGGTTAGCCCAAGGTTCATTGGTCCGTTCCGTATATTGTCCCGAGTTGGGGAGCTAGCCTATAGGCTAGAATTGCCCGAGGAGCTCGCGGGGATTCATCCTACATTCCACGTGTCCCATCTGAGGAAATGCTTAGCGGATGAAGAGGCCCTCTTGATGATATTGAGCTCGATAGTAAGCTGAATTACATTGAGCAATCGATTGCTATTCTTAACCGTCAGGAGAGGCATCTGAGGAATAAGGTGGTTAGGTAGGTGAAGGTGCAGCGGAGACACCGTAGGGGTTCCGAGGCTACTTGGGAGTCCGAGGACGAGATGATGAAACTCTATCCACAGTTGTTCCTGTCGCGTCGGGATTCGGGGACGAATCGCGTTGTAAGGGGGGTGGACTTGTAACGCCCGTTAATTCCGGTTCCAAGAGTTAAAGCTTGTAAAGTATGTATTATTATCGGGATTTAACCGACATTTCTCAGGAGCCTTTACGTCATCCCGGTACGTTAAAATTATGTAACTTTTCATCCAAGTTGCCTTACACTTTATACTTGAAGGGCTAGAATGAAACTTTTTATTTTATATCATAAAACAAAAAGAATCCTAACCTTAACCATCTTGTGCGCCGATCGGACCCCCCCCCCCCCCCTTGTGAAAATCTCCTGTCCCGCGAAGTTTGATCCGTAAAAACTTCAATTCATGGTCGGTTTTATGATTCCCCATGTCTTTTACACCTTAATTGATCATATTAACGCGCTTATTGGTCATTAAAGTTGAGTTTTGATGATAACAGTTTGCTGACAGATTCGTATACGTTTATTGTAGGGTCTGTAATCCGATGATAATCCATTGTTTTTGATAGATTCTTGATTCCATGATGTTCTACTATGAGTCTAGTTTCCAGAAAGATATAATATGTAATTTTTGGTCGAGATTTGAATGGTTTTTATGAATTTATAAGATCGAGTGTCAAAGCTGATGCGGGATGATGGATTCTGGTCTGTCTTCCCGACATCATAACTCTTTTTCAACAAGTCCAAATTAGTTGGTTCCACTTCTGGACCTTAATATTTTAAGTTAAGAATCAAACCCAATTGGAATCGTTTAATTTGGTTTGGTAATTAATTTTATAAAAATAAAACCATTTTGTTGCGCACTGAAATAGCTGCACGTACCTTGCTGTGTTAGAGGAATTTTTATAATTTTTGTGTCCAATAGAAAAATATAATAAAAATATGTTTTTAAACCTAAGATATTTATTAAAGTCTGGTAAAAAATTAATAATTTATTTCAAAGGTTATCCTATGTAATTAAATGCATCTTCGCATGTTAAAATCTACACGTTTTACTCGTTATTGATTGATAAGTTCGTTTTAGGCTTAACTGGTGGATGTTCAATTGTGTTCTTGTCGGGGCTGTTTGAAGTGATTTTTTGCACCCCAATCTTCCTAGGTAAGTCCCGTATATCATAGTTAAGTATTGGGTTCATCGGTATTCGTTAGATTGGTCAACTAGTTGTAGCTTGATTGTTAGTGTTCGGTTGAATAGAATTATAGTTTGGTGCGTTTAACACGAGGTTTGAAGTGATTAACGACCAATTCTGCTCGGGGACACTTGGTTTAATGTACGGGCTGTTCAAAATTCATTTTTATAAGTTATGGGGCTGAATTGGTTGTCGGTTACTCCAACGGGTCGGTACAACGCAGAATTGCGTTTATTGAGTAGTTGGTGCGTTGTACTTGCGAGTTACCGACCCATTTGACTCGTGTAGGGTCGTGTGGACTTGTTGGCTGTGATTTTATCATGTTGGGTCCACACGGGGCTGAGTTGGAAGTTAATGGCCTAATCAACTCTTAAACGCGTGTATTAGTATCAACTAGTGCTTTCGGGGGTAGTTTGGGAATTCTTTATTCCCGGGAGTACCTAAGGGTCGAATTGGTGAATGTGAGACTTCGGGGGCTGTTGTGATTAAATTTGATGAGGTCGAGGGTTTAGGTAACTCGAACCATGTTAGAACGTTTCCTAGGATAAACTAGTCATCTTGATGTCATTAGTATTGATTGAATGTAAACCGGCAGGTGTTTGAGTCTTGGGATTACTTAGAGATTCTCTAGCTCATGGTGAATCTGTGTCTCATGTCAGGTGAGTTCTTGAGGCCCCGTTTAACTCTTTTTAAGTTTTGGGCTAGCATGCACAACTAAGCGATTTTGCTTGATGAAATGTTTTAAACTATTTTGCACAGTCTTGCTAGTATTGGTAGGCCTTGGAATGTTATAGAATGTGTGTATGTATATATATTATTGTATGGCCAATATTTGGCGAATGTTGTAGTCGTTATCAACTACGGAATGTTACGTATGCCTGCTTCGTGTTTGCATGCGTTCAATGGATGTTACGTGTTGGGGTTGTACGTTTTCTCGGCCCTGAATGTTATTATTGAATGTTATATATATATATTTATATATATAGGAATGCACGTATAGAGATGTTCATACGTAAGGATGATTATTTATTATTTGTGATGACCTAACTGATGTATTTCCGTTTACAATTTTAAAACCATTGGAATGATTATTAAGACTTTTGTTACTTATTTAAAACTTGAACTCACTCAGCTTAAGCTGACATTGTGTGCATGTTAGTGTGAGTTTCAGGTTAGGAAGAGGATGCCTTACCGCTTGGACGTGCACAAAGCTACTTGGATGGTGAAGGGCATACGGGATTTGAAGACTTTTATATTAAACATTTCCTTTTAAAAATTTTTATTAAAAATAATTAAGTTGGTTTTGGGCAAAATTCCCGGGTTTTGGAACTTATTTTATTATTTACGTTTTCTACTGAATTTTACTCTGAAATTAGTTGCTTAATGGAACGATTGATTTTTTTTTAGTTTAAATATTTTATAAGTGTTTCGTATGATTACCAACTGTGGGATTCCCGAGGTTCGAGGCTTTACAGCAGGTTTAGGATTTGTTTAAATCCCTCATTCGTTTCATAATTGAAAGTCGTCGTAGACGTGTCCATACGCTAGGCGATACATAAGTTATACACCGCATAACTGTTCCGCTACCCATAGGTGACTTGTGCGCTACATAATACATATAGGGACATTTAACACATCAAAATCAATAAAAGAACATAGCTATAGACGTTCATGCTCCAACAATAATTACTATACTAGTGTTCCAGGAACATTAGATCATAAGAAAGTGATAACTAATATTTCATCGGTTGCTAATGCTACTTTTACTGTGAACAAGGTAAATCTTGAGGAAAAAGTGGAACCTGTGAAACCTGTCATTGAAAAACGATTCTGATATGTCATATTAAAAGTAAAGTTGTTTTACTGAAAGTGAATGTCACGGTTTAGTTGAAGAAGTTGACAAACCACATGTGATTCACAAGAATTAGAATATTTATCGAGAAAATTATATTCTTTGTGAACCACATGAGTTTGAACAGGTGATTTATGGTTCAAAAAGTTCAAATGTTAAGGTAAAGCAATAAAAAAAATCAGTGATTTCTTGAGGATTTGATGAGGTTCATCAATCCTATAAAGAATATTAATGAATCGAAAGATCGGGTTTATAAACTTAAAGGGGTGAATAAAGAATTCAATGAACAAGATGTCCCTTTCAGTTTAGTGAAACCTGAGTAAATAGAAAGTGTGTTTCAAGATGAAACATCTACTGTGACTAAACTTGAGAAAGCCTTTAACTAAACCAAAATGATTAATGCATCTCAACAGAAACTGAAACCAACCCTAAACCTATCAAGTTTGGGAAATCATCGAGATTGGAAAATTCTACCAATAGAACCAATTTTGAATTTTATAAAAATAAAGAGGCAAACAAGATGGCTAGTTCTAGTTCAGCACCAAAGGTTGTATCTTTAAAACCTAAAGCTACACATACACACACACACCTGTGATTCCACCACATACATTCGCCGATATGAGAATGTGTTTTTCTTGTGGTGAATATGGACATGAGTTTTATGGGTTACTTCACGAAAACCCGCATTCTCATCTTACTCGCATCGTGCGTATTTGTGACACTTTCCATCTTGCCGGCGTATCCGAAGACGCCGTTAAACTCCACGTATTTACATTTTCCCTCGCTGATCAGGCGAGTGTGTGGCTCGAGTTCCTCCCATAAGGCTCTATAGCTACTTGGGCTACCATGCAGACCCAATTTATTGAGAAATACGATCCTCCGGCTAAGGCCGCTCGTTTGCGTAATCAGATTCATTCTTTTCAGATGGAGGACACGGAGAGTTTCTACGAGGCATGGGAGCGATTTAAAAATCTGTTAGCGTTATGCCCGAACCACGGCTTGCAAAATTGGGCGGTTGTCGAGAAGTTTTATAATGGAGTGACGTACGCGACGCAGAATATGCTTGACACGGCGGCTGGAGGAAATCTGTTGACGACGAGGACCCGGATGAGCGCATAAATTTGTTTAATGGGTTAGCTATGAGTGGATATCAGCAACCACCCGCCAAGGGTGGTAGGACCGTCGATTCCGTATCACGCGGCATGCATTCGGTTGACATGATCACCGCACTCATGGCATAGGTAGAGGTGTTAGCGAAGATTGTGAAGGACTTGCAGACGAAGAGCAAGTGGTGTGAGATATGCAGAGGAGGACATGATACCTTTCAGTGCCTAGTCAGTTCCCAGGAGAAGTTTCGTGAGCACGAGTCATTCATGAGGAATTAGGGAGCGTTGATTCAGAATCTTGAGTGGCAGATGGGAGAGATAGCTAGTTGTTTGAACGAGAGGCCGCAGGGTACGCTACCGAGTAATACAGACCAAAACCCAAAAGGATTCGTGAAAGCAGTGACGACGAGGAGCGGTGTAGGGCTGAGATGAGCCCGTGATTCATGAGAGGTCTAGACGAGGAGGAGTTGAGGAGCCTGCAGTTGTTGATGGAGAGGAGCAGGTGGATGAGGCACAGCCTAGGAAGTACAGCATAGGCCGAGAAACAGCAGTTACCGAGCGAACCACCGAGAGTCTACAAACCTTGGGTGTTCTACGCCAGGAGACTTCGCAGGGATAGAGATGAGGAGCAGAACTCCAAATTTCTTGATCTTTTGAAGCAACTTCACCTTAATATTCCATTCCTTGAGGCACTTACTCAGATGCCAAAACATGCGAAGTTCCTTAAGGATATTCTCTCGAATAAGGAGAAGTTAGCTGAGGTCGCTTCCATCCCTTTGAGTGCTAGCTGTTCTGCTATCTTACAGAGGAATTTACCGGAGAAGATGTTCAATCCAGGGAGTTTCATGATTCCCTGCATCTTGAGTGATGATACGGTGATTCATGCGCTGGCTGATCTTGGTGCCAGTATTAATCTTATGCCGTATTCCGTGTACAGCAAGTTGGGTTTAGGAGAACCGAGGCATACCAGGATGAGTATCCAGCTTGATGATCGTTCTGTGAAATACCCTCGAGGGGTGGTAGAGAACATGCTTGTTTGTGTCGACAAGTTCATCTTCCCGGTGGACATTGTCGTTCTGGACATGAACGATGATGATAGTGTACCGCTTATCATAGGCCGACCATTCCTTGCCACTGCACAGACATTGATCGACGTCTGTAAGGGTAAGTTGATCTTGAGAGTTGGGGATGAGAATGTCACCTTTGATGTTCGACAGTCACTTAAACACCACAAGTCTGCTTATGACTCCTTGTATTTCATTGATACCATCATGGAACATGTTGGGGATTTTTTCAGTGAGATTTGCGGAGGATCTACCTTCGACACTCAGATTCTCGATAGGGACATTCCGGAGGTTGAGATGGTTGCCATGACCAGTCGGTCAACGGATGATGACACCGAGTCACATGCCCTGAGTCTGAAGTGTCTGCTGGGATCGTACGAGATGATCTGATGGACCGACCTTCCGTCGAATGTCCCCCTCCTTCCTTAGAGCTTAAGGATTTACCCGCCCATTTGGAGTACGCGTTTTTGGACGAGGAGAGGAAGTTGCCGGTTATTATTGCATCTGCGCTAATGGAGGTCGAGAGAGAGAGGTTGTTGAGGGTGCTGAGAGATCACAAGGAAGCCATTGCATGGAAGATTATCGACATTAAGGGTATCAACCCTTCGTTCTGCATTCATAAAATCCTCAAGGAGGATAATTTCAAGACTGTCGTTCAGCCGCAGCGGCGGCTTAATCCGAAGATGTAGGAGGTGGTGAAGAAGGAGATTATCAAACTCCTTGATACGGGGATCATTTTCCCCGTTTCTTATAGTTCATGGGTTAGTCCAGTCCAAGTGGTTCCTAAAAAGGGTGGAATGACTGTCATCACCAATGAAAGGAACGAGCTCATTCCCACTAGGACTGTGACCGGTTGGAGAGTATGCATTGATTACCGCAGACTGAATGATGCCACAATGAAAGACCACTTTCCTTTACCTTTCATTTATCAGTTGTTGGAGCGTTTGGTAGGTCAACAGTATTACTGCTTCTTGGATGGTTTCTCTGGGTACTTTCAGATTCCGATTGCTCCTGATAACCAGGAGAAAACCACATTTACCGGCCCATACGGAACGTTTGCCTATAGACGTATGCCTTTTGGACTGTGAACGCTCCAGCCACTTTTCAGAGGTGCATGGTGATTATTTTTCATTACATGATTGAGGACTCCATGGAGGTGTTCATGGACGATTTTTCTGTGTTTGTGAGCTCTTTTGATCATTGTCTCTCCAACCTTGAGAGGATGATGGCCCGATGCGTTGACACCAACCTAGTCCTTAACTGGGAGAAGTGTCACTTCATGGTACGCGAGGGCATCGTTCTGGGGTATCGTATTTCGAGTGCGGGGATAGAGGTTGACATAGAGAAAGTCGAGACCATTTCTAATCTTCCCCTACCCACTTCTGTGAGATCCATCCGGAGTTTCTTGGGTCACGCCGGGTTCTACCGTCGGTTCATTAAAGATTTTTCTAAAATCGCGATACCCATGACCAAACTTCTGGAGAAGGATGCCCTGTTTGTGTTTTCCGAGCAGTGTATCGAGGTGTTTGATCTTTTAAAAGACAAACTCGTTAACGCCCCGATCATGATTGCTCCCGACTGGTCGCTTCCTTTTGAGTTGATGTGTGATGCGAGCGACTTCGCAGTCGGAGCGGTTCTTGGACAGCGGAAGGAAAAACATTTCCATCCGATTTACTATGCTAGTCGGACCTTGAATGGTGAACAAGAGAGTTACATCACCACTGAGAAAGAGCTTTTAGCTGTGGTGTTTGCATTCGATAAATTCATGTCCTATCTAGTTCTGTCCAAGACGATTGTGTACACGGATCATGCTGTTATTCGTTATCTCTTTAGCAAACAGGATACCAAGTCTCGTCTTATCCGATGAATCATGTTGCTTCAAGAGTTTGATATTGAAATCTGTGATAAAATAGGGGGCCGAGAATGTGGCGGCCGATCATCTTTCACGTCTTGAGAGAGTTGCTTTAGGAGAGCCGGGTGTCAGGATTAATGACCACTTCCCGACAGAGAGTCTCATGTTTGTTAATGCTCAGGATGAGGGATTCCCATGGTTCGCCGACTTCGTGAACTATATTGCAGACGGGTACCTATTGAAGATGCCTTACCAGCGAAAGAAGAAATTCTTTGCTGATGTCAAGTTTTACCTTTGGGACGAACCGTATCTCTTTCGTATAGGTGCTGACTAGTTGATCAGGAGGTGCGTTGATGTTAAGGAGGGATGTCAGATTCTGAGCCATTGCCATGTAGGACCGACAAGAGGTCACCATGGTGCGAGTTTGGCAGCGAAGAAGGTCTTTGATTGTGGTTTTTATTGGCCTTCGATTTTTTAGGATGCGCACGCGTTCGTTAAGAGTTGTGATCGTTGCCAGCGTGTCGGAAACATTTTGTCGTGAAATGAAATGCCCCAAAATGCTATTCAGGTTTGTGAGGTTTGCCATGTGTGGGGCATTGATTTCATGGGACTGTTTCCATCTTCGCGTGGGAACACGTATATACTCGTGGCTGCGGATTATGTTTTGAAATGGGTTAAGGCCAAGGCCTTACCAACGAATGATGCCCGAGTTGTAGTCCATTTTCTCAAGAGCCTTTTTTCTCGTTTTGGTGTCCCGAAGGCATTGATTAGTGATAGAGGTACTAACTTCTGCAAATTTGCGGACGGAGAAGGGGTTGCGAAGCGATGGGTTCACCTATCGGCTTGCGACCACCTACCACCCACAGACTAGTGGGTAGGTGGAAGTGAGTAATCGGGGGATTAAACGTATTCTTGAGAAAATGGTTGGTTCGAATCGTCGGGATTGGTCCGACAAGTTGGATGATGCGTTGTGGGCCTTCCGTACAGCCTACAAAACTCCGACCGGTTCCACACCATTTCGGATGATTTATGGGAAGGCCTATCACCTGCCTGTTGAGATGGAGCGCCGCGCTTCGTGGGCCCTTCAAAGGGTCAATGTTGATATGTCTGCCGCGGAAGGCACTCGTTTCCACCAGTTGCATGAGTTAGAGGAGCTGAGGGATCACGCTTACGCGTAGTCGTTTAGGTATAAGGAGCGGACGAAGGAACTGCACAATTAAAAGTTGAAGGGGAACAAGCAGTTCAAGTGTGGGGATTTGGTCTTGTTGTATAATTCCCGGTTGAGGTTATTCCCAGGAAAGTTGAAATCCCAATGGTCGGGACCGTTCATGGTCACTGAGGTTTTCCCGTATGGTACTGTTGAGATAGACTGAAGCACTACATTGGCGAGCCGATAGCTGATCAGACTGTCGAGGTACTCTACCTTGACTCGCTAGCCGTGATGTAGACGTGCTGGATGCGTCACTTGGGAGACTGCCAGAGTTGTAGAGTTTGTATTTCTGTTATTTGTTTGTGCTATCCGTTTTATATATTTTTGTCTATTTTTGGATGTTCCAAAATGAAACCGCTCATACTCAATCTCCATTCGAGTCGGTCGACATTAGGGATGTTCTATTATTTACATGAAAACAAACTAATAATAAAAAAATAAAAATAAAGTAAAAATAAAAAAAAATCATAAAAACCAAAAAACACAAAAATACCTTTATTTTTTATGTTTTTGCTTTTTGTCTTGTATGCCACTACATACGAGCGAGTTTGAGTTTTTGCAGGTTATATGATGCTCATGGTAGCTACGATGGCGTTTTGGAACAGGTTCTCCCGAGGTTGCGGCCGCGAATGAAATGCTATACGGCCACTTGGTTGCTACTCAGCTATTGAAGACTCTGCACACAAACCAGGGGAGTAATCCGTTCTTTGTTTTATTCTTGTATATTATATTTTTATTTTTACTTTTGTTTTATTTTTATTTTATTTTATTTTATTTTCTTTCTTTTCCTTGTTCTCATCAAGAACGATTTCGTTCTAAGTGTGGGGATGGGATTTATTTTACTTAGTTATAGAAAAATTTTGAAAAAATAAAAATAAAAATAAAAATAATAATAATAAAAAAAATAAAAAATTTTACAAAAAATTGTCCCTTGAAACTTGTTTTCTCTACGTTAAACATGAAATGATATTATTACCGAGTCGTGTTTGTTTTATAACTTCTTGGTGGTTTCAAAAAATATATATAATAAATAAGAACAGTGCCCATTAGACCCGCACGTAATAATAACCGAACGGTTTAGACTCAGTATTTGATATGTCGGTAGGCTCAGCCTTTGAGAATGAAATGGGGGTTTGGTTGTTGACCTAATTGAACCTTTTAAATTGCCTGACTTTAGTGGGAAACATCTTAGAGTTTTGTTTGTTTAACTAAGCCCGTAACAAGACTAGGATAAAAGGTCGGGTCATACTCAAGCCTCGTGTCACATGATCACCAATTATATAAAAACCTAATTTTTGTATAAGTACTTATATGAATAATCTTATGTATACGTATCTATTCCTGCAAATAGCAGAAGACAGTTTTGCTCGGCCCTCTGTTGCGCGGTAGCGCAGACCTGAGCCTTGATGCAGTCTGTAATATCGTCCAACATGGTGGCCTTTTCAAAAAAAAATGCAAAAAGCCAAAAGGCAGAAAAAAAATATAACAATAATAATATTTCAAATCAAAACCACCATGAAGGAAACTACTGTCGGTCGATCAAGGACCAAGCTAGAGTTTATAGGTTGTATATGAGTCGAAAATATTTTGATCATGTTGCAATAGGTTTAAGTTAAATTGGGGTGATTCGGACCGGTAAAACCATAATGGAACGTGGTGAAGGGGTAGTAGGGCTTTTATGTGTGGGTCCCGCTTAGTCATACAAACTAATAAAATCGTCATGCCTTATTTGCCCCGGTACGTATTAGGGGCATGGGTTTAAGCAGACAGCAATGCCGGCAATCGACCTGATCTAGCTTATTAGGTGAAAGTTGAAAAGTGGACAGAAATATTCAGGTAAAAGGTCACGTGTTCTAATGATTTTAATAAATAAATAAAATAATAATAATAATAAATAAAACCAAGAGTTGTCGGTTAAACTCGGTTATGATCCCGTGTAGAATTCTTTTTCAGGGACAAAAAAGTCTTAAGTGTGGGGATGTTTGATGTGTTGTAAAACACACTTATTTTCCGCACCTTTTATCTAAGTTTTTATATTATAGTTAATGTATTTTGAGTTATTTTATCTAGGTTTTACATAGTTTTATTTATCTTGTAGGTTACGGGTTGAAGAAAGAAAAAACCGGACTTCGCGAGGTACTTAATGGCTTTTTAGCATACGTTTTCAAGACACAACAGAAAGCCCGGCCCATATTCATCTTGGACAAGCCCATGCCTTACATTATATTATATTAAAAAAAAATAAACCCCCCCCCCATATCCTGCGATCGGCAGCTCCAAAAGAAAGAAGAAAAAGTTTTTTCGGCATGGGTTTTGGACATTGTGGAAGCTAAGGAAGAAGAAGGAGTCAAGAACAAGCCTCGGGGAGGTTTCTCATCAGTTTTTCCCAGCCAAGAGCAGCCCCATTTCATCCCATATCCTTTCTTTTTAAACATTGTTCATCAATTTAATTTTTTTTGTTCAATTGCTAAGTAGTTTTGCAATTACTTTGAAGATTGACTTGTTTATGATTATTATTGATTGTTGAATGATTGGAATAGATTATTTGATCTTTTTATTGAGTAATCATGGTTGTCCAAAAACGATGATAATTGTTACTGTTTGATGAGTTTTATGGATTGTTTGATTGATAGACTTGAATTGTTTTTGTAAAGTTTGGTTTAGACATGAAATAGGTTGTGTTTGATGGCTGGAAATTTGGTTAATTCATTGCTTAAACACCTTGCGTTGGTTAATTAGTTTTGTATTGATTGATATGCTTGTTTGATTCTAGACTTTCTGTTTAGGGTTTGTTTGCGGTAAGTACAACCGTAGTGTTTTGTTGCATGAATATTTGATTAAAGTACAGTGGTTAAACACCTTCTTAGAGACCGAGAGGTGATAAGAAGTTAGGGTCGTCTCATTACCTTTGCATGCTAGAATTAGGATTGCGCGAGAGCGAGTTTGTTTCTTGTCTGGTTTAGGTGTTCTGAGCGACTAGTTGATCTATTTTGTTTTAAATTAAATTGTTCCTCTATCCTTGGTTGTGTAGTATTCATTACCATTAGGGTCGAGTGTTGGTGAGACCGAGAGGTGAGTTAAAACTAGAACATGTTAACAATTGTTTTCCGGTTTGGTCGTTTTAGCCGATTAAGAGTAGTTAAGGTTTGTTGAGTGAGACCGAGAGGTAATCCAGTGAGCCTGAGTGATCCATAGTCGTGTCATCTTTAGGAACCGGTGTCTTGATGTCATCCAATCCATTTGCTTGTTAGACCTTCACTTTGATTTAAACCTAGGTAGATGTTTTTCTCCATCCAAAGTCAACATAGTTAGTTCTCCGTTAAGTTTTCTATTTTTGTTAACTTTTGTCAGTTAGTCCACTTAAATTATTTTATAAAAAGAAACAAAATTAAAATTCAAAATCAATTAAATATTATTCTTGGGTAGGTCTTGTCTAGGGTTAGTGATCTTTAGCGTTTATACGTGTCCTCGTGTTCGATACTCGGACTTCCTAGGTCTATACTACTTACGACCGGTACACTTGCCGGTTGTGTGTGGTTAAGATTTTCGTTTTAAATTTAAAGCTTAGTTGTGAGGGTCATTCATTCTTTTAGACATATCATCCGACGCACACCAAAGTGTTTGTTAAATCAATCATAATTGAGAATCAATTTCAAGAAATTCTTAAACTAAGAACCAATGTCACAAAATTGGAAAATGAGATATTATAATTGAAGAACAAAATTGGTAAATTCAGAGATTCTTCTTTTCTATTGAATGAAATCATTGATGTTAATAATATTCAACAAAAGAATGGAAAAGCAGGTTTAGGATTTGTTTTAATCCCTCATTCGTTTCATAATCGAAAGTTGTCGTAGACGTGTCCATACGTAGGATTGACAATAGAATTATTGGCTAGAACCTTAAAGTGCGGAATCCAAAGAGGTCGAAAACACACAAGAAACTTTAACATCTGTTATATTAACTTAAAAGGATCAATACGACTGATTTTGAGAGTATCAAAGTACAAGATCACTCAAGATCTCTCTAAAGTTCTCTGGCCAAAGTTCTTAAAAACGAATAATTCCTAATGTCGTTTATTGACTTGAATATCTCCTTTCGAGGGCATATGTTACGCGACACATAAGTTATACACCGCATAACTGTTCCGCTACCCATAGGTGACTTATGCGCTACATAATACATAAAAATGACATTTAATACATTAAAATCAATAAAAGAACATAACTATAGACGTTCATGCTCCAACAATAATTACTATACTAGTGTTCCAGAAACCGTAGACCATAAGAAAGTGATAACTAATATTTTATCTGTTGCTAATGCTACTTTTACTGTGAACAAAGTAAATCTTGAGGAAATAGTGGAACCTGTGAAACCTGTCAATGAAAAGCAGTTCTGATATCTCGTATTCAAAGTAAAGTTGTTTTACTGAAAGTGAATGTGATGGTTTAGTTGAAGAAGTTGACGAACCAAATGTGATTCACAAGAATTATAATATTTATCAACAAAATTATATTCTTTGTGAACCACATGAGTTTGAATAGGTGATTTATGGTTCAAAAAGTTCAAATGTTAAGGTAAAGCAATCAAAACAATCAGTGATTTCTTGAGGATTTGATGAGGTTCATCAATCCTATAAAGAATGTTAATGAATCAAAAGATCGGGTTTATAAACTGAAAGGGGTGAATAAAGTATTCAATGAACAAGATATCCCTTTTAGTTTAGTGAAACCTGAGTAAATAGAAAGTGTGTTTCAAGATGAAACATCTACTGTGACTGAACTTGAGAAAGCCTTTAACTAATCCAAAATGATTAATGCATCTCAACAGAAACTAAAACCAACCCTAAACCTATCAAGTTTGGGAAATCAACGGGATTGGAAAATTCTACTAATATAACCAATTTTGAATTTTATAAAAATAAAGAGGCAAACAAGTGGCTAGTTCTAGTTCAGCACCAAAGGTTGTATCTTTAAAACCTGAAGCTACACACATACACACACCTGTGATTCCACCACAAACATTCGCCGATATGAGAATGTGTTTTTCTTGTGGTGAATATGGGCATGCTGCTAAGAAGTGTGGAGCTAAGGTAAATTCCATAAAAAAATGTAACTAGGGAACAAGTTCCTTGTGTTAAGAGTATACTGAAAAGACAACCTGCACAAGTTAAAGTGGATGGTTCACACATTATGTTACATGATGTTAATACTCAAAAATTTGTTCGGGTTGATGCCCATGATCCTTAAGTATTTCACAAAACGGTTGAGCTTGTTATACCTCTTTTGAAAAATACAGATTCAGGTGTGATTAAGGATGAATATCTCAAAAGAAATTCAAAGAAACCTTTGACTTATTCACAAATTCATCAATTACACGTGAAAGCTAAAGTTAATATATTTCAAATAGAAACAAAAGAGGAGCCCAATACTGAGGCGTTAGCTGCCTTTTTGAACTAATCATTTACATTGTTGTGCAGAGTACATTGAAAGCTATTTCTAGAGATAAATAGATATTGGATAGCAGATGTTCTCACCATACTACTGGCAACCTCAATCTTCTTTCTAATGTTAAAGATATTAAAGGGGGATATGTGGTGTTTGCTAGTAATGAGGGTGAATCGATTACAAAAGAAGGCGAAGTCTCAAATAGTCCTATTACATTTGAGCGAGTAAATTATTATGAAAAAGTGGATCATAATGATTTGAGTGTTTCACAGATTTGTAATAAGAAATTTACCACTTTATTCACTGACAATGAGTGCGTTATCCTTCAATCGGGTTTCGTGATTCTTGAAGACATGGTTGTCATGCTATCTCCTAGAAGATTAGTATTTATGTGCTCGATACTGTGTCTAAAATAACTTCTTCTTCGACTACAACGTGTTTTGTCTTGAAAGTAACCGAGAAAGACACAATCTTGTGGCACAGCGAATGGGTTACATCCACCTTCGTAAGATGAATTATTTGATTTTGGATAATTTGTTGGATGGTGTATATTTGAAGAACTTTAAGCTGACCTATCACTTGTGTTGCATGAAAAAAGGCAAGCATAAGAAGAAATCACACCCACTGA
This sequence comes from Bidens hawaiensis, assembly GCF_021521415.1. Lineage (NCBI taxonomy): Eukaryota > Viridiplantae > Streptophyta > Magnoliopsida > Asterales > Asteraceae > Bidens > Bidens hawaiensis. The sequence goes on from NW_027491276.1 coordinate 1,033,175, forward strand.
AGTAGATAAACTATATTGATTCTCATTTGAAACGATTTCATATGGATTTGTTCGGTCCAGTGAATTGTCCGAGTATTGCTAGAGATTTGTATTGTCTAGTCATTGCCAACGACTGCTCAAGATTCTTGTGGATATTATTTACGAGCACAAAAGATCAGACACCAGTTCTAGTTCATAATTTAATAACTAATATCAAATTGCGTTACAAACATAAAGTGAGACGTATTCGAAGTGACAATGGCACGAAGTTCAAGAATAATGTATGAGACTTTTACTGTATTCAGAAGAGAATTCATCAAGAATACAGTGCTCCTTATATGCCACAACAGAATGGTGTAGCTGAGAGGAAGAATCGAACGTTAATTAAGGCGGCCAAGACGATGTTAGCGAATTATAAGCTTTCCGTTCAATTTTGGAACGAGGCTGTGAATACCGCATGCTATACGTTGAATCAGGTTCTTATGGTTAAGAAGTTCAAGAAGACGAGTTATGAGTTTCTTATTAACCGGAAGCCAAACCTAAAGTTTCTAGAATCTTTCGGGTGCTCGTGTATAATGTCGAAATGGGATGCGGGTAAATTCGAGGAGAAAGCTATTGAAGGATACTTTCTTGTGTATGGTTCACCCAAGAAACGTGACCATATGACCGAAAATTTTAGGGGTTTTGGTTTCCCCATGCTTATTCAAGATTATACTTTACATGCATGTGGCAATCTTGAAAAACCAAGTCATTTGGATGATTGTTTATTTTGTTTGGACAAAACCCGGAACTTTCGGTTTTGTCAAGTTTGGCCGAAAGTTTCAAGGGGTAAAGGGGAACCATTTGGGTCTTGTGTTATTGCATATTTGGATATGTAATAGATATTCATAACCTAGCCATGGCCTTGTGTTTGGTTGAATGATTGTGTTGAAATGTTTGTTCATTCAAATGGTTGTTTGTTCATGCAATATGGTTGTAATGTTTATTTGGGTTTGTAATCTATTTATTTATTTCAATTGGTTTGTAATAATAAGTAGATTAGATGCATTTCTTTTACTAGAGAAAAATGTATTAGGATATATTTTTGTAAAAGGAGATGCAAGGAATGAGGCCCAAATAAAATGAAGGAGACCACAACACGGGGGTGAACACTTGGAGCATTTGGATGCGGGATCAAGTGGGAGTTCAATGACAAAAGGTCATGTCCTTTTGAGTCCCTTAGGAGAGACCTTTTGACACACTTGTCTTCGCTCAACAAGTGTGGTCAACATTAGGAGGCTATGGTTATGAACTTGCGGTTGTGTATGTTTTATGCTTGCATGGTTGATTTACTTTTGTTTGTATGTTATTACAATTTGGATTGTTAACTTCTTAAATCAACAACTAGCATAAAATTGGTTCCATAGAAATCATTAGGTAATAAAAATTGGCTTTATTAATGGCTAATGATTTCATAATAAAATGGGTTTTATTAATAGGAACTTTGAAAATGGGGTTTTCAACTAAGTACCATACATTTGAATGCATGCAAATGAAAGGTACATAAAAGGTTTTCTAATCTAGAATTTTGAAAACTAAAATCCCTTTTGTAAAATAAGTTGAACACCATCCTTTTACAAATCACTTGGGAACTTAGTGTGGGATAAAGGTCACCTAATCGCATTAGAGGAAACTTGTGATTTTGAGGTGGGTTTGTCATATTTTGGGGATAAAGGTCACCTAACCACTTGTATGTGTAAACTCACACGTGTGTGTAAGTAGGACGACTTAAATTGGAAACCATGTGAATAGGGTCACCGAAGAATGGCGTACAATGGTGTTGATGGAATTAAACATGCTGGCTAAACATAAGATGTTTAACCGATCCCATAAAACTAGAAGTTGCAAAGGGTTGCAATCGTCAAACGTTGACTACCTTGTTAATTTAAATAGTAGGATAAAGGTCACCTAACTACTATTTGAATGTAACGTTGGGTTCTAGATTTTATTCATTAATTGTCTTGGAGACATAAAGGGTATTAACGATTAAAATTAATTGATATCGAAAATACTAAAATTGAGCTTTGTTATGTTTATAGATGGCCGCAATCAACAATCCATCTAACGTTATTATATCACCCGTCAATAACCTATCACTAAGATCTATTCTCAATAAGGATCGCCTAAACAATACCAACTTTATGGATTGGTATCGAAACTTGAGAATCATTCTCAAGTAAGAAAAGAAATACTACGTATTAGAGGATCCTATTCCCGATAAACCTAGTGTTGACGATGTCCAAGACCATAACGATTGGGTTAAGCATAATGAGGATTCGGTGCAAGTTTCTTACCTCATGTTGGGAACTATGATTCCCGAGGTTCAATAGGATTTTAAACTTCATGGGGCGTACGACATGATTACCCAACTTAAGGAAATGTTCCTTACGCAAGCTAGGGTGGAACGCTTCGAAACGGTTCGAGCGCTTCATGCATGTCGTATGGAAGAAACCCAATTGATCTTATCTTATGTACTTAAGATGAAAAGCCACATTGATCGACTCGAGCGCCTTAATTGTCCCATCTCAAAAGAGTTAGCCACGGATTTGATCCTAAATGGGCTAACAAAGAGGTTTGAGATATTTTGTATGAATTATAACATGAATGGGTGGGACAAAAGCATTGGTGAGCTGCACGCAATGCTCAAAACGGCGAGACGGGAATGGGTAATTGTCCCATCTCAAAAGAGTTAGCCACGGATTTGATCCTAAATGGGCTAACAAAGAGGTTTGAGATATTTTGTATGAATTATAACATGAATGGGTGGGACAAAAGCATTGGTGAGCTGCACGCAATGCTCAAAACGGCGAGACGGGAATGGGTAAAAAGGTTTTACCCGTTCTCACGATCAATGAGGGAAGCAATAGGAAGAGGCATAACCCGGAACCTAAGGCAAAGGTTGCCAAAGGCAAAGGACAACACATGGGTAAGTTCAAGGGAAACGGAAAAGTGGAACCAACTAAACCAAAGAAGCTAAAGGTTAGCTCGGAGGATACATGCTTTGGATGTGGGGAGATTGGGCGTTGGATGAGGAATTGTCCAACCCATCTCAAAGAGTTAAAAGCTAAGAGGGATGCGGGGCAAACCTCGAGTACAACTTTCATGATTCAGATTGATCTTAATCTTATTTCCTCTAACACATGGGTATTGGATACCTGATGTGGAACTTATATTTGCAATTTATTGCAAGGGTTCAAGGGAAATGAAGGATTTAAGAAAGGAGATATTAGTCTCTTCATGGGCAACGGAGCAAAGGTTGTTGTCGAAGCCCGAGGAGACCACACATTGAACCTTCCAAATGGTTTGGAAGTTATTTTGAAAGACATTTTATATGCTCCTAGTTTGACTAGGAACATTATCTCCGTTTCTTTGTTAAGACAATGTGGTTTTGATTTAATGTTTGTGGACAATGGAATTTATGTTTTCATGAATAATGTCTTTTATTTTAAAGTAATGCCGTCTAATGGCATTTATGAATTAGTTCATGATAACACATCCTTTGATAACATGTTGTACCAATCAAGCACCAAGAAACTCAAAATGGATTTGAGTAAGACTTATCTTTGGCGTTGTCACCTTGGTCATATAAACAAAGATCGCATACAAACACTTCAAAAGAATGGACTTTTGGAATCAAGTGAAGATGATTCATTTGATAAGTGTGAGTCTTGTTTACTAGGGAAAATGACCGACGACCCCTTTAGTGGAAAAAATGAAGGGACAAAAGACTTATTGGGTAACATACATTCGGATGTATGTGGTCCCTTCATGACAATGACAAGGAATGGTAAAAGATACTTCATTACCTTTATCGACGATCATAGTCGTTATGACACAAAGATGAATCCTTTGAAATGTTCAAAGTCTTCCAAAATGAAGTACAAAATCAACTCGATAAAACCATCAAAGTACTTCATTAGGATAGAGGAGGTGAATACCTACGTGATGCTTTCCGAGATAATCTTAGGAATTGTGGGATCATCTCACAACATACTCCACCCGGAACACCACAACACAATGGTGTGTCCGAAAGAAGGAATCGAACTCTATTGGATATGGTTCGATCTATGATGGCTAGAAGCACATTGCCTCTATCATTTTGGGGTTTCGCTTTGCTCTCCGCGGCCAGTATTTTAATATGGCCCCAACCAAGAAAGTGGACAAGACGCCTTTTGAAATATGGAATGGAAGGGCTCCATCATTATCATATTTAAAGGTATGGGGTTGTGAGGCTTATGTCAAGAACAACACCCAAAATAAACTTAAAAGTCTATCCGCTATGTGTATCTTTGTAGGATATCCCAAGGACTCTATGGGATATTTTTTCTACAACCCAACCAAGAAAAGGTATTTGTTGCTCGAAAGGCTGAGGTTATGGAAACTAAGTTCCTTATGGAAGGTATTAGTAGAACGGTGGAACTCGAGGAAGATATGCTAGCAATCAACAAGAGAATGATTAAATGGTTGATCAAGCCGATACACGTTTGGTTGATACTAGCAATCAACAAGAGGTTGTTGAGAATGATTAAATGGTTGATCAAGACACACAAAACATTCCCAAATCCGGAAGAATTAGTCATCCACCCGAAAAATATGGATTTTTCATGGATGGGTGTTATGTGGTAGATTCGGATGAACCCACCACATACCGTGATGCAATGTCACAACCTGATTGTGACAAATGGCTTGAAGCCATGAACGTTGAGATGCAATCCATGCATGACAACCAAGTATGGGATTTGGTTGTACCACCTCTTAATTCCAAACCGGTTGGTAGTAAGTGGGTTTTCAAGAAGAAAACCGATATGCATGGAAACTTGGATACTTATAAAGAAAGACTTGTAGCAAAAGGTTTCACTCAAACTCAAGGGGTTGACTATGATGAAACTTTTTCTCCCGTAGCAATGCTAAAGTCTATTAGGATATTGTTTGCCATAGCTGCATATTATGACTATGAGATATGGCAAATGGATGTCAAAATCGCTTTTCTAAATGGGCATCTTGAGGAAGATGTCTATATGGTTCAACCCGATGGTTTTGTCGATCCATAACATCCTAACCAGGTATGCAAGTTAAAGAAATCAATCTATGGATTGAAACAAGCATCTAGAAGTTGGAATCACCAATTTGATGAAGAAGAAATTTGGGTTCATCAAGAATGGTGATGAAGCTTGTGTGTATAAGAAAGCTAGTGTGAGCATCATTACCCTCTTAGTATTGTATGTTGATGACATACTACTATTTGGGAATGACATTCAAACCATGGAGGGTGTATAAGCATGGCTTGGAAGTTGTTTTTCTATCAAGGATCTTGTTGAAGCCGCCTATATTTTGGGAATAAAGATCTATAGGGATAGATCAAGGTGGTTGATAGGTTTAAACCAAAGTGCTTACATATACAAAATCTTGGAGAACTCTAAGAAAGGTTTGGCACCTATTCAAAGAGGAACGATATTGAGTAGGTCTCAATGTCCAAGCTTAAAGGATGAGCAAGAGAAAATGAATGGAATCCCATACGCATCGGCTATTGGATCCATCATCTATGCAATGGTATGCACTAGACCGGATATGTCATGCGCTTTAAGCATGACAAGTAGATTCCAACATAATCTGGGAAGTAGCCATTGGATGGCGGTCAAGAGTATATTGAAATACCTTAAAAGGACTAAGGATATGTTTCTAATATACGATTCGGGTGAAGAGGAACTCGTTGTAAAGGGTTACACGGATGCGAGTTTCCAAACCGATCGAGATGATTCTAGATGACAATCGGGATATGTTTTCGTTTTAAACGGTGCGGCAGTCTCTTGGAAGTGCTCAAAACAAGATGTGGTAGCTTTGTCCACCACGGAATCGGAATACATTGCCGCCTCATTGGCAGCTCAAGAAGCTGCGTGGATTAGAAAATTCATTGCCTACCTAGGGGTAGTCCGTACCATTCAGGACCCTCTTGAGATCTTTTGTGACAACGAGGGTGCGATTGCGCAAATCAAGGAACCTCGTGCACATCAGAAGACGAGGTACATTGAGCGGAGGTTCAACTTCATAAGGGATGAAGTTGAAAAAGAAAAGATATGTATTCGCAAAGTTCACACCGATCAAAACATTACAGATCCACTCTCGAATCTCCTTGAAAGGCCGAAGCATGAGGGTCATACTTGTGCCTTAGGACTTCGGTATTCTAGTGAATGGATATGATCGAATTTTGTATTTGGAAATCGGAACAATTGTTATTTTGACTCATTCATATGATTATGGTTTATAATTATGACATTTTGAGTTATGTTCCAGTTTAGCATATTTAAATTCGTGAATAAGTTACTTATTCTAAATGTTCGTAATCGCTCATTTTTGTGGTAATAAATATGAAGGTATGACTATTATGAACTTGGATTGGTAGATATTCATGGGATATGAATATAGAGCAAGGGTTGCTGCCAAGGTTCATAGATATTTATTGGTTATAAATATTGGACTGATCCGCTCTCAAATGTTACTACATGGAATCCTTGTGATTGATCATAAGTAAATTTGAGTAAAGGCGAATATCATAGTATCCTCCGACCTGAGATACATATTAGGTCTTGATATTCACCGAATATTGTGCTTTGACTTAGTTCTTCGCTTCTGTTAAACATGACATTACATAAGGCTAAGATCAGGTATGGTACAAGGTGATTGTGAGAGACGTATGTACTCAAGAGGGGATTTGTCCCTCTTATTCGTTGAGAGTGAGATGTCTAAGGCCTGCTAAGTTAAATCAACAGATAATGATCACTCTGTGTCTCTGGATTTGACATAACATTTGTGGCAAAAGGATAAATGTTAGATGTACCTAAATCATTTCAAGAAAGGGACTTGAAGGGGATGATGTTATTGAATGGCACTTCGTCATGCGTATTAGCGGTAGTAAACCGTAGTTAAGCGGTATTTCCTACTTGCATCAATCTTCTATGTATCTTGTGCAAGTGGGAGATTGTTGGACTCGTTATGCCCAAGACACATATATTTATTGATGTGGCTAGTATGTCATGATCCAAGTCTGGTCATACCCAAAAACAAGCTAGACAAACACCAATAATATTTGTTTATATATGATATGATCATAACAAATGAATATTAACACTTAAGTTATTTAGAAAGGGGTTTCTAAATACAATATACTTGTGTAATAAATAAATCATATGGATGATTTATATTTTATGAGAGAACATTACATAGTGTTATTTAAGTTGGTTAAATAACAACATGTGAATAATGGTTACCAAGCATGTCACATATAATGTTTTATAACATAATAGAAAAGTTATAAAAAAATTTTGATGATAATAATAAGAAAGGAAGGAGCCCCCCCACCTTCCTCTTCTTGGCTTTATTTTATTATTATCTCAAGGTGAGTGGAGACATGCAATGAAGGTTATTGGGGGACTTGGGTGGTGCACTTTTATGACCATTCTTTCCTTTCTTCTCTCATACACAACACACATACAACACAAGAGAAGAAAAATCCTCTCTTCTCTTTTCTCTCTTGGATGACCAAGAGTAAGAACACAAGTACAAGACAACACAATAGAGGATAAATCCTCTACTCACTGCCCTCTCTTTGGACGGCCAAGGAAAAAGGAACCAAGGAGTGTTGTTAAGTGAAAATCCTAGCTACAAGTGGTGTTTGTTGGAAAGCTTGGGGTATGCTAGCTTGAGGAGCTTCATATTCAAGTTCTTGCTTTCTTCAACATCATCTCCTTCCTCTTCTTTGGATTTGAAAGGTAGCTTTTACATGCATGGACTTATAGTGACATGCATGTGTTTGATAGTCTGTATTTCGTATTTGGATCCGAGCTTGGGTTTTGCATGTGTAAAATTGTTTTATACATATCAAATTAACAAGATTTAAAACTAATTTCCGCTGCGTTTTTCATAAAATTGGGATTTTATGACTTTGATAATCTTGTTAAAAGCCAACAAAAACAACAAAACAATTAACATAAAACTTTCTCTCCTCTCTCTCTCTCCATTGGATTCAACCAAAGGGGAAAAGGAACAAGAGGGAGAAGATTTCAAGTGCAAATCCTAGATAATCAAGGTTATTGTCGGAGGCTTGGGCTATGCAAGCTTGAGGACCTTCCCATTGAAGTTCTTGCCTTCCTACCATCCTCTCTTTCACCCAGATTTGATTCTCTTGAAAGTTATCCTAACATGCATGGACTTATAGTGACATGCATGCGTTTAATAGTATGTATTTCGTATTTGGATCCGGGTTTGAGTTTTGCATGTGTAAAATCAGTTTTATACATATCAAATTAACAAGATTTAGAACTAATTTTCGCTTCATTTTTCATAAAATTGGGATTTTATGACTTTGATAATCTTGTTAAAACCCAACAATGGCATCAAGAGCCACTTATACGGATGCATGCTTCATTAGACCCAAAAATTTTCGGGTTTATGGTGGGGTTTACCATATGGCCGAAAATTTTTAGGGGTTTTGGTTACCCCATGGTTTTTCAAGATTATACTTTACATGCATGTGGTAATCTTGAAAAACTAAGTCATTTGGATGATTGATTGTATTGTTTGGACAAAACCCGAAACTTTCGGAGGGTCAAAGGGGAACCATTTTGGGTCTTGTGTTATTGTATATTTGGATATGTAATAGAAGTTCATAACCTAGCCATGGCCTTGTGTTTGGTTGAATGTTTGTGTTGTGTTATATATTCATTCGATATGGTTGTAATTTATTTTGGTTGTGTAATTTATTTATTCTTTTCATTTGGTTTGTAATAATAAGCAGATTAGATGCATTTCTTTTACTAGAAAAATGTATTAGGATATATTTTTGTAAAAGAGGATTCAAGGAAGGAAGCCCAAATAAAATGGATGGAGACCACAACACGGGGTTGAACACTTGCAACATTTGAATGCGGGATCAAGTGGGAGTTCACCGACACAAGCATATGTCCTTTTGGGTCCCTTAGGAGAGACCTTTTGGCACACTTGTCTTCGGTCAACAAGTGTAGTCAACATTAGGAGGCTATGGTTATGAATTTGTGGTTGTATGTTTTACGCTTGCATGGTTGATTTACTGTTGTGTATGTTATTACAATTAGGATTGTTAACAACTTAAAATCAACAACTAGCATAAAATTGGTTCCTTAGAAATCGTTAGGTAATAAAATTGGTTTTATTAAAGGCTAATGATTTCATAATAAAATGGGTTTTATTAATAGGAACTTTGAAAATGGGTTTTTCAATTATGTACCTTACATTTGAATGCATGCAAATGGGAGGTACATAAAAGGTTTTCCAATCTAGAATTTAGAAAACTAAAATCCCTTTTATAAAATAAGTCGAACACCATCCTTTTATACAACACTCGAATCACTTGGGAACTCGATATGGGATGAAGGTCACCTAACCATGTTGGAGGAAACTTGTGAGTTTGAGGTGGGTTTACCATATTTGTGGGATAAAAGGTCACCTAACCCCTTAAATTGAAAACCATGTGAATAGGTTCACCGAAGCATGGCGTACAATGGTGTTGATGGAATTAAACATGCTGGCTAAACATAAAATGTTTAACGGATCCCATAAAACTAGAAGTTGCAAAGGGTTGCAATCGTCAAACGTTGACTACCTTGTTAATTTAAATAATAGGATAAAGGTCACCTAACTACTATTTGAATGTACTGTTGGGTTCTAGATTTTAATCATTAATTGTCTTGGAGACATAAAGGGTATTAACAATTAACATTATTGTTATCGAAAATACTAAAATTGAGCTTTGTTATATTTGTAGATGGCTGCAATCAACAATGCACCTAACGTTATTATTCCACCTGTTAATAACCTATCACTAAGATCTATTCTCAATAAGGATCGCCTAAACGATACCAACTTTATGGATTGGTATCGAAACTTGAGAATCATTCTCAAGCAAGAAAAGAAATACTACGTATTAGAGGATCCTATTCCCGATGAACCTAGCATTGACGATGTCCAAGACCATAACGATTGGGTTAAGCACAATGAGGATTCGGTGCAATTTTCTTGCCTCATGTTGGGAACTATGATTCCCGAGATTCAAAAGGATTTTGAACTTCATGGGGCAAACGACATGATCACCCAACTTAAGGAAATGTTCCTTACACAAGCTAGGGTGGAACGCTTCGAAACGGTTTGAGCGCTTCATGCATGTCTAATGGAAGAAACCCAATCGGTTTCATCTTATGTACTTAAGATGAAAAGCCACACTGATCGTCTCGAGTGCCTTAATTGTCCTGCCTCCAAAGAGTTAGCCACGGATATGATCCTAAATGGATTAACTAAAAGGTTTGAGACATTTGTTATGAATTATAACATGAATGGGTGGGACAATAGCGTTGGTGAGTTTCATGCAATGCTCAAGACGGCCGAGACGGGAATGGGTAAAAAGGTTTTACTTGTTCTCAAGATCAATGAGGGAGGCAATAGGAAGAGGCATCACCCGGAACCCAAGACAAAGGTTGGCAAAGGTAAGGGACAAGTCAAGGGCATGTTCAAAGGAAAGGCAAAAGCAGAACCACCCAAACCCAAAGGAAATAAGCTAATGGTTAGCGCGGAGGACCCGTGTTTTGGTTGTGGGGAGATACGTCATTGGATGAGGACTTGTCCAACCTATCTAAAAGAGTTGAAAGCTAAGAGGGATGCCGGGCAAACCTCGGGTACAACTTTCATGATTCATGTTGATCTTAACATTATTTCCTCTAACACATGGGTATTGGATACCGGATGTGGAACTCATATTTGCAATTTGTTGCAGGGGTTCAAAGGAAATGAAGGATTTAAGAAAGGAGATATTAGTCTCTTCATGGGCAATGGAGCAAAGGTTGTTATCGAAGCCCAGGGAGACTACACATTGAAGCTTCCAAATGGTTTGGAAGTTATTTTGAAAGATGTTTTGTATGTTCCTAATTTGACTAGGAACATTGTCTCCGTTTCTTTGTTAAGACAATATGGTTTTGATTTAATGTTTGTTGACAATGGTATTTGTGTTTTCATGGATAATGTCTTATATTTTAAACCAATGCCGTCTAATGGCATTTATGAATTAGTTCATGATAACACATCCTTTGATAAGATTTTGTTCCAATCAAGCACCAAGAAACTCAAAATGGATTTGAGTAAGACTTATCTTTGGCATTGTCGCCTTGGTCACATAAACAAAGATCACATACATACATTTCAAAAGAATGGACTTTTGGAATCAAGTGAAGATGATTCATTTGATAAATGCGAGTCTTGTATGTTAGGAAAGATGACCGAGGACCCCTTTAGTGGAACAAACGAAAGGGCAAAAGACTTATTAGGTATCATACATTCGGATGTATGTGGTCCTTTTAAGATAATGACAAGGAATGGTGAAAGATACTTCATTACCTTTATCCACGATTATAGTCGTTATGGATATGTGTACTTGTTAAGACACAAAGATGAAGCCTTTGAAATGTTCAAAGTCTTCCAAAATGAAGTACAAAATCAACTCGATAAAACCATCAAAGTACTTCGTTCAGATAGAGGAGGTGAATACATAAGTGATGCTTTCCAAGATCATCTTAGGAGTTGTGGGATCATCTCACAACTTACTCCAACCGGAACGCCACAACATAATGGTGTGTCCGAAAGGAGGAATCGAACTCTATTGGATATGGTTCGATCTATGATGGCTAGAAGCACATTGCGTCTATCAATTTGGGGTTTTGCTTTGCTCTCCGCGGCCCGTATTCTAAATATGGCCCCAACCAAGATAGTGGACAAGACTCCTTTTTAAATATAGAATGGAAAGGCTCCATCGTTATCATATTTAAAGGTATGGGGTTGTGAGGCTTATGAACAACACCCAAAACAAACTTGAAAGTCAATCCACTAAGTGTATCTTTGTAGGATATCCCAAAGACTCTGTGTGATATTATTTCTACAACCCAACCGAGCAAAAGGTATTTGTTGCTCGAAAGGTCGAGTTCTTGGAAACTAAGTTCCTTATGGTAGGTACTAGTAGAACGGTGGAACTAGAGGAGGATCAAGAACCACAAGCTGATACACGTTTGGTTGATACTTGCTATCAACAAGAGGTTGCTGATAATGATCAAATGGTTGATCAAAACACACAAAACGTTTGCAAATCCGGTAGAATTAGTCATCCACCCGAAAGATATGGATTTTTCATGGATGGATACTATGTGGTAGATTCGGATGAACCCACCACATACCGTGATGCAATGTCACAATCCGATTCTGACAAATATCTTGAAGCCATGAACGTTGAGATGCAATCCATGCATGACAACGAAGTATGAGATTTGGTTGTACCACCTCTTAATTACAAACCGGTTGGAAGTGGGTTTTCAAGAAGAAAACCGATATGCATGGAAACTTGGATACTTATAAAGAAAGACTTGTAGCAAAAGGTTTCACTCAAACTCAAGGGGTTGACTATGATGAAACTTTTTCTCCCGTAGCAATGCTAAAACCTATTAGGATATTGTTTGCCAGAGCCGCATATTATGACTTTGAGATATGGCAAATGGATGTCAAAACCGTTTTTCTAAATGGGCATCTTGAGGAAGATGTCTATATGGTTCAACCCGAAGGTTTTGTCGATCCATAACATCCTAACAAGGTATGCAAGTTAAAGAAATCAATCTATGGATTGAAAAAGCATCTAGAAGTTGGAATCATCATTTTGATGAAGAAGTTAAGAAATTTGGATTCATCAAAAATGGTGATGAAGCTTGTGTGTATAAGAAAGCTAGTGGGAGTGACGTAGGCTTTCACGGTCTAGTCAAACAATCAATTAAAAAGCATTAAATACCTATAATAAGTACGGGTAAGTAAGGTCGTCTCCACAGTAACTCAAGGAAAGTGCTAATTTTAATACTACTAATTTAATTGTTAACTAAGTCGGATAGACAATGTCAAGCAGTTTTTTTGGAAAAAGATTAATTAAAACTAACAATTACTTAAAAACGTTTTGTAAATAATATTAATGAAAAGTATTCATTCTAGGTTTGGTTAATGTGACATTCAACTTAATCCCAGATTCATTTATCTTGATTACGTAGTAATTACTAAACCTAGTAGTTGGATTGTGATGTCAAATGATACCCTAACCGAATTGATGACACAATTAAACTCGGTTTAGCTAATTACCAATAGAAGGACTAAGGACATGTTTCTAATATACGGTTCGAGTAAGGCGGAACTCGTTGTAAAGGGTTACACGGATGCGAGTTTCCAAACTGATCGAGACGATTCTCGATCACAATCGGGATATGTTTTCATTAAGAATGGTAGGGCAGTCTCTTGGAAGAGCTCAAAACAAGATGTGGTAGCATTATCCAACACAGAATCGGAATACATCGCCGCCTTATTGGCAGCTCAAGAAGCTGCATGGATTAGAAAATTCATTGCCGACCTAGGTGTGGTATGTACCATTCAGGACCCTCTAGAGATCTTTTGTGACAACGAGGGTGGGATTGCTCAAATCAAGGAACCTCGTGCACATCAAAAGACGAAGTTGAAAAAGGAAATATATGTATTCGCAAAGTTCTCACCGATCAAAACATTGCGGATCCATTCACGAAGCTTCTTGAAAGGCCAAAGCATGAGGGTCATACTTGTGCCTTAGGACTTCGATATTCTAGTGATTGGATACGATCGAATTTTGTATTTGGATATCGGAACAATTGTTATTTGGACTCATTTATATGATTATGGTTTATGATTATGACATTTTGAGTTATGTTCCATTTAACATGTTTAAATCCATGAATAAGTTACTTATTCTACATGTCTGTAGTCGTTCATATTTGTGGGAACTAATATAAAGGTAAGACTATTATGAACTTGGATTGGTGGATATTCATAAGGTATGTGTGACACCAGGTAAAATAAAAAGTATTATTATATTCCATATCGAGATTAAGAGATGTTTATACCGGGTTAAGTGAGAAGTTAAAAACGTAAATTAAGATATTGTTTTATTCTAAGAATGAAGATAATATATATAAAGGAAAGCACGTGAGAAGTCAGACCGAATAAGGAAATTTCGGTGGTAAGTTAGAAGAAACGAACGTTTTCGGTAAAACGTGCAAATATTCAAGCCGATATTCGAGATAATGTCCATAGGTGGACCCAATTGAATAGTGTATAGGATTGAAAACCGAGAACGAAGGAGAAAACGTGACTCAATTCGGAGTTATAACGCAGTGAGAAAATGGAAATTAGTACTTTCGAACACGATCGTTAAAGCACCTGTACCGATAAGTTAGCAAAAGTTAATTCCCTCATCATATTTTGAGGTTTATTATGTGAGTAAAATAAACCTAATAGATGCATAAGTTTGGATGGGTTGTTTTGGGAAAAAACAACTAAACTAGTTTTATGAAGTTTGTAGTAACACGGAACCGACACCGACATTAGAAAATGATCGATAATAACTTATTGTTGGAAATAATAAGTTAACGAGACAAATTTAAGTCGGGAACGGAATAAATATTTTGACGTAATGTATTTGGAAAATACAACGCCGCTTGAAGTAGCGGGATCGTGGAAGCGAGAGACCGAAACGCGATCGTGAAACTCGTTTAAAACCGCACCTATATAAGGTGGGTCACCCCACTTTTCACTCATTATTGATCATAAAAATCTGCATTTTAGAGAGAGAGAGAGGGTAGAGAGACGTTAGAGAAGTCCGGCACGGTGGCCGGAGGCCGGCGGTCCGGCGGTGGTGCGCGGTGGCCGGTGGTGGTCCGGCACGGTGGTCCGGTGGCGGCCGAAGCCCGTCTTTTACCCGGAACCATTTTTCGACATCCTGAACGTGATGGTAAGCTCCGATCGTCCTAATTTTTTGCTTAAGTTTGTTAAAAACGCGTTTTAAAATCTGTACAGATTGAGCAAGTTTTGGATGTCTGTAAAGATCCTTCCATAATGAGAGATCTAACGGTCCGATCATCTTGAATTTTTTACAGAGGGTAATCAATTTTAACGGTGGAGATGAGGATCCGGGATGTTTAAGTTGGGTTTCTAGCCTCGTTTTCGGACTCAGTTCGCTGGGCAGGTATTGAAAACATAGCTTTTAAGAAATGAATATTACCGGAGATCCGACCGTCGGATCAGGCTGAAATATTCGGTGAACCTTCCTAACATATGTATCTTTGATTCCACGAAAGGAATCGATGATCAGATGTCTCGATGGTGAGTTATAAGCTTCGTAAGTTACTGGTCAGATTCCAAACGAAAACAGTTTCTTAAATCGAGTTGCATGTAGGTTTTGAGGTGTCGTACAGACGATCCGAGACCAGAGAAACGTTCGTGACGCAAAAACGAACGCGTTGGTATATCCGGATTGCATTGCATGCGGGTTTTGAGTAGATTTCTAGACTCGAACTGTACGCTAGGAGGTATATATTTTATATCTGTAAGTGTTGAGAAAGTTATATAACGATAGATTATTATAAATATCGTTACCGGAAATAACTTGGACAATTTTGTGTAAATTTATGATATAAATATATATATGTATGTATGTATGTATGTATGTATACGATATTTGGACCAAATAAATTATTCAGGTAACCGGTTAATAAAAGTGTATTATAATTCTACGTAAAAATATATATACTTTTTATTAAATAACATCCATTTTTAGTTTCGAGAAATGTATTACTTACATAAAAATGGTTTGGAACTAAGTTTATAATTATACGAAAATTTGAAACATCCAGGTCGGTTACGATTTTCTAAAACGATAGAACATCGTAAATTAATCATTACAATTATGATAAATAAGACACGTGAGGATAAACGGGTTAAGTTAGAATACGTTCCTACTTGTGTATGTATTATGCGTTAATACATTTTGTATTAAACATAGGAAATCCAGTTATCATTGGATGACTGTTGTTAACATCTTGCATCAACTGGTTGTGTATCATCTCGTATGTGTTAATTGTGCTTAGACAAAGGTGAGTTTCTCATAAATCCCCACTATTTTGACACATTTAAATGATTTTATAAATGTTTTGGGGGAAAACACGTTTGGGTCAAAACGCATTTTATCTTGACAACTATGGTATTGGAGTGACTTTAAATTTGACCAATATGGTCGGGCTGTAATGGGTAAAAATCGGGAACAATTCCACAGCCTTTTAATCATTAACTGTTAAAAAGGCATAGAAATATTGATAGATCTATCGAGGTGACGCCCTAGCATCACCGATCGCGCCGGTGGGGTAAGTGATAAATATTTCGATTGTTGTACGCTTTGATTATAGATTTAAGGGACTCATACATTTGTTATATTCCTTGCTAGTCTATAACTATCACACTTGTTAAATAAAGTGTTGAATTTTATGCACTTTCGTTTCTATAGCGAAAGGTGGGCCAAATGGTCTTTCATGGTAAAGCGAGGACCGGTGTGAAAATTTGAATAACTTTCGTGTATAAAACGAAAGTAGACCTTGGTCTAGTAAATGCAAGGTAATGAAATGACTTCAGTCTGTACGGACGAAGTGGTATTTATGGGAATAATTAAACAAAGAAAACATTTCTTTCAATGAAATAAATGTGAAGTGAAATACAAAAGTTAATAATGATATTCCCATTGATTAAAATGAAGAAATAATTGATGTAAAAGCCGAAAGTTGTTACATCATGGTTTTTAAATTGAGAACTCTCCAACCTTTGTGTTGACAAAATTATTTTAAACGTGTTTTCAGGTAAATGAAAACCCGAGGCTTCGTGGAGATGATGTGGGAAAAACAAGTTTGTAATACTTGAATGTTGGACTTCTATATTAAACAAAACGTGTACTCTGACACGTGTACTTTATGACATTTTATAAAGAATAAAAGTCCAACTTGTTTGTGAATATGTTGTGCTTAAATATTGATGGGTTAACAGCGTTTGTCACCGCCCAAATTAGTTGATTAAGTCTTAAATTGTTATATTAAGGTTTTTGGGGTGTGACAGTATGAATATAGAGCAAGCGTTGCTGCCAAGGTTCATAGATATTTATGGGATATAAATATCGGACTGACCTGCTCTCAAATGTTACTACATGGAATCCTTTGATTGATCATAAGTAAATTTGAGTAAAGGTGAATATCATAGTATCCTCCGACCTGAGATACATATTGGGTCTTGATATTCACCATATATTATACTTTAACTTAGTTCTTCGCTGCTCTGAAACAAGACAGTACATAAGGCTAAGATCAGGTTTAGTACAAGGTGATTGTGAGTGACGTATGTAGTCAAAAGGAGATTTGTCCCTCTTATTCGTTGAGGGTAAGATGTCTAAGGCCTGGTAAGTTAAATTAACAGAGAATGATCACTCTATGTCTCTGGATTTGACATGGCATATTAGACAAAAGGATAAATGATAGATTCACCTAAATCATTTCAAGTAAGGGACTTGAAGGGGATGATGTTATTGAATGGCACTTCGTCATGCGTATTAGGTGTAGTAAACCGTAGTTAGGCGGTATTTGCTACCTGCATCAATCTTCTATGTATCTAGTGCAAGTGGGATATTGTTGGACTCGGTATGCCCTACACACATATTATTATTGATGTGGCTAGTACGTCATGATCCAGGTCGGGTCACACCCAATAACAAGTTAGACAAACACCAATAATATTTGTTTATATATATGATATGATCATAACAAATGGATATTAACACTTGAGTTATTTGGAAAGGAGTTTCTAACTAATATGTACTTGTGAAATAAATAAATCATATGGATGATTTATACTTTGAGAGAGAGCATTTCATATTCTAATTTAAGATGGTTAAGTGACAATATGTTAAGCATGTTACCTATAACGTGTCATTGTGTATAACACAAAGCATTGTGTATGACACAATATAACTGTGTATAACACAAAGCATTGTGTATAATACAATGTAAGTTAGATTTGGAAAATTTAAAATAATAATAAGAAAGGAAGGAGGGACCGCCCCCCCCCCCCTCTCCCTCTTGTTGTCTGTAGTTTATTATTATTTAGAGATGGTGGGTACATGCAAGGAGGTTAATTGGGTATCTTGGGAGGTGCCTTCAATGACCTCCCAACTCTTTCTCTCACACAAAAACAACACAAGTAACATAAAACTTTCTCTCATCTCTTCGTCTCCATTGGATTCGGCCAAAGGGAAAAAGAAACAAGAAGGAGAAGATTTCAAGTGCAAATCCTAGCTAATTATGGTGTATAGTCAGAGGCTTGGGGTATGCAAGCTTAAGGACCTTCCAATTGAATTTCTTGCCTTCCTACCATCCTCTCCTTCACCCGGATTTGATTCTCTTGAAAGGTATCCTAAAATACATGGACTTATAGTGACATGAATGTGTTTGATAGTATGTATTTCGTATTTGGATCCGTGCTTGGGTTTTGCACGTGTAAAATCGGTTTTATACATATCAAATTAACACGATTTAAAACTAATTTCCGCTGCCTTTTTAATAAAATTGGGATTTTATGACTTTGATAATCTTGTTAAAACCCAACAGTCTAATCGTCTCTTCACTATTTTTTTCTGAAACCTTTGAACTAACAAAACCCTGCCAAAATTTCTTCTGTTCATTCCATAATTTTGATTGACATTCGGATATTTATTTGTTGATTGTTAGGTAATGACGATCAAGATGGTACCCGTATTAAATATTTGGTATGAAAATTGGGCTTTACTCGTTAAACGTCATCGGACTGCAATTTACCTAAAATTGAAATTTAGTCTGAGTGTAAAATCAAAATTAATTGTTTTCATTATATCATTGATGGTTCATCGATGATAATGAATCTGATTTTAAACTATATAATGTATGCTGGTAGATTTCCAGATTTCATATCAGTCTTTTTAATTTCTGAAGTTCATTTACTTTGGGCTTGGACTATACATCAGATTCGTTCAGTGCCATTCATTAGTCTTGTGAAGAATGAGTTCCATTCTTTATTTATGGTTAACGAATGAGCTCATTCATTTATAATCTTTAGGAATGAACCCATTCTTTGTTTTTCATAATGAATGAAGGTCACAACTAATGACGAATGACTTAACGAATGTCCCCATTAGATAAAGTAAAAAGAAAAGTGTCTATTCGTTAATAATCCTTAACGAAAGTGAGAAAATTTCATTCGTTAGATATAACGAATTAGGAAAAAAATTATCTTTTAATGTTATATTGCTAATATTAACTTATTTGTTTATATAGAAATGGCAGAAAACATTCAGGAAATTATCCTAGAAGGCCAGAAAGAACAACAACTTAATCAACATGCTCCAATTGCTGAACAGGCTCAAGCTGCACATGCTGTTAATCTAGATGCTCAACTGATAGCTAAACCAGAAGTTGAGGAGTTTCTGCTACTTGACTAGGACAAGAAGCACAACATTTGTGTATTCTTTGAAGATGACTTCTTCGGACGTGCAATGTTCGGAGATATGATCAGTTTCTTTAAGTGCTCCAGGATCTACGTGGCCATTTCTACTGACGTATTTGTTCACCAGAGCATTATTAGACCATTTTGGGATACAACTAGATATTTGGCTAATGAGGATCATATTGTGGCGAGGGTTCAGGGAAAGACGATGACGGTGGATATTCCGGTGACATTTACGGTCTTGACGTTTTAGGATATAGTAGATGATAAATATGAGTTTGATAGCGAGTTGATTTGTTGTTTGTTTGGTAGGTTAAAGTATACCGGGGACTTGTCGAATTCTATGTATAACAAGGCTTATTTATGTGAACAATACAAGTATCTATTGCACGTTTTGATACACTGCCTTGGGGGGGGGGGGGGGGGAAGGAGGTTATGATGAGTGTAGGGTAATCCTCCAATCGGATTTTCTTGCTCTTATTTTGAACAAGCCGTTTAATTTTTCAGAGATGTTCTTCTGCCATTTAAAGGAGAACTGCACGACGAGGAAGCATACGTTTATGATGTACCAGAGGTTTCTCCAGTTAATTATTAACCACTTAGAGCCGAATTTGGTGACACACCCAGAAGTGGAAGAAGATTTAATGGTTCTATAACCCTTATACGAAGACACTATGAGTAGAATCAAAACATACATGGGTCAGACATCACAGACCAAACCACGTTACAAGGGACTGAATGGTCATCTAGATTATGTAGATTATATTGCTCTACCTAATGACCGTTGGATCCATAACGACTCAGATTCAGAAGGTGAAAGTGATGGTAGTGAAGGTGGTTCAGCTGATGATGTAGCTTGTAAACGAAAAGGGAAGGCGGTTATGGTTGAAAAGAAGAAGAAACAGCGAATCCGTCGTGTTTCGGGAGTTGAAACACAGGATACACCTTCTATTCCTGTTAATGTATCTACTCCACCGGCTTCGGTGATTCCTACTACTCCTAGTTCACTGATGATTAGAGTTATTACTACATCTTCTACAGATTCCTTTTATTCCTTGACCCGTTTTATCATCGCTGCCTACTCCACAGCAACAATTGTTGGTACCAACGAGTCCAACACTTCCAGCTCAATAGAACTCAGGGACTGATGCAGCTTGTTCATCCCAAATTTTATAATCTTTCAGTACAACACCAAATGTTCCAGTTGCTGAACCTGATTCACAAGCAAGAAAACCAGATGGCGGCGGACATGTTATTTCAAGAACAAATGAAGTTAGTGCAACGAAATATGATGAGACATGTACAGTTCCTTAAACGAGAGAACCGGTTATTACGTGACCTGGTCATTGCTAAGGGGGGGCGAAGTGGGATAAACAGGATAAAGACCCTGTAAACAAGACACGCTGAAAAAGTTGATAGGGGATGACGAGGATAAAGACCCTGAGGTTGGCAGATTTGTTCAACAACTAGGTGGTGGTGCCTCATCATCTGGTAAAGCTACAGCACAAGGTGATAGTGACATGCAAATAGTAGTATATAAAGATGCTACTAATGTGCAACCCGTGAATTCGATCAAGTCGAACATGATATTATTTGCGGATGAGAGGGTCATCATGATGAGTATGGTAAACGCGGATGAGATCGAAGTAGGTGAGTTTGTTGATCATTCACTAATAAAGGAACAAATAGCCTTGCTTCTAGGATTGAATGAGGAAGCAGTTGAGGAATTGGAGAAGGAAGAGGATGTAGAGATGTTTGATGCTAAGGAGGTGAGCTCTGATACGAGTATTCCGGCCGTGAATACATCGTTTAATTATGATGATATAGAGGTCGAAGGCACGACATCTGAGGAATATCTCGAGATGTACACGCGTACTAATACTGATGAAGGAATTCTATTCTTTACTACTGAGCATTTAAAAGCACCTGAAGAACGTATACAAAAGGTGAAGGAGAAGGGTAAGGAGAAGGTGTCTGAGACAGAAACACAACGATCTTCTGATGGTATGCTTACACATAACATGCTAAAAATGAAGAAGTTGATCGAGGCCTTGCGGTATAATGAACGTGAGACTTACAAGAAATCGAACGCTCGAGAATATGCATACCAGATGAAGAAATTCGTGAGTGTGATGACGGTGAAAGGTAACATTGTTTCATGGAAGTACGACTCAGATTTAAAGGTATATGTGGTTAAGCTGGAGCACGGGATACTACACTTTAAGTGTATTACTGATGTGCTAACAATGCCGAGGTGGGACGTACGTACAATTGCAAATAGGCCACTCATGAATCGAGGTAACAATCAGTGGACTAAATGGTTCTGTCAACATTTGTTACATGAAGTAAGATATGGGTTTAAGTATTTCAAGCCTCAAGTGCCGACTCAGAAGTGCATTGACGAGATTGACTTGCGCACTGGTTGGAGAAAACTTGTTGATACACGTCTTGAGCGTCTCGGTCTTTATAATAGTGTTATTATATTATTGATAATATAAGGGGTATTTCGGTAAATACATCCCCATTCACTCTAATGTAAAGCTTAATCGTTACCCCGTAACGAATAAGCTACATTTGTTATGTTTGTAAGCCACATTCGTTAACTCTGATTAACGAATGTGACAACGAATGAAGGGCATTCGTTAGTAACTGATTACAATTACTAATGTATAACGAATGAGGATGTTTATTCGTTAGGTTTAATGCAACGAATGACACATTCGTTAAGGTTAAGTTAACGAATGTGTCATCGTCTATATATATTGTAACGATTATCAGTAATTGTAATCAGTTCGTTATTTTATCCATTCTGCCTCGTTACTCAGCCCAAATACTCTCTTAATACACACCGTTCACACACTAACCTTATTCAACCTAATCGTATAAATCAATCAATGAAGAACACAATGTCATCATCGGTCTAGATCCTTCTAAGATCTCTCAAGTGGTATCAGAACCATTAGATCGGATCTTCGTGTTAAGTCATTGATTAATGATATAAATTCATCACAGATTTGATCGATTTCGTTATAAATTGATATGAATCAGTGTCTAAATATGTTCCTGTGAAACAGAGTTACAAGTTACAAGAGTAATTGACCTCTATTAAGTATAATTGATCTAAGAGTTAAAGTAATTGAATGTTTAATGGTGGATTGAGTAGGATTTGAGTGTTAATAGGACTGAATTGAATTGAATTGACGTTAATGGCGGATTAACGTAAAGTTCAATTGAGTCAGGATTTGGAAGGTTTGTAGAAACGGACTGATATATTGAGGTTCGGATTTGGATTCCGAGTAGTTTTGAATATGTTTTGTTGAATTTGGACAAGTTTGGACAAACTTGGACTTAGGATTAGTTCATCAGTTTGAAGACTGATTCGTTAATCAGGTTGAAGACTGATTCGTTAAGGATTAACTGATTATTCATTAAATTTCAATCGAACATTCTCTAATCATATTCGTTTCATCATTCGTTGATCCTCATTCGTATAAACATTGTTACATTCGTATTATCATTCGTTACCTTTTCAACACTCACATTTGTCATACATTCGTTAGATGGAGTAATTCACATTCGTTACTCTTTCGCATACCTGTCATTCGCTAAACAGTGTTCATTCGTTAAAACAGTGAACAGTGAGATATTTGTGAACAGTGAATTTAGGTATTGAATTTTTGACAAGTTTAGTACCTTGACTTTTCAATCTTGTGACAACATGGCTTCTCAAAATTCCACGTATTATGCTTTAGCAACACAAAACGCGTTAGTGCAACAGACGTTGACAATGAACAACGAAATTGGTTCACACAACAAATGTCCAAAACTCCTGAAATTGTCTGAATTTGCTAGTTGGGAACCGAGGTTTCATGCTCATCTTGGTTCGGTACATCCAAGTAGTGTATGTTTTCTAGATGTAGTTTACAAAGCACCTCTTCTAGGAAGTGACACACTTGGTTGGACTGCGAAATATCATGAGCATTATGAAGCTCGGGAGAATAAAGATTATGAAAGTGAGACCAAAGCTTACTCTACTCTCACGATGGCATTGCCCGAGCAAATCTTTCAACAGTACAACACTATAAAGACCTGTGCCTCTTTATTTGCTACTTTGAAGACTCGAAGCTTGGGAAACACACTCGAGAGTAAAAAGACTTTAGTGAAATTTCAGTTTTGAAATTTTACTTTATTGAAAAATGAAACTGTGGAAGAGATGATAAGTTGGTTCTGTCATCTTGTGGTGGAAATGACTACTGTTAATCTTGAACCGACTGAGGTGGACAAGATTGAAACCTTGAAGAATGCATTACCACCTTCGTATTATACTTTCTTACTGGTGTTAAAGGAGAATGGTTATTTTTGAAACGATCAACTCACTACTGAGCAATTCATTAACAAGATAGAAGAAAGAGAATTTGACTTGAAATGCCAAACTTCTTTGAAGTATAATCAGAATCAAAATCCTTCTCTTTATGGTGGTTCATTACTTGCTAATAATTCTTGAAGCTCAGTCCCAATCACTGCATTCTTTACACAGACATCTCAAGAAGAGTCTTCTAGTGGTAATAGCTCACCTAATGTATGCTTTATGGCATCCAATGCCAACTCAGGTTCAAATGCAAGTTCCTCAAGCTCTTTGCCTAACATAAACCTTAAAGAAGCAGAGCAAAAGTTTGCATTTGTTTGTGCGTTCATGACATCTTACGAATAACTTGTTGGGATAAGATTGCTACCAGTGAATTGACCGATGAGGATTATGACTAGATCAACCCCGATGATCTTGAGTTGATGGATCTTAAGTGGAATATGCCAATGATTGTCAGGAAAGTGAAAAGATTCATGCTACGTATGGGAAAAGATCTACCCACTCTAAACAAAAGAGTTGGGTTTGACAAATTGAAGGTCAAACGCTATAATTGTGGAGATTTTGGTCATTTCGCCAACGAATGTGATAAACCGAGGAAGGAATATTCGGGTCCACGTAATTCTGAGAGAACTTCAGGAAAGAATTCGTCTGGAATTGATCATAATAAGAAGAATTCATCAGATGGTGACCAGAATAAGCCGACCAACTCGCAAGCTCTTGTTGCCAATGAAGGTGTGGAATAGTTTCAACGACTACTGGGAAATCAAGCCAACCTTGCTTTGGTATAACTGGCTAAACAGTTTGAAGATGTGAGTGGTGATAACTTATCTGAGGGAAGTGACACGTCTGATTCAGAGACTGATTCTGATCATAGTTCACCTGAGCAAACCGAATCTTTTGCTTGTATGGCAAAGATTGAAGAGGCATGTCCTAAATCTTCACTTAATGTATCTGTTAGTGAATCAAAAGAGACAGTAACTTCCCAAGTGGTTACTGAGTGTACTGATTGTGTTGAACTTAAAGTCAAACTTGAGTCAACATTACAACAGAGCACTTCTCTCACAAAACAGCTTTTTTCAGTCAATGAATGTTACAGACAAAAATCCAAATTATTGGAGCAATCGACACTAAAAATTAAAAATTTGTCTATTAGCAATCATGACCTAAAAGCTGAAGTTAATTCTAAAATTGTGGTTGTTGAACAACATTTCAAGGAGATTCTCAGACTCCGAACCTGCATTTCCAACTTAGAAAATGAGATTTTGGAATTAAAAAATAAACTTGGAAAATTTCGTGATTCCTCATTTCTTTAAACGAGATTATTGAAGTCAATAATAATCACAAGAAAAATGGTAAAGAAGGATTGGGTTATGTTGAGATTCCCACTCCTTTCAAAGGAGATTACATTAGCTTTCCTGTTGTAGAGCAATCTACAAATCCAGAATTGCCGGTTGTTGACTCAGTCAAATCTGAAAATGTTGAAACAACTAAAGAAACAACTCAAGAACCAATTCATATTAAGAGTAATTCAGTTTTTACTAAAAATGATGGTTCAATTGAAGAATTAACAGAACCAGAAGTGATTGTCAAAAATGATAACATACCTTCTGACAATCACATTCTATGTGAAACTAAGGATTTTGAACAAGCTGTTTATGGTTCAAAGCCCTCGGGTGATTCATTGAAACAATTTAAGGTATCTTCTAAAGTAAAGAAATCAGACAGCCCTTCAGTGTTTGATGAGGATTTGATGAAGTTTATCAATCCTCAACCTGAATCTTTCAATGGGAAAATTTTAAGTTAAAAGGTTTATCTAAAGTATTTTCGGATAAGGAAGTTCCATTGAATCTTCTGAAGCCCTAAATGATTAAAAGTGTCTTTCAAGATGATACTTCAAAAGTACTGAACTTGAACGAAAGTTTTACAAATTAAAATCAAAGAATATTCAAGTAAACCTTATTGCCAAAATGATTAACCCTATAAAGTTTGTGAAATCATCAGGAATGGAGGATTCATCGAATTCCACCAATATTGAATTTTATAAAAATAAAAGGGGATTAAAACATGAAGTTTCAAAGACAGTAACTATTGAAAAACCTAATGTTGATATTCCTCCATGTTTGCCCAAAAACAAGACAAGCGTTTCACCACAAAAATGCTTAGACACTCATTTGGGTTTTAAGTGTGGTGAGCTGGTCATGTCTCGAAGAAACGAAAATCCAAGGTTAACGATATAAAGTCATTATCTAAGCAACCGAATCAAATGGTTGAAATGAATCATAAAGTGAAAGAAACTCAAGTTGATGATTCATTCATAATGTATTCAAACGTCCACCCGAGAAAAGTGGTTCTGGTTGAATTTCCTAATGTAATTAACAAATTCGTTGACCGTGCTCAACCTATTTGTAGAAACACGGACTCGGGAATAATCCATGATAGTTATCTGAAGAAGAAAACCAAGAAACCAGTCACATATTCTCAAGTACCAAACAAAAGTGTTAACTTAAATTTTATCTCCGAAAATCTCAAAAGGAGAGCCCAAGACTAAGTCTTGGGTTGCCATTTTGAACTAATCATATTACGTTTTGTGCAAAGTTCATCCATGTCTGTATCAGGTCACAAGTGGATATTAGGCAGGGGATGCTCTCGGCATATTACGGGCAACCTTGATCTTCTTAATAATGTCAAAGATATTCAGGGAGGTTATGTGGCTTTTGCTGGTAATAACGGTGGGATGATTACTAAAGAAGGAGAGGTTTCAAACGGGACAGTTACGTTTGAGAAAGTTAATTATTGTGAAAAAGTGGATCACAATCTCTTAAATGTCTCACAGATATGTGATAGGAAATATACCACGATTTTCATAGACAAAGAATGTGTTATCCTTCAACCGGATACACAATTCCTGAAGAAATGGTTGTCATGCGATCACCTCGATCAAATGATATTTATATACTTGACATGAGTGTTAATGTAAATGTTTCACCATCTGCAACGTGTTTTGTCTCCAAAGCCACGGAGAAAGACTCGATTCTATGGCATCTACGCATGGGGCACATCCACGTTCGCAAGATGAATCATTTAATCTCAAATGATTTGATGTATGGTGTACCCCTCAAGAACTTCAAGTTAAATGATCATTGCGTTGCATGCAAGAAGGGAAACCAAAAATGAAGTCACACCCATGCAAATCGATTAACTCGATTATCAAGCCACTGGAACGACTTCATATGGATTTATTCGGTCCAGTGAATCGTGCCAGTATCGCTGGTGATTTGTATTGCTTGGTGGTAGCTGATGACTTCTCAAGTACTCATGGGTTTTATTTATGGGTTCGAATGATCAGACACCAGTTTTAATTCAGAACCTTATCATAAAGATCGAATCGCTTTACAAACTGAAAGTGAGACGAATTCGTAGTGATTATGGAACTGAGTTTAAAAATAATGTATTGGATTTTTTCTGTATTCAAAAGGGAATACATCGGGAAGTCAGTGCACTGTATGTTCCTCAACAGAACGGTGTGTCTGAATGGAAGAATCGAACGTTGATAGAAGCTGCTAGAACAATGCTTGCTGATTCTAAGCTTCCCGTTCAATTTTGGAACGAAGCTGTGAATATGGCTTGTTACACGCTGAATCGCGTTCTAACGGTAAAGAGGTTCAAGAAAACGAGTTATGAACTTCTGAATAATCGTAAGCCGAATCTAAAGTATTTGGAACCATTCGGGTGTCCATGTACGGTATTGAAGAGAGATGCCGGTAAGTTTGATGAAAAGGCATTCGAGGGTTACTTTTTAAGTTGTAATTCTCCTAAAAAGCGTATCTTCAATATCTCTTCGGGATGTGTAGAAGAATGGTATCACGTAGACTGTCAAAGTTATACTACAACTCCAGCCGATACAGGTCCTGATTGGATGTTCGACTACGATGGCTTATTTAATTCATTTAACCTAGTGGTTGATGAAATTTCTGAAGATTTTATCCGATCGTATTTGGAAGAACGATGTCTTCCTATTCCTAGTTCTTCTTCCGTTGATGTGAATGAAATTCCTAACGTATCAGAGACATCTAATGATGCTTCTGAGTCTTCCGATGATGCTAATTTTGTTGATTCGTCTTCAGTTCCATTGGATGAATCTCAAGAAACAAACGAGCCAATTCTAGTTGAAGATATGTCATCAACTGTCTCTTTAGACACAGAAGAGGAAAATATCACCAATCTTGGTGATAATGTATCTGTGCCTGCGAATCCTTCTTTAAGGATTCACACGAATTATCCGCAGGAACAGATAATTGGGAATGTGAACGACGGTGTTCGAACAAGACACCAATTGGCTAATGTATGTGACGATGCGATTGATTGTAACTTATCTCCTACAGATGATTCGGTTTTATGTGCTTATGCAGATTTGAACTCAATGGGGATTCTAAATATTACACGATACACTTTCTTTTTATCTCAGATAGAACCGACAGGTGTCACAATGGCACTCAAGGAACCATCTTGGGTTGAAGCTATGTAGCTTGAGCTGAAACAGTTGATTAGACTGGCAATACTGACGAAATGGGTTTACAAGTGGAAGAAGGACGACCGTGGGGTTATCGTGATAAACAAGGCACGATTGGTTGTTCTTGGTTATACAATAAGAAGGCATTAACTACTCCGAAGTATTTGCTCCTGTGGTACGACTGGAAGCTATACGTAACTTTCTTGCCTATGCAGCCTACAAGAACTTTAAGGTTTATCAGATGGATGTTAAATCAGCATTCTTAAATGGAGAGATTCATGAAGAAGTGTACTTGAAACAACCTCCCAGCTTCGAGGATCCAAACAATCCAGAGCATGTTTATAGCTTAAACAAGGCTCTTTATGGTTTACACCAGGCCCCGAGAGCCTGGTACAGCATGTTGGCTGACCATTTGATACATTGCGGATTCAAGAGGGGAACTGTGGATTGTACTTTATTCTACAAGAATGTTGGTGAAGATCTGCTCCTCGTCCAGATTTATTTGGACGATATTATTTTTGGTTCGACAAACGACAGCTTGTGCAAAGATTTAGAGACGACGATGCAAACCAAATTTGAGATGAGTTTGATGAGGGAGATGAGCTTCTTCTTGGGATTGCAAGTTCACCAGTCTGATTCCGGGATCTTCATCCATCAGACCAAATATGTGAACGATATCTTGAGCCGATTCAGGATATCTGACGACAAAATCCCTTCGACACCTCTTCCCGTAGGTCACAATTTTTTACTGGATGAATTGGAGGATATCGTTGGTCCGACCTTATATCGAGCGATGATTGGTTCTCTTATGTATTTGACTGCATCACGTCCTGATATAATGTTTGCTTTTTGTTTATGTGCCAGGTACCAATCGAGTCCCCGAGTGACTCATCTGGCGGCAGTTAAGCGCATCTTACATTATTTGAGGGGAAATCCCGACATCGGGTTATGTACCCCATGGACGATAAGTTTGATCTCACGGCTTATACTGATTCAGACTACTGAGGATGCAAGATCAACTTCAAGTCTACAACAGCGGGTTGCCAATTCTTAGGAAACCGACTTGTTTCCTGGCAGTGTTAGAAGCAGACAACGGTCACAACTTCTACAGCCGAAGCAGAGTATGTGGCGGCCTCGAGTTGCTGTTCACAGGTTCTCTGGATCCAGCAGCATCTGCGGGATTACAGTTTGAAGTTTCTTACTACTCCCATTTACATCGACAATTCAGCTGCTATTTCGATCACCAAAAATTCAGTTCAAGAATCTAAAACAAAACATATTGAAATCCGTTATCACTTTATACGTGATTGCTTTGAAAAGAAACTAATTGATATTGAAAAAATACATACGGATTTTCAAAAGGCTGACCTTTATACCAAGGCATTTGATAAAACACGTTTTTAATATTTACTTGGTATAAATGGTTTGAAAAGATTAACTGATATTCAATAGCTCAGTTGAATCATTTTATTTTCATTTTTCTTGTTTATTTTCTGTTTGTAGTTTTTAGGGTGAGAAAAAGTATAAAAATCCAAAAATATTGTGGTTTTAAGTTTGTACTGAAAAATTAAAAACTCCAAAAACATTCAAATATCGAAAAATGCAAAAACATTAAAAAAATGCTCCTCAAAATGAGTCTTGAAGCAAAAAGGGAAAATGATAGTATATTGGTCATTTGGTCCTAAGTCCATTAAAAAGTAAGTAATAAAAGACTGTGTGCTTAATTGCATTTATGTATTGGTAGGTCTTTTGACAAACAAGTACGGACTAGTAAGTGATATACAAATAAATTGTTGAATATACATGGAGATTGGTTCTATAAAAGGTCTTGATAATGATGGCAGAAATGTAATAATCCGGTCATACTCAAGCCTTCCAATCAATTTGAAAATAGTTTTAAGAAAAGGCTTCTAGTTGGTGGTTAACGCTTCAACGATGTATAGTCTTATGGACTTAAATCCTGTATTGATGGGATGCTTTAGGGTTCCTGACTCCATTGGGTCTTTATGCGGTTTTACATCTGGTATTCATTTCGATGAATATTAAAAATGTTTGAAAAAGCGAACCCGCAGTGTAACTGCTTAAGTCTCTAAACTTGATCACAAAAAGTACTTCGTGTACAAAATGAATTACATGCTTGATCTAACCACGCTGTGAGTGATACATTGTCCCATTGCTCGCGTCTTATTACCATTTAGAAACGGACCACAAGGGACACAATGTCTGTAAACCAACAGATGAAGTCGTGCATACTCATCCATGGGAACGGACCTTAGGGTATTGCTTGATAACGGGGGTATGTCTTGTAGTGGGGATTATGGACTATGATGCTTAAAAATAATCATTTAACATCAAATTGATTCTAAGTTTTATGTCAAGTTGGGGTGATTTGGAGAAAATCAAATTAAGCCCGAATCAAGATTTGAACTAATCAATTCTGATGTTTGTGCTTAATCGAACAATCGACTTAACACCAGTCATAATAAAAGCTTAAAAGAAAGCTGTGATGGACGAAAATTTTGATCAATATGATTCCCTGTTCGACTCACAAAAATATGTACTTCATTTATAGTTTAATTGTTTACTGCTTTACATTGTTTGTTGATTGGAAATTTTTCAAAATTCAAAAACATTTTATTTTTTCTGCTTTATTTTTGATTTACCGAGCTGGCGAAAAATTCAAAACAAAAATAAAAAAGTTGGTGCCCCAAATTTTTAAGTTAATTCGTGCTTAACGTATTTACAACTGGTATCAGTTGATATTAACGTAAAAATCCGTTTTAAGTTAAACATTACCAAACTTTGATGGACCGGGTATTTTCAAAGTATGCTATTTTAAACCTAATTGGTTTTTAATTGATTATTTAAACCATTTACAAAACCCTAATTGGTTTTTAAATGATTATTTAAATCTTTAATGAGATTTAATCTCATTCGTTAATGGTATTTGGTTATTCGTTAACTTTGGTTTAACGAATGTCAAGCCTTTTTGTTATTTATACATAACGAATGATCTCATTCGTTATGAAAGTCATTCACTTCCGTTGTGCATAACAAATGGAAGGCATTCGTGTAAACAGTTAACGAATGTAATGATAAAGTATCATTCGTTGATTGGTTAACGAATGAAGATCTAAGTCGTTTAAACTTTGAACGAATAAGGTTTAATTTAACGAAGAGAATCAGATTCGTTATATGGATAACGAATAAGGTTCTTTTAATTTAACGAATAAGGCCATTCGTTAGTTCAAATTTGAACGAATGACCTCGATATGTGTGTAATAATTGAAGGTTTATAATCCCAATGTAGACGAATGAATCGTTATTCGCCTTTATACTATTTCATCTTCCTCCTAAAGAAATTGTTGCAAATTTTTCTCAGAAATCCCTATCGGCATATTAGATCTATTCACTAATATCTCTATATTCTACAGGTATTGGCGAGCACGATGATATTAAAATGAGGATGTTTCTGTGGAATTTTAGGGTTTAATTGATTGATTTGATAATCGGTTATAAACCAAACTGTTAACAACTTAAAAACTCAAATTTTGATGAAAGTTATGATAGTTAATCAACGATTTAATGTATTAAACGAGTTTCCGATTAGATTCATAGAGTTTGATTGTGAAATTGTTATGAATTCAATGGGTTTATTGACGATGTTCTTCGTCATTGACTGAACTGAGTCAAAATTGATTGTATTTTTTACTGTTGATAGTCAAATGTTAATGTATTACAGATTCATTATTCAATTAACGAATGTTCAACAGATTCGCTGTTCATTTAACGAATGATCAACAGATTCGTTATTTGATTGACCAACTCATTTGCTATGATAACGATTGAGATTACAGGAATTATTAACGAATAAGACTTAATTCGTTAAATGTAACAACAAATAAGATTGATTCGTTAGATATTAACGAATGTGATAGAATCGTTAGATATGTTATAACGAATGAGATACTCATTCGTTAAATCAGTATGATATTCTTGAATATTTTACTAATAGTTTATTCTTATTAAACAGAATGGCTGACGAGATCATTCAAAATCCAGCTCCCTAGCAACAACTAGAGGTTAATCCAGAGCAAGAACCTGAGGTTCAGGCTCAAGAAAAAGTAGATGAACCCGAGCAAGCTCCTGTTCTGTTATCGTGGAATAAAAGTCACAATATTTGTGCCTTTTTAAACTATAATTTTGAAGATTCACCTATTTTCAGAAGGATGATTAATTTCTTGATATGTTCCAGGATCTACAAGGCTATATCGACACAGACTTTGGTTTACCAAAGCATTATACGGGCCTTTGGGGATACTGGTAGGTTTAATGAAGCCGAGAACCAGATAGATGCTGTCATTCAAGAGAAACGTGTGGTGATTGATGTGGTGGTAATTAAAGACGTTTTGGGATTTGTTGATACCGTGGATGACCGATGTGAGTTTGATACATAGATTGTTTGGAAGGGTGAGATATAATGGAGATTTGGAATAATCTATGTATAACAAGGCGAATTTGTGCGAACAGTACAACTATTTGCTGCATGTACTGATACATTGTCTCTGTGGACGAAAGGGAGGATTTGATGAATGCCGAGCAATGCTGCAATCCGCTTTTGTTGCCTTAGTGCTAAACAAACCGTTCAATTTCTCTGAATTGGTTTTTTAGCACTTAAAGGAGAATCTCACAAGCCGTCACAAGTTTTTAATGTATCCTAGATTCTTGCAGCTGATGATTAATGATCTCCAGCCTACTTTATTTAGAGATCCAAATGATATATTGAAGCTGGACCATATGAATGTTGAAACCCTGAGACGATTACGATCTTACCGTGGTCAAAGTATTCAAGATCGGCCGAGGTATACGCGTTTGATTGGCCATCTTGCCAATATTGACTATGAAGAGCCATACAATGATCGTTGGGCTCATGATGATTCGGATTCTGAGCGTGAGGGTGGTGATGGTGTTCATGGTGGTGATGATGGTGGTCATCGTGGTCAAGGGCCGAGTGTGGAGTTAACGAATGCTCAAAAACGCAAACGTAAAGGTAAAGAGCCGATGGTGGAAAAGGGGGAGAAATCAAAGAAGCAAAGGGTGAGACCAGGTTTGGGTATTGAGATACCTAATCAACCATTTGAAAGACCGTCTCCACCAATATCTATTCCAGTTCCTATTTCTACTTCTCCTACTCCACAGATGATTCTGAGATCTCCTGCTCCTATTGTTATTCGATCTCCAACTCCAGTTCACATGCCAGTTTCTCCGGTACCTCCGACTATGACGTTGATGATTACAACTAGATCGGATCCGTACTTTGGTGATTTGTTGCAGACTGTATTGGCACGTATGCCTAGTCCCCAACCGACTACTCCTGCTACTCTAGTCACTCCTACTACGTCGCAACGACCTGAGCATTCATTTATAGTGTTTAATCATCCTCAGGGTCCTATGCAACCTATCCATCCGAACTTTTATGGAATGTCTCCTCAGGCTCAATGGTTTCACATGATGAATTTGTTGTATCTTCAACAAACACAGATGCAAGTAGATAGAGCAGCTCATGAGCTAGCGCAGAGGAATATGTTTAGGCATATTTAGTTCGTTAAGAGAGAAAATAGGGAATTAAAAGCCCTAGTTGCTGCTCAGGGGGGAGAGATTGATAAACAAGATGAGATCATCCTCCAACTTACTTGCAAAGATGATGAGTTGAAAAAGTTAAGGAATGATGAAGATGATCTGGATGGAGTGTTGGTGACCAGCAACCAGGCGGTATTAGACCGTCGGCAGGTGATCAAGCTGGTGGAACCAGTACTGGTGGTGGTAGTGAGGGAAATAAATTGCAGATTGTGCCGTACAAGGATTATACACGGGCTAAACCGATTGATGTCATACCGGCGAATATGCTTTTATTTGTGGGTATGGACGGGATTGTTTATAGTATGGTAAATGATGATGAGATCGAAGAGGGTGAGCTTGTAGATCATTCGCTGACCAAAGAACAAATTGCCCTGCTTCTGGATCTGAATGAAGACGAGGTTGAGGAATTAGGGAAGACAGTTGAGGTGGAAATTGATTTTGAAGAAAGTACCAATACAGGCATTCTGCGTGGAAATGTGCCTGAGTATGAAGAAGTAGAAGTGGAAGATGTAACTGCTGAGGAGTATCCTGATCTTTATGCTGACAACAACAACGATTCAGGTATTCCGTTCTTCATAACAGAAAATTTTGATGTAGCAGAACAGCATCTTCGCGAAGAAAGAGAGAAGTGGAACAAAGAAGCTAAAACCAGTCACTTATCTACAAAGGAGAAAAAAAGAAAATGTGCTTTGGATGGTATGTTTGGGCAGGATGTGAAAAGTATTAATAAGATGATCGAGACTTTCTGATATCACGAACAGATTAGCGAAGGTTCGATCGTCTGCATACCAGATGAAGAAGTACAAAAGTGCTAAAGATGTTAGAGGAGACTTGGTAGCGTGGCAGTTTGATGCAAAACTTAAGGTATATATCGTTAAGTGGGAACATTGTATTTATTATTTCAAGCGTCCACACGATATTTTATCTATGCCGAGATGGGATGTGAGAACAATAGCCAACCGAATGGTTCTATGCTCATCTGCTACATGAGACCAGATTTGGTTTCAAATTCTTCAAGCCGCAAGTGCCGACACACAAATACATCGATGAGATCGATCCTCGCACTGGCTGGAGAAAAATGATTTTGCAGGTTAAGCCGCTGAAGACAATAAAGAGGGCACCGACGAAGATATTCCCTCATAGTCTATTCACCACGTTCAACAGATGGTATTATGATAATCGAACGGGTGAAGCGGTAATTGTATTGGGCAGCGGATCAAACACAAGTGTTATAAATGTGATCGATCCAATATGGCTCGTTAACTTATCTGAATCTGACAACGACGCTTTATATTTCAAAATCATATCAGATTTGCTAACGTAAGTGACTACGATCTTGCGATGCAGTTCCAGCGAGTTGTTCGAGTCTGTTATGCATTCAAGATACACAGTTGCAATGACCGGAAGACGAAGATGTTCCAGTAGTAATGTATAAAGAGCTCGAGATGAGGGGGAGTTTTTTGATACACGTCTTGAGCGTCTCGGACTTTATAATAGTATTATTATATTAATGATAATGTATGGGGTATTTTGGTAAATATATCCCCATTCGCTCTAATGTAAAGCTATTCGTTACCCCGTAACGAATAAGCTGTATTCATTATGTTTGTAAGCCACATTCGTTAACCCTGATTAACGAATGTAACAACGAATGAAGGGCATTCGTTAGTAACTAATGTATAACGAATGAGGATGTTCATTCGTTAGGTTTAATGCAACAAATGACACATTCGTTAAGGTTAAGTTAACGAATGTGTCAACGTCTACATATATTGTAACGATTATCAGTAATAGTAATCAGTTCTTTATTTTATCCATTCTGCCTCGTTTCTCGGCCCAAATACTCTCTCAATACACAACATTCACACACTAACCATATTCAACCTAATCGTATCAATCAATCAATGGAGAACACGATGTCATCATCGATCTAGATCCTTCTAAGCTCTCTCCAAACTTGTTCTTAACATAAAGCCGCTACGTTCGATGAAGAAAGCTCATGAAAAGACTTTCCCTTAAAGTCTTTACAAGACGTTTAACAGGTGGTACTACAATAACAAGACCGGTGAGGCTGTAATCCTATTGGAAATAGGTTTGAAGACCGAGTTCATCAGGGTGATTGATCCTATGTGGCTAGTTAACCTATCTGAATCCGACAACGATGTTCTTTATAAGAATCAGATCAGATGGGCGGACGTCAAAGATAACGAGCTAGCTATGCAATTTCAATGCGTTGTTCACGTTTATTACATATTTGGGATCCTTAGTTGTGCAGATTGGAAGACCAACGGTTCAAGCCATAAAGTATTTTGAAGACAAAGAGCTCGAGACGAGGGGGAGTTTGCTAGTGCATGGTTTTGTGTCTCGGTCTTTGGTTAATATATTATAATGTTAGGAATCATGTATTAAGGGTATTTTGGTATATGTATTACATTCGTTATGCACATTCGTTAAATGTAAGACACATTCGTTAGAGTAGCTAATAACGAATGTGTCCTTTTTGTTAAATGCTCTTAATGAATGAGGGAGATGAATTTGCTTATTCGTTAAGTTTAGCAGGTAGGTTTAATGCAATATAGCGAATGAGCCTCAAACGTTAAGGAATGATTATGGAATGAGGTCATCGTCTATATATACCTTGTAAAGTGATTTCTAATTATAACAAAGTTTTTGGTTATTAAATTCAAGCCTCGTTACTCTGTCCAATTACATACTCAAGCATACAAATTTAACGTCTAATCTTAGATCTAATCGTGAAATCATATCAATAGACTATATCCATAAGTGTATTAATGTAATGAATCAGAACAATGGATTCTCAGCTTAGCATAGTTCTAGCCGCCTCATTTATTGCCCGATTCTTCCTTTCAGCAACCCCGTTCTTCTGTGGCACGTATGGAGCACTGCATTCATCATGAATACCACTTTCCAAACAAAAAATAATTCCATCATGTTGTTCTTAAACTCCGTGCCGTTATCACTGCAGATGCGTCTCAATTTCAACTTGTAAAGTGATTTGAGGTGATCAAGTTTTGCACCAGAACGAGTGTTTGATCCTTCGTACTCATAAATAACACCCACGAAAATCAAGAATAGTCATAAGTAATTACTAAATATTAGAAATCTCTGGCAATACTCGCTCTATTCACAGGACCAAAAAAATCCATGTGTAGACATTCTGAAGTAGTATTGATTAAGTTAATCAACTTCAGTGGATATGATTTCTTCTTTTGCTTCCCTTTCTTGCAACACTACACAATGATCGGTCATTTTTAAGTTTTTCAATGAAACGCCATCCACTAAATCATTTACCATCAAATGATTCATCTTGCATATATGGATGTGGCCCATCTTCTTGTTCCAAAGGATCGTGTCTTTCTTAATTGCTTTTGAGATAAAACATGTTGCTGTTGATGAGAAAGTTTCAGTCTGTGCCATGTCAAGTATATAAATATCATTCAATCCAGGTGATTGCATGAAAACCATATCTTCAGAAACAAACCATGGTTTGAGAATTACGAATTCTTTATTTGTGAACAAAGTTGTATACTTTTTTTATAGATCTGCGAAACACTCAACAGATTATGATCAACTTTGTCACAATAATTAACCCTTTCGAATGTAATTCTACCATTCTACACTTTTCCCTCTTTTGTAATCAAGCATCCTTAATTACCCGCAAAGGACAACATATCCCCCATGAATATTCTTCACATTTGAGAGTAGATTAATGTTGCCTTTAATATGCCGAGAACATTCATTATCCATAATCCATTCGTCTCATGAAATAGTCTTGGATGAACTCTACACAAGCAAGTAAATGATTTGTTCAAAAAGGCAGCCTAAACCTCACTTTTGGGTTGAACCTTCTGTTCCTTTTGAGATAAATTAATTTTTAGGTTTCCATGTTGGAAGAACATCAAAAGGAACCTCGACCACATTTGTTTTCTTTTTCAAGTTATGTCGTTCTAACTGATGAAATTGAATATAAGTCATAGTTGCCTTTGATTTTATTTTCAAATACTTATGAATTACACTAGTATCATCATTTTTACAAAGAGGTTTAATATGCTCAAGCTTTCTGTCACTAATATTTTGATTTTCAAAAGTAACCCTCACAACCTTCCTAGGAATAACTTCACTAAACATAATTTGAGTATCATCAAGCTTGACTGGAGGTTGTCTTTTGAAAGTAATCTTAATCACGGGAACTACTCCCTTGATTAAGAGGTTTTCAGTCATTTTCACCCTAGATGCACACCTCTTTGCAACTTGTCCTCGTTCACCACATGAAAAACATGCTCTCAGATCCGTAAACAGTAGTGGTGAATCAACATTGACATATGAATCCACAGGTCGAAAAGTGGCAACATTAACAACAGGATTACCCATCTTCTGAATTAAAACACTCAGTTGAGCTATGAAGTGAATTCAATCAAGATGGTTTCACAAATTTAATGGGTTTTAACAACTTGATTTATTCATTTGAGTTTTATTTAACAATTTTAATTTTTCAAAAGCTTTCTCATGTTTAATCAAGCTTGATGTCTCATTTTTAAATAAATTTTCAGCTAACTTAGGTTTTATTAAACACAAAGGAATAATTTCATCATCAAACAATTCATTTACCCCTTTGAGTTTATAAACCCTAACACTCTTTACATTATCACATCTCACTAGATTTATAAACTTCACTAAATCTGCATCTGAAATCACCTTCTTATCAGATGTCCTTCCATTCAAACATGAAGACTTAGAACCAAGTTTAGTTTTCTCAAAGTCATGTCGTTCTAAAAAAAGTATGATTTGCAAGAGGTATGTTCTTTCCTTGGTGAATCACATTTGGTTCAACAACATCTTCAACTACTATACCATTATCAGTCTCAGAGAAAACCATATTGCTGTGAATATGAGATTTTGGAGTTGTCTTTTTATCAATAAATTTTAAAAATTCTACTGGTTTAGATTTCTCCTCTTTTATTACCTCATCAACTGTCACAGGAGGAACTATAGTCAAAGGTCTACCAACATCCACCTTTTGCAAGTTTCATTCTGAAATGGAGGAGCAATCTCAACATATCCTAAACCAGTTTTTCACCTTTCTGGTGAGTACTATTCACTTCAATAATTTAATTTAACAGAAAAGATGAATTTCTAAATTTTCCCAATTTGTATTTCAACTCCATCACCTCATTTTCTAGCTCGGTGACTGTCACACCCTCAAAATCCACTAACGGAGTTTTACCGTCAGAGGGTGTGAACTGGCAGGATCGGAATCATTAGTTATAACCAAACCAAAGAAAAACGTTTAAATGAAAGTAAATGCGGAAGCGTAAAACCTTAATTCAAAAGTTGCGTCACGCAGGACGACTTAAAAACCAAAAGTAACTGTTTAAGTTTAAATTTGCAGAATAAAAGTGTTTTCAATAATGCATGCTCCTAAACCGCGCGCCCGCCTCGGCTACCTGAGAATAACATACTAAAAGTGTCAACACAAGGTTGGTGAGTTCACAAGTAAGATAAGATAAATTGTTTAGCGTTTTGCGTAACCTCGTTACGGCGTTTGAGTGTGTAACCATGTTACAACGTTTAAGTATTGCGTAACCTCGTTACGACGTTTGAGCGTGTAACCATGTTACAACGTTTAAGTATTGCGTTACCAGATAGTGTTATGTTAAATTATATATCGATAGGTAGCTAATCTATACAACAAGTATTGCTAAGTGGTTCGCGACCGAAGCTGACTGTTTATCAAGTGCCCGTCACCAGGTCATCCAGACCATGGTATGTGTTAGCCCAAATTTACACCCACTCAACCTCCAGTTGAGCTATAACGTCGGGTGGGGTTTGTCAAACCCAGTAGTACTACCCAAAAGTGACTCGCTATTCCAAATATTAACCGGTCCGATGTGTGGGACTTCAAGTTGTTACAAATGCCGCTTAGCCTTTACAAGTGATATATAATTTATAACAAAATCTTTCATATGCGTTTATCTCAGAAAATATGTTTATCGGAGTATGTTATCTCCCCCAAGTGGAAAAACATTTGAAAGCAGTTTAAGAGTGGGGTAAGTGAACTCACTGTTTGCGAAGAATATCCGATCTAGATCACCGAGTGATGCGCGTCGTAGAAAACTCTCTAGCGTTCTAAAACAACAAGGAGATTTTCTAAGTATCGGAACGTTTAACGAGTCTCTAGACTCGGCACATAATACCTATGCACGTAACATGTTTCGTGTTTCGTTTGTGTATTGTGTATGACTCTACAAGTACAATCGTGATACGACATATGAGTGAGCAATTACTTCCGTGTCATGTGTTAATAACCTACTTACTAGCAATAATTCCCGTAAGGGCAATTTGGTCAACAAACAAAGACTAACTAACCAATATTTCCCGCAAGGGTAATTTGGTCAATTCATGGCAATCAACTAGCAACTATTTCCCCGCAAGGGTATTTTGGTCAAAATTACAACAATTATATAGAAACTATCATATTTCATGCATTCCTATACAACTCAGCAGCTAGTTTCGTTATGACAGAATTTCTACTCGAAAGATTGTACTAGTTCACCGATTATAACGTCCCAATTAATTCACCAAAAATTACCACAGAAACATACATGTCTTAGGTTTCCAGAACATATTTTATCTTATTTTTATTCCATATAGATTGTTCACAATGATCAAAACATTACAGCTAACTTTTATCAGCCAGATTCATGCACATCAGAATGTTATTTGCAATTCCCGTTAAACGAAAAATCCAATAAATGCAAGACCACTTGGGTTTGGTTCCTAACTCAGTGAGTCAACTTCCAGAAGTGGAACCAACCCAATTGGTCTCGTGGTTCATGAGATATAACATTTACAACATAACCTAACAGCAGGTCTAACAGCTCAGCTTTGCATCACGTTTTTGTAAAATCATAAAAGTATACTTCCACTTATCCAAAAATTACGAATTTATACTTCATAGAAACTAGACTCAACCTAGTTTACTGCAGTACCCACAATCTCAATCAATTTCCACGTTTACACTTCGTTACAGTCAGTTAAACATCGTATATACATTCTGTCCAGAATCTGTTCACATCAAAACTCAACATAATCACAACCTATGAACTATCATGCATCCATATAACCCCCTAGACCCTATAACTACTATCCATGCATATCAATCCCACATACATGCAAGCTTAGGGTTTTATTTACACTCTCAATCAAGGACACAACAATTAACATGCAATACTATCAAACTAGTTATCAATCTATCATCCAATTAACAAGAATCATCACAATCATATACATGCAAGAATCGGCTGACTTAGGGTTTTCACATAACCCATTAAACATAAAAATTACACAACAAGGAGGTAAGAGGTGATCAAGTATACCTTCCTAGCACCTAGTTCTTGGATCAAGGACTTGAATTGATGTGTGTGTGTGTGATCTATGTGGACGGCAGCCGTGGATAGGGGAGCAAGGTGAGAGCCGATCGTAGGGTTAATAATAATAATAATAGTTAGGGTTTAGAGTTTAAGTTATATTTATAAGCAAACAAGTTACATTCTAGTCCCTAAACTTCCAATTGTTGTTTTTCTCTAGAATATTCCATCATACTTGAACAATAAGATAACATGACCATACCATTATCACATAGCACATAATCCTAACACATATTAATCATATAATTAGTGTCTTGACGTTTGTCGTTTATTTGTCAATCGTTTGCGTTAACTCGTTTGCGTTTCGGTGCAAATCCCGAAAGACTACACATGTAGTAAGTGTTAAGCGTCATTTAAACCCTAGTTTAAATGTAATGAAGTGTGCGTTAAAGATTCAACGATCTTAAAGTTTGAATTGACGGAGTTGAGTTAACGAGGTTAACCTGAAATTGACGATTGTCACATCATTCCCATGTTAAAGAATTTTCGTCCCGAAAATTGAGTCAAGTCGTGATGAGAGCCTGAAAAAGTAAGAAAAATTTTCAGTTTGTCATATCATCCCCTAGTAGAAAGAAATTTCGTCCCGAAATTTAGTTCATACCTCCGGTGATGTTTGACGGTTTGCCGGGTTTCGCGGTTTCCGGTGTTTGGTTAGCCCTTCAAAAAGGTGAGGATACTTTTTCATCATTTGATCCTCGCGTTCCCACGTGAACTCCGGTCCACGTCTCGAGTTCCAACGAACCTTAACGATTGGAATTTTGCCGTGTTTGAGCGTTTTGGTTTCCCAATCCAAAACCTCGACTGGTTCCTCAATGAACCGTAACTGTTCATCAACTTGTAGTTCCTCCAAAGGGACTACTTGGGTTTCATCAGATAGGCATTTCTTCAAATTTGATACGTGGAATACATCGTGTACGCCACCGAGTTCTGTTGGTAGATCCAGTCGGTACGCCACCGGACCAATGCGCTCAGTTATCCGGTACGGACCAACATATCGCGGGTTAAGTTTGTTTCGCTTACCAAAGCGAACCACACCTTTCCAAGGTGAGACTTTGAGTAACACTCGATCGTTTACTTGAAATTCGAGAGGTTTTCGGCGCTTGTCGGCGTAACTCTTTTGTCGATCTCGTG
Organism: Bidens hawaiensis; assembly: GCF_021521415.1. NCBI lineage: Eukaryota > Viridiplantae > Streptophyta > Magnoliopsida > Asterales > Asteraceae > Bidens > Bidens hawaiensis. The sequence goes on from NW_027491276.1 coordinate 1,075,707, forward strand.
CTGCTGCCATGCGATTTCGGATTTGAACAATCTTTTCCGAAGTTTCGAGTACCAGTTCCGGACCAGTGATTTGGCTATCACCCACCTCTGCCCAGCAGAGTGGTGATCGACACTTCCGTCCGTACAGCGCTTCAAACGGCGCTGCCTTAATGCTTGCGTGGTAGCTGTTATTATACGAAAACTCTACCAAGGGTAAATGGGGTTCCCAACTTTTTCCGAAATCTAAGACGCATGCACGCAACATATCCTCCAGGGTCTGGATAGTCCGTTCACTCTGCCCATCTGTCTGAGGATGGTATGCGGTACTCATATCGAGACGTGTGCCCAGTGCGCTTTGCAGCGACTTCCAAAAGTGTGAGGTAAAACGAGAATCTCGGTCGGAAATGATGGAGACAGGCACTCCGTGTCTTGACACTACTTCCTTCATGTAGACACGAGTCAGTCTTTCCATTTTGTCTGTTTCCTTAATCGCTAGAAAATGTGCCGATTTAGTCAACCGGTCAACGATCACCCAGATGGTATCGCATCCCGTCGGTGTCTTAGGCAAACCCGTAATAAAGTCCATTGAGATTTGTTCCCATTTCCACATTGGGAGTTCCGGCTGTTGCAGTAGACCAGATGGTTTCTGGTATTCTATCTTGACTCTGGCACAAGTCAAACATTTGCTCACGTAGGTTGCAATGTCGGCTTTCATGTTCGGCCACCAGTAAAGTTCCTTTAAATCATGATACATTTTATCTGAGCCGGGGTGGATAGAATATCGGGACTTGTGAGCTTCGTCCATCACTAGAGTTCTCAACTCTCCGTATCGTGGAACCCAAATCCGGTTCTCAAAATATCGGACCCCGTCCGACCTGGTTTCAAGTTGCTTGCTCATGCCCCGCATGAGTTCCGATGGGAGATTATCATCTTTCAAAGCTTCCAGTTGCGCATCGCGAATCTGATCGGGTAAGCTGGCATGAATCGTGAGTTGCAATGCTCTCACCCGTCTGGGTTTATCTGTTTCTTTTCTGCTAAGGGCGTCGGCCACCACATTGGCCTTGCCAGGGTGGTACTTGATGGCACAATCATAGTCTTTAAGCAGCTCGACCCAACGACGCTGTCGCATGTTCAGCTCTTTCTGATCGTAGATATGTTGGAGACTCTTGTGGTCGGTGTAAATGGTAAACTTGGTACCGTACAAGTAATGCCTCCATATCTTAAGAGCAAACACTACAGCTCCGAGTTCCAAATCATGGGTCGTGTAGTTCTTCTCGTGAACCCGTAGTTGTCTAGAGGCGTAGGCTATAACTTTCTCAAGTTGCATCAGCACACAACCGAGACCTTGTATAGATGCGTCACAGTGTACCTCAAAATTTTCCGTTCCCTCGGGGAGGGCTAAAATAGGGGCGCTACAAAGCTTGGTTTTCAACAGTTGAAAAGCGGATTCTTGCGCGTCACCCCAGTTGTACTTAGTGCCCTTGTGAGTCAAAGCGGTTAGGGGTTGAGCAATCTTTGAAAATCCCTCGATGAAACGCCGGTAGTAGCCGGCCAGTCCTAGGAATTGTCGCACCTCAGTCGGAGTCTTAGGTGCTTCCCAGTTTTTGATGGCCTCTACCTTACCGGGATCGACATGGATACCATTCTCGTTTATCACATGTCCTAAAAAGTGAACCTCTCGAAGCCAAAATTCACATTTCGAGAGTTTAGCATACAGTTGTTCCTTCTTCAGCAGTTCCAGAATTATCCTTAAGTGTTCGTCGTGGTCAGTCTCGTTCTTGGAGTAGACGAGAATATCATCGATGAAAACAATCACGAACTTGTCGAGGTACGCCTTGCATACTCGATTCATGAGATCCATAAATACGGCTGGTGCGTTGGTTAGGCCAAAAGGCATAACCGAAAACTCGTAGTGACCATACCGTGTTCTGAAAGCCGTCTTTGAAATATCTTCTTCGCGCACTCTCAGCTGGTGATAACCGGATCGTAAATCGATCTTCGAGTAGTAACTCGATCCCTGAAGCTGGTCGAACAAATCATCAATTCGGGGTAAAGGATAACGGTTCTTGACCGTCACCTTGTTCAATTCCCGGTAGTCGATGCACATCCGGAAAGTCCCGTCTTTCTTTCGGACAAACAAGACAGGGGCTCCCCATGGCGATGAGCTAGGTCGGATAAAACCCTTGTCCAACAAATCTTGCAACTGAGTGGACAACTCCTGAAGTTCCGCCGGTGCGAGCCGATACGGGGCTCGTGCTATGGGTGCTGCACCGGGTGTCAACTCGATTTGAAATTCGACTTGACGAATAGGAGGGAGTCCGGGCAAATCCTCCGGGAAGACTTCTGGAAAATCTCGCACAACCGGAATGTCTTCAATTCGTTTCTCCTCCACAGGTTTCTCAACAATCTGCGCCAGAATTGCCGGATGACCCTTTCTTAAATACTTCTGTGCCTTCATAATGGTAATGATGCTGGTGGTCATGCCGCTTCTCTCGCCTCGGACCGAAATGATCTCGCCTGAAGGGGTGGTAATATGGACGATCTTATCATGACATATAATCTCCGCTCGGTTCTCAGATAACCAGTCCATGCCGACAACGACATCGAAACTACTAAGCGTAAAAGGAATAAGGTCGATGTCAAAGACATGACCTGACAATTTCAACTTACATCCCGCAAGTATATGAGTTGTTATTACAGTTTTACCGTTAGCTAATTCAACAGGAAACTTAGCGTCTAACGGGGTTGGAGTAAGGTTTAAAAGTTGGCTAAAGGCCTTTGACACAAAACTCCTATCAGCTCCAGTGTCAAACAAAACAGAAGCAAAACAATCGTTTACAGGGAACTTACCAGACACCACATGCGGATCTCTGCGGGCTTGACCTGATCCAATCACAAACGCTCTTCCTTTGCCATTTCCTCCACCGTTACTGCCACTCCCATTACCCCCGTTATTGTCGTTCTGTTTCAGCTTGGGGCAGTCCTTCCGGAAATGACCTTCCTGTCCACATTCATAACATCCCTTAGTCATCATCGGTGGCTTAGGAGCACCCTTCGCCACAAGGTCAACTCTACAATCCTTCGCTTGGTGACCTATCTTTCCGCATCTTTGACACTTGACACGGTCACACTGCCCAACATGGTGAAAGTTGCACCTATTGCACTTTGGATGTTTCCCAGCATACCCGCTCGAAACCTGCCCGTTACCGTTGTTGTTGTTGTTGTTGTGATTCTGAGTGTTGAAACTCCGAGTAAATTCGGGCTTCCGGTAGTGTTGCGGTGGGAGGTTTGAGGATGAAGATCTGGTGTTGTCAAACTTTCTTTTCCCGCTGTTCGGGTTGCTGTTGTTGCTGTTGCTGGCATGGTCATTATTCGGGTTGTCACGGGCTTTTACAGTCGAACCCCTTGGTGGTAACGCACCCTGGGTCACAGCCTGATCCGTTAGTTTGTGAGCCAAACGGATCGCTTGTTGGATCGTGGCTGGTCTGGAAGACGTCACCATACCCTGAATCTGTGGTGCCAACCCATCAATGTACATCTCTATTCTTTTGCTCGGCGGATCCACCATCCGCGGACACATCACTGCCAACTCGTGCGAACGAGTGGTGTAGGCTTCAATCTCTGAACCCACCATTTTCAATGACCAAAACTCCGACTCTAACTTCGAAATTTCTTCCCTCGGACAGTATTCCTCTCGCATCATGTTTTTGAACTCCTCCCAGTTCATCGCGTTTGCCAGTTCCAAGCCAAGGATCTGGACGTTCGAATTCCACCAAGTGAGGGCGGAATCCTCGAGTGTCCCAGCAGCAAACTTGACCCTATTGGCATGGGGACAGTTACACATCTCAAAGGCCGACTCGGCCTTCTCAGCCCAACGCAGGAAGCCTATAGCTCCCTCAGTGCCCTTAAACGTACTGGGCTTGCAGTCTAAGTAGTTCTTGAAGGTACACGTTCCATTTGGACCTCCTGTTTGATTCTGATTGTGTGCAGCTAAAGCGGCAGCAACATGGTCATTCAGCAAGGTTTGGAGTTCAGCTGCAGTCATGCTGATGTTACCTCGTCCTCGTCCAGCGTTTCTTCCGGCCATTTCCTAGAATCACAGTATAAAATGTTAAACATGAATTTTTCTTTCATATACAACACACCATACATGTAATAAAAGGTAGGTAAGAAAAAAAAAATCACATCACAACCACATATTAGTCTAAATAAAAATTTTTGATTAAAACCATTGTATTCGCTACAAAGTATTTCCAATCAATCCTTAAAATCGTAGAAAAATAATAGTTTGGATGGAGACAACCCCTCCATCTAAGTGTCATCATCACTAGATGTCGTCATCTGAGGACACCTCTGAATGTGCCTCCTCCTCAGCCGGTTCCTCCTCCGGTTCTTCTTCGGGTTCCTCCTCGGGATCTTCCTCGGGATCTTCCTCAGGCTCCTCTTCGGGATCTTCTTCAGGTTCTACTTCGGGTTCTACTTCAGGCTCTGCCTCGGGCTCGGCCTCAGGTTCTGCTGCGTTCTGATCGAGTTGCGTTTGTAGGATATCGCAACGTTCTAACGCTATTTCCGTTCGGGTCCTTGCTTCTTGGAGTTGTTCTTGCAAGTCTATCATCTCGGCTTGCATCTTCATCATAACCTTGGTTCGTTGTTCACTAGTCTCTTGCATTTCTTTCATTGCCGTTGTCATGCGGGCAATCTCCTCTTGAGTCTCGGTTCCATCTTTAAACAGTCTAGCAACATTTTCTCTAGTGTAGCGCATGTAACCCACATCACGCTCCAAACAAGAAACGACAGCTGCGAGGACTCGTTCCACAGGTTCGGTTATGGGTGGTAAAGTGTTAGGGTAACCAGGGTGGTTCGGGTGAGGCAATGGGGGAACTTGTTCACGGTAGACCATACGTCTGATCATGTTGGGATACCATTCCCAGCTAACGTCGTTATCATACAGGCCTCCGGATGGGCGGTACCTCTTTGGTGCGGGAGCTTCGAGTTCCGGGACTACACGGGGTGGCGAGGCAGTAGGTAACTGCGGTTCCTTCCCGTGAGCATGCGTCATCGAATCGGATGATGATGAGGGTGGCGTCGACATTCCTACAGGTAAGCCGTGTATGCGCGCGCGTATGAGCGAAAGAGGTAAAGAGATAAGATTTCAAGACTACACAAACCTATGCAGTGCGTATTATTATAACTAATGGGTCGTCGCGGTTATAGTCTAGTATGCATGCGGCTTCTAGTTCGCTATAACCAATGGCTCTGATACCAATCTGTCACACCCTCAAAATCCACTAACGGAGTTTTACCGTCAGAGGGTGTGAACTGGCAGGATCGGAATCATTAGTTATAACCAAACCAAAGAAAAACGTTTAAATGAAAGTAAATGCGGAAGCGTAAAACCTTAATTCAAAAGTTGCGTCACGCAGGACGACTTAAAAACCAAAAGTAACTGTTTAAGTTTAAATTTGCAGAATAAAAGTGTTTTCAATAATGCATGCTCCTAAACCGCGCGCCCGCCTCGGCTACCTGAGAATAACATACTAAAAGTGTCAACACAAGGTTGGTGAGTTCACAAGTAAGATAAGATAAATTGTTTAGCGTTTTGCGTAACCTCGTTACGACGTTTAAATGTTGCGTAACCTCGTTACGGCGTTTGAGTGTGTAACCATGTTACAACGTTTAAGTATTGCGTAACCTCGTTACGACGTTTGAGCGTGTAACCATGTTACAACGTTTAAGTATTGCGTTACCAGATAGTGTTATGTTAAATTATATATCGATAGGTAGCTAATCTATACAACAAGTATTGCTAAGTGGTTCGCGACCGAAGCTGACTGTTTATCAAGTGCCCGTCACCAGGTCATCCAGACCATGGTATGTGTTAGCCCAAATTTACACCCACTCAACCTCCAGTTGAGCTATAACGTCGGGTGGGGTTTGTCAAACCCAGTAGTACTACCCAAAAGTGACTCGCTATTCCAAATATTAACCGGTCCGATGTGTGGGACTTCAAGTTGTTACAAATGCCGCTTAGCCTTTACAAGTGATATATAATTTATAACAAAATCTTTCATATGCGTTTATCTCAGAAAATATGTTTATCGGAGTATGTTATCTCCCCCAAGTGGAAAAACATTTGAAAGCAGTTTAAGAGTGGGGTAAGTGAACTCACTGTTTGCGAAGAATATCCGATCTAGATCACCGAGTGATGCGCGTCGTAGAAAACTCTCTAGCGTTCTAAAACAACAAGGAGATTTTCTAAGTATCGGAACGTTTAACGAGTCTCTAGACTCGGCACATAATACCTATGCACGTAACATGTTTCGTGTTTCGTTTGTGTATTGTGTATGACTCTACAAGTACAATCGTGATACGACATATGAGTGAGCAATTACTTCCGTGTCATGTGTTAATAACCTACTTACTAGCAATAATTCCCGTAAGGGCAATTTGGTCAACAAACAAAGACTAACTAACCAATATTTCCCGCAAGGGTAATTTGGTCAATTCATGGCAATCAACTAGCAACTATTTCCCCGCAAGGGTATTTTGGTCAAAATTACAACAATTATATAGAAACTATCATATTTCATGCATTCCTATACAACTCAGCAGCTAGTTTCGTTATGACAGAATTTCTACTCGAAAGATTGTACTAGTTCACCGATTATAACGTCCCAATTAATTCACCAAAAATTACCACAGAAACATACATGTCTTAGGTTTCCAGAACATATTTTATCTTATTTTTATTCCATATAGATTGTTCACAATGATCAAAACATTACAGCTAACTTTTATCAGCCAGATTCATGCACATCAGAATGTTATTTGCAATTCCCGTTAAACGAAAAATCCAATAAATGCAAGACCACTTGGGTTTGGTTCCTAACTCAGTGAGTCAACTTCCAGAAGTGGAACCAACCCAATTGGTCTCGTGGTTCATGAGATATAACATTTACAACATAACCTAACAGCAGGTCTAACAGCTCAGCTTTGCATCACGTTTTTGTAAAATCATAAAAGTATACTTCCACTTATCCAAAAATTACGAATTTATACTTCATAGAAACTAGACTCAACCTAGTTTACTGCAGTACCCACAATCTCAATCAATTTCCACGTTTACACTTCGTTACAGTCAGTTAAACATCGTATATACATTCTGTCCAGAATCTGTTCACATCAAAACTCAACATAATCACAACCTATGAACTATCATGCATCCATATAACCCCCTAGACCCTATAACTACTATCCATGCATATCAATCCCACATACATGCAAGCTTAGGGTTTTATTTACACTCTCAATCAAGGACACAACAATTAACATGCAATACTATCAAACTAGTTATCAATCTATCATCCAATTAACAAGAATCATCACAATCATATACATGCAAGAATCGGCTGACTTAGGGTTTTCACATAACCCATTAAACATAAAAATTACACAACAAGGAGGTAAGAGGTGATCAAGTATACCTTCCTAGCACCTAGTTCTTGGATCAAGGACTTGAATTGATGTGTGTGTGTGTGATCTATGTGGACGGCAGCCGTGGATAGGGGAGCAAGGGGAGAGCCGATCGTAGGGTTAATAATAATAATAATAGTTAGGGTTTAGAGTTTAAGTTATATTTATAAGCAAACAAGTTACATTCTAGTCCCTAAACTTCCAATTGTTGTTTTTCTCTAGAATATTCCATCATACTTGAACAATAAGATAACATGACCATACCATTATCACATAGCACATAATCCTAACACATATTAATCATATAATTAGTGTCTTGACGTTTGTCGTTTATTTGTCAATCGTTTGCGTTAACTCGTTTGCGTTTCGGTGCAAATCCCGAAAGACTACACATGTAGTAAGTGTTAAGCGTCATTTAAACCCTAGTTTAAATGTAATGAAGTGTGCGTTAAAGATTCAACGATCTTAAAGTTTGAATTGACGGAGTTGAGTTAACGAGGTTAACCTGAAATTGACGATTGTCACAGTGACTTTGGTTCTAAATCTCAAGATTTCTTGAAAACTAATTTTCAATAATGTTTAGTTAACTGAGACTTCAACTTTCAAATCATGATTACCAGCAGACAGGGCATCAGTCTTATCTTTGGGATTTTTGATCTGTTTCAAACACTTGTCGATAGTTATAACTAACAATAGTAAATCACACACTAATTGCTCAGTGTGGCGACAAATTGATTCAACTTTAGACTTGTATTCACCACAATGAAGACACTCTAATTTATGAGTTTCATCAACCACATATGAAAAGATATTCTCAGATTTAACAGAAACATATTTAGAAGTGTTAGAACTAACCTCTTCAATCTTGGCAATACAAGCTAATGTTCCTTACCAATCAACACTTGAAATGTCTAAGCCAGTTTCAGAATCCTCACATGCTTCAGTCACAGTCTCATCCTCAGTACCCACATATTCTTCATTCGTACCGGTCGCAGCCACGTTAGCTTGTTGTAATTAGTAAATACATTACCCAACAACCAGTCAATCCCTTTTTGTGTTAGCGTTGCATGTGATCCAATTGGCTTTTCATAATCAACTCCCTTTGGTTTTTCCTTAGACTCCAAGTTGTGAAACATTGTGTTGTTTGAGTTTCTGTCTTGAGACCTTTAGCAAGGAAAACATTTTTTTCTCGGTTTATCACATTCATTGCAAAATGCCCAAATTTCTAACAATTATAACACTTAACTTTCAGCTTGTCAAATCCAATTCTCTTACTCATAGCAAGCAAGTCCTTCCCAGTTCTCACCATAAACTTTTTAATCTTTCTAACAATCATTGCTATGTTACATTTCAAATCCACCAATTCAAGATCATCATGATCAATTTGATTATAATCCTCACCGGTTAAGTCACTTGTTACAATTTTGCTTGCCACCAATTGTTCATATGAAGATTTGCATGCTTCCATGAAGGAAAAATGTTTTTCTTCTTCATACATGTTTACATTAGGTGGCGTTCAATTAGGTAGTGGACCAACAACAAAACCAAATAAACTTGGAGATACATTAGATTCAAACATAGCTTCTTAAGGAATCTTTGGGGTTGCTTAAGAATAAAGGAAGTAATTAGAACATATACACTTTTATTTACCTGACTTGTCCCACCATGCTTGGTTGGGTCTTGATTCCCCTTAGATGAACTTCGACATCTCAATTCAAACTCCCTTTCTTTCAATTTTTGCAAAAATTTCATAGAAGAGAGTCTTTCATTTTTGAAATACCATTTTTAGTGAGAATCGTAAGATAAGTGGATTATGATGTGGGGAGAGCATTTAATGTATCAAATTGATCTGTTTCATCTGGGAGCATCTTAAATCTGTTCATCTAAGGAAACTTCTCTGACAAAACACTTCTCCGACAGTTTTTCCAGGTAAAAGATTAAAGTTTCTAAATGGAAACTTCAGCATTAACTTCTCACCCTCTGTCATATTTCCCACACTTCTTGATTTTAAATATTGATACAATGGGGCACATTTTTTTTTAAATTTGAATGAATTGATGAAACATGTGCTTAGGTAATACCATTGTTAATGTAGAATAAGCCTTTGTCTCAACTTCAAAGGATTTCCTTTCTTCAACTATCATTTAGGAAAATAATTTCCCCTCGGCTATTAGTATGATTATTAACTAACAAAGGTTCATAAGAATTCTCGAAACTTTGCCCACATTTGGGATGAACTACTCCCAAATGAGCTCTAAACTGCAAATACCACTTTGGAAAATCGCAGAGATTCATAAGTCTCTGGCATTTTGTATAAGACCCGATCTCATAATAATTGTTTAACATCTACTGCATAAGGGATTTTTGAGAAGCCAAGGTATTGTCATGATGAAAAATTTAGGGGTTTAAATTGTCAAATTGAATCTTTAAAGGATAAAAGTTGACAATTTAGAAACTGTTGTAACGAATTAGGAATTTTGGCTTCACGAATGAACAAAAATGAACAAAAAGTGACTAATGAGTCTTACCAAATGGGCAAGGGCGAATGAGAAATGGCGAATTTAACGAATGAATTTAAACAATTAGAATGAATGAACTCATAATTTCCAAAAAATTAACAAAAAGTGACGAATGAGTCTTACCAGATCACACCAATCCAAACTAGTCCAAATCACATCCAAATTACTCACAATCCACTCGCAAACCAATCCCAATTTAATCCGGACACCCAATTCAGTCTAATTCACCTTAACTTTGTCTCAGAAAGTCAAAACTATACGTTTAAACACACATTTTCCCACTAAATTAGAAATCAATGATAAATACCAATTCAATACAATTAACTGAATCCAAATGATCAACTAATCAATACGAACAATCCTAACATCAAATATTGATCATTAATCATCTCTACGAATTAATTGAATATAGATTCTTATGTCCATACAATCTGAATACAAATCCTTACAACTCTAATACAATTAGATCACAAATTATAGTTCAATTGAGTCTAAATCAAATCCTAAACATAATCAATCAGACGAATGGCTCTGATACCACTTGAGAATCCAGTGTCTAATTCAATACATCCAATCTAGTCATTGATATGATTACGTTATAGATGAATTACGTTAAGTGTGCACACTCTGTGTGTGTGAGAAGATGTTGGAAGAGTAATGGGGCTAATGCTAATAAAATGAGAACTCTATTAAGCTTAGAATAATTACAACGGTATATATAGGAGATGAGACATTCGTGAGTCATTCGGTAGACATACCTAACGAATGGGTCTCTCATTCGCCTCCTATACGTTAAGTCATTATTTAAACAAACCTTAACGATTGACACTACATGTGTTAGCCTCATTCGTTAATATTTCTAACGAGTGATATACAAAAGACACGGACTCATTCTCTAACATTCCCTAACGAATGAGTCACCACATTAATTACCAAAATTTACCTAATACATTAAACTATTCTCGAATACTTTAAACAAAGACCAAGACGCAAAACGATGTTTCAACAGTTTGTAAACCTAAAAGTCATTGAAAGTATAACCTTTTCTTGTTATTATATTTTTCACCTTGCTCAGTACTTTATCAGCTGTTAAGCTGTTAAGATGGATTATAGGTCGACATTTGAAATGTCACTTTTTCATACATTTTTTGGCTATCGGCTTGGTCCTTCTATTGAATATTTAGTTTTATCATTTGATGGTGGCAATCCAAAGTGCCACCTTCTCTGGTCTGAGTCACAATTCATCCAACTAGACGAATCAGAACTGTGTTCCTGCTTGATCTTACTATAGAATTCTATTTCTTTTAAATGTTGATAATGTGGAATTTTGGATGGATAGTATACAGTATATTTTTGAAAGTATCACCACATTTTCTATCAACATCTGTGGGCAACCAAGAAGATACATCGATTGACTTTTAAATTGTGCCATTGGAACTGTCGGTTGCTCTAGACCGAAAACTTTGGTGTAATAATTGTTGTTACTATCCATATCACATAGTTTAGGTTATGGTGTAGGGTTCGACCATCTTGCAACTCGGCGTCTATACTCGAAGTAGTTTATACTAGACATCTACACATATTATACTTAGGGATAGGTAGATTACTAATGTTTGCTTATCCCTACTATTAAACAATGGTTAAAGCCTACATACTAATATACTAATACCTAATTCGCTGAAACCAATGGTCCTGATACCAACCTGTCACATCCCCACTTAGGGCTTAAGAGTGTGACAAACGGTTGATACCTGTTTTGTAAATATATTAGAGTTGTAGGTTTAATTTAGGGGAAGGCTTTAAGTTGTAAATTATTAATTTACAATCAAAACTTACTTGGGAATTAAATGCCCGAGTATTTGGTTTAAAAATATTGTTTCAGACTGCTACAAGGATTCATATATCAAAATTGAGTCATCTTCGTAACAGGAGCTTGTAAATCCATCATGACTCAATCCTTGCTAAAACATGCTTTACTTAATCACTTGCAATATGGGGTAAAAATACGTCAATGATAAGCTGGGGAAATGTTGACTGACCCTAAAATATTTATAACAGTCGTTAAATACAACAATATTTTTCTATTATAAACTAAGTAGGGATTCATGTCATTCCCGGGATTTGTAACACTACCCTACATAAACAATTCAAAGGTTCCCTGAGTCAAGTAACTAATTGGGGAACTGGTTATGACTGACTTTATTTGCATGCTTCCTTTGTCAGTTATGTTTGGATCCAGACACATGTGTAATCGGTTTGAGTTGATTTTATTTTCTATTTTGTATTATAACGGTTTTAGAGATTTCCATTCTCATGTAAATGTTTAGATCCAAACAACATATTCATTATATCGTGTAAATGTCTTTCTATTTATAAAGGTTTAACCTCTTCACCTGTGATTGTCAATTTGGTGTTGTTTGAAAACCCATCTTGTTTTGACAGATTTAAACGTTGACAAAATTTTTTACTCTGATATTATAGTCGTTTAGAAAATATGCTGGTTTTAATGTGGCATTTGAAATAGCATTCTTTGGCCTAATAGGTTCTAACACGTTTATGAGTTTTTCTAGTTAGTACACAAGCTGGTCCCGCGGTTGATTGAGATTTCTACGAATTACTTTTCCTTTTGGCAAGAAACTTATTACTAGGATATCTCCATTCCAGTTAGTACATGGCTACCAAAGTATAATTTTGTTAACATTACTTTTCTAGAAATAGCATCCTTAATTTGTAAAAATCTTTATATGAACTTAACAACCTTAGCAAGGTTAGAGGCCATAGCCTTGACTAGGTCTCAGCTATTATATCACCACTTAAAGTGACATAAGCATAAGTCCTACCTTGTTACGAATGCACGAGAATAATAATAATAATAATAATAATAATAACAGAGCAACAACTCTTCAGTAAAATCATTTATAAATAAAATAAGGAAACGTTTGGAAAGTTGACATCGGCCGCGTATCGCGACGGAGCTTGCCAACGGCTGTCGCAATACGCGACGACACTATTTTTGTCGTCCAGCCATTTGTTGACACATGGCCTATACAATGGTGCCACATGTTGACACGTGGCTGGACACATGTCATGAAAACGTAACAATGACTTAGCGTATCACGTTGGTCCACTGGATTGAGCCATCGCGGTAGCCTGACACTGCCCAATATCGAGTTTTTTGAGTTTCCTTCGCGGTTCATGATGGGTTTATTATTAACACGCTGCGTAATGCGAAGAGCTTGAAATATTTTAATTTTCTATTTAGTGATTCAACTTTGAAATTGGCATTTTTGGCCCAAACTTAATATGAAAATTTCGAGATGTTACAAAAACTGCGGTTTCACACGGAATAATAATTTGAGGTTCATGAAAATCATGCTGAATCTTATTGTGTAGGTAAATTGTCATATTTTTTATTTACAAATCCAAGTTTTCACTATCAGTAGAAGTCCTCATAACCAGTTCGACAACTACTTAGTATCGTTAAACATGTTCAACGGGTTCTAAGTGCAACTATCTGATTGAAAAGGACTACGGACACATTGGGTTGTCATTGATGAAATACCATTTTTAGGAAAAACGCAGCGGAAATTGGTTTTAAATCTTGTTAATTTGATGAATGTAAAACCGATTTTACACATGCACAACCCAAACCCGGATCTAAATACGAAATACATACTTACCAGCACATGCAACCGTAAGAGTGCATGCATGTTAATCTACCTTTCAGGAAACTAAAACCCGGATGAAGGAGATTAAGAATGAAAGGCAAGACCTTCAATGGAGAAGCTCCTCAAGCTTGTATACCCCAAGCCTTCCAACAAACGCCTCTTATTTAGCTTGGATTTACACTTGAATCTCCTTCTTGTTCCTCATTTCCCTTGGCCGAAATCCAAATGGAAGAAAGAAGAGATAAATTGTTTTGTGTCTTGTTTAAGTATTATGTGTGTGAGAGAGAGAGTTGGGAGATGATAGAAGGCATCACCCAAGATACCGAATCATCCTGTTCGCATGTCACTAAGTATTATATAAAAAAGTGGGAACAAAACAAAAGGGAGGGGGGCACCCTTTCTCCCAATTCAAAATTCCAAAAAACTTTTATGTTTTATGTTATAAAACTTTTTTCACATGTTTAAAATTAAAGTTACATAATATAACTCATATGCAAGATAAATCATTCTTTCACAATGTTATTTAACCATCTTAAATAACACTATGTAATGTCCTCTCTCAAAATATAAATCATCCGCATGATTTATTTATTCTACAATGTATTTAGAAACCTTTTTCCAAATAACATAAGTGTTAATATTTATTTACTATGATCACATCATCAATAAACAAATGTAATTGGTGTTTGTCTAGCTTGTTATTGGGTATGACCCGACTTGGATCATGACGTACTAGCCACATCAATTATAATATGTGTCTTGGGTAGACCGAGTCCAACAATATCCCACTTGCACAAGATACATAGAAGGTTGATGCAAGTAACAAATACCTCCTAACTATAGTTTACTACCACTAATACGCATGATGAAGTGCCTTTCAACAACATCATCCCCTTCAAGTCCCTTACTTGAAATGATTTAGGTGAATCCATCATTTATCCTTTTGTCTCAGATGTCATGTCAAATCCAGAGACATTGAGTGATCATTCTCTGTTGATTTAACTTAGCAGACCTTAGACATCTTAACCTCAACGAATAAGAGGGACAAATCCCCTTTTGACTACATATGTCTCTCACAATCACCTTGTACTACACCTGATCTCAGACTTATGTACCGTCAAGTTTCAGAGCAGCGAAGAACTAAGTTAAAGTACAATATTTGGTGAATATCAAGAGCCAATATGTATCTCAGGTCAGAGGATACTATGATATTCGCCTTTACTCAAATTTACTTATGATCAATCACAAAGATTCCATATAGTAATATTTAAGAGCAGGTCAGTCCAATATTTATATCCCATCAATATCTATGAACCTTGGCAGCAACCTTTTGCTCTATATTCATACCTTATGAATATCCACCAATCCAAGTTCATAATAGTCTTACCTTCACACTTGTTCCCACAAATATGAGCGACTACGGACATTTAGAATAAGTAACTTATTCATGGATTTAAACATGCTAAAATGGAACATAACTCAAAATTTCATAATCATAAACCATAATCATATGAATGAGTGAAAATAACAATTGTTCCAATATCCAAATACAAAATAGATCAAATCCAATCACTAGAATGAAGTCTTAAGGCACAAGTGTGACCTTCATTCTTTGGCCTTTCAAGGAGCTTCGTGTGTGGATCCGCAATGTTTTGATCGGTGTGAACTTTGAGAATACATATCTTTCCTTTCTCAACTTCATCCTTTATGTAGTTTAATCTCCGCTCAATATGCCTCGTCTTTAGATGTGCACGAGGTTCATTAATTTGAACAATCGCACCCTCGTTGTCACAAAAGATCTGTAGAGGGTCTTGAATGGTATGGACCACCCCTAGATCGGCAATGAATGTCCTTATCCACGCAGCTTCTTGTGCTGCCAATGAGGCGGCGATGTATTCCGATTCTGTGGTGGACAATGCCACCACATCTTGTTTTGAGCTCCTCCAAGAGACTGCCCCACCATTCATAACGAAACATATCCTGATTGTGATCGAGAATCATCTCGATCGGTTTGGAAACTCGCATCCGTGTAACCCTTTACAATGAGTTCCTCCTCCCCAGGACCGTATGTTAGAAACATGTCCTTTGTCCTTCTAAGGAATTTCAATATACTCTTAACCGCCATACAATGGCTACTTCCTGGATTTTGTTGGTATCTACTTGTCATGCTCAAAGCGCATGACACATCCGGTCTAGTACATATCATTGCATAATGATGGATCTTATAGCCGATGCATATGGGATTCCATTCATTTTCTCTTGCTCATCCTTTGAGCTTGGACATTGAGATGCACTCAGTATCGTCCCTCTTTGAATAGGTACGAAACCTTTCTTAGAGTTCTCCATCTTGAACCTCTTCAAGATTTTATCAATGTATGTACTTTGGTTTAAACCTATCAACCGCCTTGATCTATCCCTATAGATCTTTATTCCCAAAATATAGGCGGCTTCACCAAGATCTTTGATGGAAAAGCAACTTCCAAGCCATGCTTTTACACCTTCCATGGTTGGAATATTATTTCCAAATAGTAGTATGTCATCAACATACAATACTAAGAAAGTGATGATGCTCCCACTAGCTTTCTTATACACACAAGATTCATCGGCGTTCTTGACGAATCCAAATTTCTTAACTTCTTCATCAAAACGGTGATTCCAACTTCAAGATGCTTGCTTCAATCAATAGATTGATTTCTTTAACTTGCATACATTATTAGGATGTAATGGATCAACAAAACCTTCGGGCTAAACCATATTGACATCTACCTCAAGATTCCCAGTTAGAAAAACAGTTTTGACATCCATTTGCCAAATCTCATAGTCATAATATGCGGCTATGGCAAATAATACCCTAATTGACTTTTGCATTGCTACGGGAGAGAAAGTTTCATCGTAATCAACCCCTTGAGTTTGAGTAAAACCTTTTGCTACAAGTCGTGCTTTATAAGTATCCAAGTTTCCATGCATATCGGTTTTCTTCTTGAAAACCCACTTACTTCCAACCGGTTTGGAATTAAGAGGTGGTTCAACCAAATCCCATACATGGTTTTCATGCATGGATTGAATCTCAAGGTTCATGGCTTCAAGCCATTTGACACAACCGTATTGTGACATTGCATCTCGGTATGTGGTGGGTTCATCCGAATCTACCACATAGCATCCATCCATGAAAAATCCATATCTTTCGGGTGGATGACTAATCCTACCGGATTTGCGAACGTTTTGTGTGTTTTGATCAACCATTTGACCATTCTTAACAACCTCTTTTTGATTGCTAGTATCAACCAAACATGTATCGGCTTGTGGTTCTCGATCCTCCTCGAGTTCCACCGTTCTACTAGTACCTTCCATAAGGAACTTAGTTTCCAAGAACTCGGCCTTTCGAGCAACAAATACCTTTTGCTCGGTTGGGTTGTAGAAATAATATCACACAGAGTCTTTGGGATATCCTACAAAGATACACTTAGTGGATTAACTTTCAAGTTTGTTTTGGGTGTTGTTCTTGACATAAGCCTCACAACCCCATACCTTTAAATATGATAACGATGGAGCCCTTCCATTCTATATTTAAAAAGGAGTCTTGTCCACTATCTTGGTTGGGGCCATATTTAGAATACGGGCCGCTGAGAGCAAAGCAAAACCCCAAATTGATAGAGGCAATGTGCTTCTAGCCATCATAGATCGAACCATATCCAATAGAGTTCGATTCCTCCTTTCGGACACACCATTATGTTGTGGCGTTCCGGTTGGAGTAAGTTGTGAGATGATCCCACAACTCCTAAGATGATATTGGAAAGCATCACCTAGGTTCATCGAGAATAGGATCCTCTAATGCGTAGGATTTTTTTCTTGCATGAGAACGATTCTCAAGTTTCGATACCAATCCATAAAGTTGTTATAGTTTAGACGATCCTTGTCGAGTATAGCTCTTAGTGATAGGTTATGAACGAGTGGGATAATAGTGTAAGGTGAATTGTTGATTGCGGCCATCTACAAATTTAACAAAGCTCAATTTTAGTATTTTCAATATTAATAATTAATTTTAATCGTTAATACCCTTTATGTCTGCAAGACAATTAATGATTAAAATCTAGAACCCAACGTTATATTCAAATAGTAGTTAGGTGACCTTTATCCTACTATTTAAATTAACATGGTAGTCAACGTTTGACAATTGCAACCCTTTGCAACTTCTAGTTTTATGGGATCGGTTAAACATCTCATGTTTAGTTGGCATGTTTAATCTCATCAACACCATTGTATGCCATGTTTCGTTGACCCTATTCACATGGTTTCCAACTTAAGTCGTCCTACACACTTATACACACATGTGGTTAGGTGACCTTTATCCCACAAATATGGTAAATCCACCTCAAACTCACAAGTTTCCTCTAATGTGGTTAGGTGACCTTTATCCCATATCGAGTTCCCAAGTGATTTAAGTGTTGATAAAAGGATGGTGTTCGACTTAGTTTATAAAAGGGATTTTCGTTTTCTAAATTCTAGATTGGAAAACAATTATGTACCTTGCATTTGCATGCATTCAAATGTATGGTACTTAGTTAAAAACCCATTTTCAAAGTTCCTATTAATAAAACCCATTTTATTGTGAAATCATTAGTTTTTAATAAAACCAATTTTATTACCTAACGATTTCTAGGGAACCAATTTTATGCAAGTTGTTGATTTTAAGATGTTAGCAATCCATATTGCAATAACATAAACAAAAGTAAATCAACCACACAAGCATAAAAAAAACAACCACAAGTTCATAACCATTGCCTCCTAATATTGACTACACTTATTGACCGAAACAAGGGTGCCAAAAAGTCTCTCCTAAGGGACCCAAAAGGACATAGGCTTGTGTTGGTGAACTCCCACTTGATCCCGCATCGAAATGCTCCAAGTGTTCACTCCATGTTGTGGTCTCCTTCACTTTATTTGGGCTTCCTTCCTTGAATCTTCTTTTACAAAATTATATTTTAATACAATTTTCTATAGTAATGAAAAAATGCAAGTAATCTACTTATTATTACAAACCATATTGAACGAACAAACAACCATATGAATGAACAAACAACCATATTAATGAACAAACACCACAACACAAACATTCAACCAAACACAAGGCTAAGGATAGGTTATGAACATCTATTACACATCCATATATGTAAAAATCACAAGACCAAAATGGTTCCACTTTTTCCCAAAAACTTTTGGCAAAGCTTAGGCAAACCGAAAGTTTCGGGTTTTTTCCAAACAAAACAATCAATCAACCAAATGACTTAGTTTTTCAAGATTACCACATGCATGTTAAGTATTATCTTGAAAAACCAAGGAGAAACCAAAACCCCTAAAATTTTTGGCCAAATGGTGAACCCCACCATAAACCTGAAAGTTATTGGGTCTAATGAAGCATGCATTCGTATAAGCGGTTCGTTATAACATTGTTGGGTTTTAACAAGATTATCAAAACCATAAAATACCATTTTTATGAAAAACGCAACGGAAATTACTTTTAAATCTTGTTAAATTGATGAATGTAAAACCGATTTTACACATGCAAAACCCAAATTTTCCGGATCCATATACAAAATGTATACTTACCAACACATGCAACCATAAGAAGTGCATGCATGTTAATCTACCTTTCAAGAAACTAAAACCCGGATGAAGGAGATTAAGAATGAAAGGCATGAGCTTCAATTGAGAAGCTCCTCAAGCTTTTATATCCCAAGGCTTCCAACAAACACCTCTTATGTAGCTAGGATTTACACTTGAATCTCGTCCTTGTTCCTCCTTTTTCTTGGCCAAAATCCAAAGGGAAGAAAGAAGAGAGAAATTGTTTTGTGTCTTGTGAAAGTATTATGTGTGTGAGAGGAGAGTTGGGAGATTATAAAAGGCACCACCCAAGATACCCAATCATCCCCTTTGCATGTCACTAAGTATTATATAAAAAAGTGGGAACAAAACAAGGGGGTGGCGGCCACCCTTTCTCCCAATTCAAAATTCCAAAAAACTTTTATGTTTTATGTTATAAAGCTTTTTTCACATGTTTAAAATAAAATTTACATAATATAAGTCATATGCAAGATAAATCATGTCTTTCACAATGTTATTTAACCATCTTAAATAACACTATGTAATGTTCTCTCTCAAAATATAAATCATCCGCATGATTTATTTATTCTACAACTACAATGTATTTAGAAACCTTTTTCCAAGTATCATAAGTGTTAATATTTATTTACTATGATCACATCATCAATAAACAAATATAATTGGTGTTTGTCTAGCTTGTTATTAGGTATGACCCGACTTGGATCATGACGTACTAGCCACATCAATTATAATATCTGTCTTGGGCAGACCGAGTCCAACAAACTTTACTCCTTTTGGTGTTTTAGTGAACATAATACCCTCATACAAACATTGTCAAGAAAACCATCTTGACTGAAAACTCCTCTAGTATCTCATGGCCGGACCTTCAACTTTATCTTGTACGCATAAATTGATGAATATCTCATAAATTTACGTCATGGTTCTTACCCTCTAACTATTAATCTATTTTGATTGTATTATTCTGACTAGTGTTCAACTTTTTGTCTAACTTGATTTATGCCCCATCTTAACTGTTGGGTCATATGGAATAATCGAAATCTTCTCAACCTCCCCAAGTTTGGCACTTTGACCGTGAAAATACTTCCATGAGCAAGATATCTTAATCGAGCAGGATAGAACTTTAGGAAAACTTCTAAGTATTGAGTTCAAGCAATGTAACACCCGTTAATTCCGGTTTCAAGAATTAAAGCTTGTAGAGTATGTATAACTCTCGGACTTAACCGAAGTTTCTCGGAAGCCTTTACGTTATCCCGGTACGTTAAAGAACCTAACTATTCCTTCCATTTTGCCTTATACTTCAATCTGGAGGGGCTAGAGTGTAAATATTATGTTATAACACAACCTAACCCTAGCCCCCATCTCTTTCTGCGATCGGCAAGTAGGAGCAGCCCCAAGACCCACGATTTTATTTTTTGCAGCCAATTCTAAGCCTTAGAACTTCAATTAAAGGTATGTACTACGATTCCCAAGTCTTTTACACGTTGATTGATCCTTATATTGCGCGTATTGATCGAAAAAGCGTCGTGTTGTAGGCTAACCGGGTGGCTGCCCAATTGAGGTTTTCCGGGGCTGTTTCGAGTGAGGTTTTTGCATCAACATCCCGCTAGGTATGACATGTACATCATATTATAATTTCATGGCCAATGGATTTTAGTTCGAAAACTAGGGTTTATCGGGTGTAGAATTGCAAATTGTTGAGTTTGATGCGTTAATTGATCGAGTGACCGACCGAATCAGTTTGTACACCCCTAAGGGGGGTTTAAGGGCTGTGGAAAAGTTACTTTTTTGATGCTCGGGGCTGTTGGGGTTAGGGCTTCGTCATGCAGTCGGCGGTGCGCGAAATTCGTTTAAACGTTAAAGTAAGAGTTTTAAAAGGGAACCGTCAACCCTACCAACTCGGGTGCCATAATCTTGATGAATGAAAGGAGGTAAAATGGAATTTGGTCCATTCGGGGCTGGTTCATTAATAAATGGTTTTAAGGTTTATTGCACGCGCATTTGACCTGATTTGACTATCTTTGGGCCTAGGGCCAAGTGTTGGGCCTTGGGCCAAAGTGTTGGGCCTTGGGCCAAGTGTTGGGCCTTGGGCCAAGTGTTGGGCCTTGGGCCAAGTTGTTGGGCCTTGGGCCAAGTATTGGGCCTCGGGCCAAGTTGTTAGGTCTTGGGCCAAATGTTGGGCCTTGGGCGGCCCATTAGGCAAGAGTGTTCTTACGGCCTAGTTTATTAACACGTTGTGTATAATTTACAGGCCCGTGCTTGTGATTGTGCACTTAGGGATTTCCTAGCCCCTTGCAGGTGTTCGATTGATTTCAAGTGAGTTCATGATGCCCTTTTTACTCTTTTTACTTTTGGGCTAGCATGCACACCTAAGTGTTTTCTTACATGATGAAATGTTTTTAAACGAATTTATATAGGCTTGCTAGTATATGGTAGGCCTTGGGATGTTATATATATATGTATATACATTATTGCTTGGCCTATATTTGGCGATGTTGTAGTCGTTTCGACTACTGATGTTCTGTATGCCTACTTTGTGTTTGCATGCACTGATGTTACGTGTTTGGGTTGTACGTTTGCTCGACCCTGATGTTATACGTGGATGTTATATATATATATATACTGTTATATATATAGGGATGTAATTGAAAGGATGTTTACATATACATTTTGTATATGTATGTATGAGGATGTTTAGTTTTCGGTAATGAGGATTTGATGGATGCACCCTTTTACTTTTTTTAATCTTTTGGTATGACTATCATAACTATTACTACTGATATTATTTACTTAAAACTTGAACTCACTCAGCTCAAGCTGACTTTGTGTACATGTTAGTGTCAGTTTCAGGTTAGGAAGAGGATGCCTTATCGCTTGGACGTGCACGAAGCTACTTGGACGGTGAAGGGCATACGGGAATTGAAGTTTTATTATTAAATATTTATTTTTAAAAGTTTTTATTTAAAGATAATTATGTTGATTTTGGGCAAAGTTCCCGAGTTTTGGGAACTCATTTACTTATTGACGTTTTCCGCCGAATTATACTCTGTGATTCTTATTTTAATGAAAATAATTGTTTATAAGTTTAATTATTTTACTAGTGTTTCGAATGAATACCAACTGTGGGGTTCCCGGGGTTCGGGCCCTCACAAGCAAACTCTACTTCGTCGAGCAAGGATGGTTCTAGTATCAAGCAAGGTTTGCTATCTAGCAAAATTGTGAAGAAACTTTGTTTAAACTAAGTTCCCGAGCAACTTGGTGGATCAAACAAGGTATTTAAATAATGAAGAATCTTAAAGAATGCTGGTAGGGAGTTTATGAAAGTATTCTAAGTGTTAAAGTACGCAATTATACTTGGTTACGTTCAAACAAACCTAAGTGAAGACTGAAGAGATTCGAGAAAGAACATTCTTGCTCTTAGTAGCATATCCGAGTAAAGTGAAAACTGAAGATGAAGCTTGCTTGAGAAGAATACTTGAATGTTTCAAATATTCTAAGTGTTAGTCTGCCCAAACTAAAGTCCGAGCACACTAAAAGATTACAAAGTCTAAGGAGCCATGCTCGTACTAAAGAACTCTGCTCGAAGACCTTTTATACTTGATTTTATTATGTGTAAGAGCATAATGTCTATTGCTAGGGTCTTAGTTTTGATTGTATAGGGCTTTAAATGTCATTTGTATATGTTAGAGTATATGTATGTATGGGACCGCATATGTTATGCGGTGCACCACATATGCGCCGTATAAGATATACGCCTCATGTGACCTATCATGTGTTTCCTACAAATAGGGGACTTATGCGTGATTAACTAGACTTTCGCTCATTCATGTCATATGCTAGAGAGAGACTAGAGAGAGAAATTTCCTGAAATGTCATATCTTGTAAACATTCGATATTATAAATGAAGTTTATGCTTAATGTTACTTGTGATGTTCACTCACATTGTTTTCCGCGCCTTGAGACATAAGCTGTAACAACACCATATCCTAATCATTGTTCACAACAAGTTCTTTCAAGTGGTATCAGAGCATTTGGCTCATTACTAGCTTGAATATCACAAGTTTTCCAAGGTTTTCTCTCTATCTTCACATTTAACCGTCACAATTCCTTCAAACTCTCACAAGTCATACTTTATACCTTCGTGAAAAACCCTACAAAGTTTCATTCAATTTCATCAAGATTTGAACACTCAAATTGTCAAATTACCAAAATGTATCTTCTTGGCGCATATGCTATCTTAGCGTGTATGTCACTCACGTATAACATATACGGCGCATAACTTATACACCGTATATGTTATAAGTTGACACATATACGTTGAATATTACATATACGTTATTCCTCATATACGTTAACCTCACACATATACGTTGACCGTACCTCCATTCCTACATATACGTTGACCTTCCTTCTACATATCCGTTGAACATTCCTACATATATGTTGACCTTCCTTTTACATATCCATTGACCATAAATAGCATATATGTTGACTTATTGATCCACACTATGGTCAATCTTAATGCTTTCGTGTCTCAACCATCTAACCTGCTTCAGAACATTAATCTTGAAAATGAAATGGGGACGTCAAACAAACCCTCAAAGCTTCTTCGTATGGAAGATTATCCTTCTTGGGCCAACAAGTTTGAAACCTACGTACATGCTTTAAACTATGAGACGTGGACTGCAGTTGAAGATGAGTATATCATTCCTATGAACGAAAATGGTGAAAATTATAGATTGCCACAAATTGCTGATGCTGACAAATCTTTGTTCTTAAAAGAGAAGAAAATGTTGAACAAAGACATAGGAAACCCTGATATGAGAAAGAGTAAGATGGCATTGCTCAATAAAGAATTTGATATGTTTACTTAAGTCAATGGAGAGATGTTTGCATAGCTATTACAGCACAACGGCTCCTGTTATTCTATATGGCAAGCTTTGTTAAACAGAGACATAGGAAACCCTAATATGAGAAAGAGTAAGATGGCGTTGCTCAAGAATGAATTTGATATATTTACTCAAGTCAAGGAAGAGTCATTTGCACAGCTGATTGAAAGATATTGCAATATGGAGAATGAGATGAAAAGATTGAAGATCGATAAGCCTGATTATGAGTACATTGACAAACTTTTTGATGCACTACCTAAAGAGTTGGGTACTTTTATAATGCTTCAACAATCAAATAACATTGCATATGCTCGTCTTAGTCTGGAATGTTTTATTGAGAAGCTTGAAGCTCATGATCTGGAGCATAGGAAGAAGTAAAAGATGAAATCAACAGCTGTATCACAAGATGTGGGATTGTACTAAAAGGGTTCACAATCCAAAAATTCCCACAGCATTCTATGCTAAACAAACTGGTCAAGCCTTTGTAACAAATGTACCTGCTACTTCAACTACTCCATAATATAGTAGTAGTTACTCGGACACCATTCCAGTATCCCAAGCTTCTAACACACAAGACCTTGATGTTCTACAGTGCAATATTGCTGCAAATTTGAAGAGAACAAGATGCCTAACCACTGAGACAGTCAAGGAACATATGGCATTTCTAGGCTCAGTTCTGGATTCTTATGAAAGTTTAGTTGCTGGACGGATAGGTAACTACAACATGACAAAATAAGATTATGATCAGATTGACCCAGAAGAGATTGAAATGATTGATATTCGTTGGTGTATGGCAAGTGTGATCAGGAGAGCTCAACTTTTTAAGGAAATAACTAGAAGAAATGTGTTGGACGGATCAAATTCAGAATTGGGTTTTGATAAATTCAAGGTCAGACGTTTTAGATGAAAAGAAAAGGGACACTTCAAGCGGAAGTGTACAAGCAAGAATATTGATGATAATACTGCAAATCCATTTGGAAGGGACTATTACAAACATGCAATATATTATCGTACTTCTCAAAATGAGGCTGAGACTTCCAAGGGCAAGAAATCATCCGAAGCATCAACATCATAACAAAAGGCGGCTACTGCACAAGTGGACGAAGGGTTCAACTGGAACTCTGTGTTTCAGGCAAATATAGCAGAAGTGGTTGAGGACAAAGAAAAAGTTGAGATGGTTGTGACAAGGGAAGAAGTTAAGCTGGTTGATAGTTTGGTAGAGAATGAGTTGGTAGAAAATGAAAGATTGGAGAAGGAGATGAAGGTTGATGACAAAGAGAGTGACAAGGTTGAACAAGAAGTAGATCAAGATGATTCTGATGACGATCTTCCAAAATCCAATGACAAAATTCACACGTTCCTTCTAATTATCTTACCTCCTTATTTCCGCTTGATATAATTGAAAGTTTTGCAGGTTGGTTTAATGGACAGGAAGTGCCACATGGTAAGATTGATTTTGGAGAGGAAGAAAATGTGGTTGAATCAGAAGTCAAGGAATTAAGTAAAGCTGAAGATTCAAATGAGAAGTTGGTTGATGGAATCGTTGAAGACACAACTGAGGATGAGTCGGATAGTTCCAATGAAGAATGCTCACCAACTGATCATGCATTCATGGCAAATCAGGAAATTATAAACTCTAACATATGTGAAAATGTGAATTGCCTTGCGATGAATGTGAGTTTAAAACTTTTGAAATTCAAGAGTTAAAGAGACATTATGACAAATCATTGTTTGATTTTAACATTGTTAATGAGGCATATATGAAACTTCAAATGTATGAAAAGAATTTATGGGAAAAGATTTTACAAGATCAAAAGACCATTTCAATGTTAAAACACACGGTTGAGGATAAACAAATTGCCATCAACATGAATATAGATGAGAATGCATCACTCAAACTTGAGTTACAAACACTCAAGATTGAGACTCAGAGAGTCAATCTAAAATTAGTGAGTTATCCTGCATCATCTTATGTTCTTGATCATATTATGCCTAAAACTTCATCTAAATCTGAGGATGATGTGAATGAGAACATAACATCTAAAGAGGATTATCATGCTGCTGTGCCTCCACCTATGTGGAATGCTTATATTCCATTGAAACCAAAAGGTTTCAAAACGGCACTAACTGTGGAAATTAATTCTCTACTTCATGATACCTCAAAGTCTGATGATTATGATTGTGTTTCCTCCGAAAGGAATGAAAATGAAAGTTCTGGCTGTGATATAAAAACCAGGATTAATATGGCAGAGTCGGGTTTAACTGATGAAAAGGTTGAGGATCATGGGTTGGGAAAAGAAAAATGTAACGCCCGTTAACTCCGGTTTCAAGAGTTAAAGCTTGTAGAGTATGTATAACTCTCGGGACTTAACCGACGTTTCTCGAAAGCCTTTACGTCATCCCGGTACGTTAAAGAACTTAAATTTTCCTTCCATTTTGCCTTACACTTCAATTTGGAAGGACTTGGAGGTAACTATTTTTATTATATCATAAAACAATTAACCTAACCCTAAAACCCTTTCCAGCTGCGATCGGCCGAAGAACAGCCCCCCCCCCTTCTTTGCTTCGACTTTTTGAGTGATTCCAAGGCATTTAGAAGTATTTCAAGGTATGTACTACAATCCCCAACACTCTTTTCGTTCACCCCTAATCGTTTTGATGCTCAATTTTGCTGATACTTTTCGTTGGACAGATTTTGGCCAAGGTGTAACGCCCGTTAATTCCGGCTCCAAGAATTAAAGCTTGTAGAGTATGTATAATTCTCGGGATTTATCCAACGTTTCTCGGAAGCCTTTACGTTATCCCGGTACGTTAAAGAACTTAACTTTTCCTTCCATGTTGCCTTACGCTTCAATTTTGGAGGGACTTGGATGTAACTATTTTTATTATATCATAAAACAAATACACCCTAACCCCTAACCCTTCTAGCTGCCGATCGGACCTCAAGACACCCCCCTGCTCGTTTCTTCTGCCCCGCCATGTTTCAGCCGTGAAAACTTCAATTCAAGGTCGGTTTTATGATTCCCCATGTCTTTTACACCTTAATTGATCATATTAACGTACTTATTGGTCGTTAAGGTTGAGTTTTGATGATATCAGTTTGCTGACAGATTCGTATACGTTTATTGTAGGTTCTGTAACGTAATGATAATCCACTGTTTTTGATCGATTCTTGATTCCTTGATTTTTTACATTGAGTCTAGTTTCTAGAAAGGCATAATACGTAATTTTTGGACGAGATTTGAATGGTTTTTATGAATTTATAAAATCGAATGTCAAAGCTAATGCGGCATGACGGATTCTGGTCTGTCTTCCTGACGTCATAACCTTTTTTCGACAGATCCAAATTGGTTGGTTCCACTTCTGGAAGTTATTATTTTTAGTTAGGAACCAAACCTAATTGGAATCGTTTAATTTGGTTCGGTAATGAATTTTATAAAAATAAAACCATTTTGTTGCGCACTGAAATAGCTGCACGTACCTTACTGTGTTGGAGGAATTTTTATAATTTTTGTGTCCAATAGAAAAATATAATAAAAATATTTTTATAAACCTAAGACATTTATTTAAGTCTGGTAAAAATTTAATAATTTATTTCAAAGGTTATCCTATGTAATTAAATGCATCTTTGCATGCTAAAATCTACACGTTTTACTCATTATTGATCGATAAGTTCGTTTTAGGCTTAACCGGTGGATGTTCAATTGTGTTCTTGTCGGGGCTGTTTGAAGTGAATTTTTCACCACAATCTTCCTAGGTATGTCCCGTATATCATACTTAAAGATCATGTTCTTAGGTGTTCGTTAAGTTGATCAACTAGTTGTGGTTTGATTGTTATGTTCGGTTGTCTAGAATTGTTGAGTTTGATGCGTTAATCGGTTGGATGACCAACCGAATCAGTTTCCATGGCTCTAGGGGAGTTTAAGGGCTATGGAAAAATTAATTTTTCGATGCTCGGGGCTGTTTTGGTTAGTGCTTCGTCAATCGAGTCGGCGGTGCGCGAATTTAAGTTTAAATGTTAAAGTAAGAGTTGTAAAAAGGAACCGTGAACCCTATCAACTCGGGTGACATAATCATGTTGAATGAAAGGTTTCAAACTGGAATTGGGTCAATTCGGGACTGATTCGTTTAACAAATGGTTTTAAGGTTTATTATGCGCGTATTCGACTAGATTTGATAAGTTGTTGGGCCTTGTGCCAAGTTGTTAGGCCTTGGCCAAGTGTTGGGCCTTGGGCCAAGTTTTTAGGCCTTGGGCCAAGTGGTTGGGCCTTGGGCCAAGTGTTGGGCCTTAGGCCAAGTTGTTGGGCCTTGGGCCAAAGTGTTGGACTTAAACGGCCCATTAGGCAAGAGTGTTTTTACGGTCTAGTTTAGTAACACGTTATGTATAATTTACAGGCCCTTGCTTGTGATTTTGCCCTTAGGGACTTCCTAGATCATTGCAGGTATTCGATTGATTTCAGGTGAGTTCTTGGTGCCCCGTTTAACTCTTTTTAAATTTTGGGCTAGCATGCACACCTAAGTGTTTTTCTTACTTGATGAAATTTTTTGAATGGTTTTACATAGGCTTGCTAGTATTGGTAGGTCTTGGAATGTCATAGAATGTGTATGTATATATATATATTTATATATATTTAGAATGGCCAATATTTGGCGAATGTTGTAGTCGTCTCGACTACTGAATGTTGCGTATTCCTACCTTGTGTTTGCATACGCCGAATGTTACGTGTTTGGGTTGTACGTTTGCTCGACCCTAAATATTTTTAGTCGTATCGACTACTGAATGTTGTGTATGCCTACTTTGTGTTTGCATGCGCTGAATGTTACGTGTTTGGGTTGTACGTTTTCTCGGCCCTGAATGTTATTATTGAATGTTATATATGTATATATATATATGTATGTATATATATATATTGATATATATAGGAATGCATGTATAGAGATGCTCATATTGAATGTTATTATTGAATGTTATATATGTATATATATATGTATGTATATATATATATATATTGATATATATAGGAATGCATGTATAGAGATGCTCATACGTAAGAATGACTATTTATTGAATGTGGTAACCTAACCGATGTACTTCCGTTTGCTGTATTAAAACCGTTGCTACGTATTTAAAACTTGAACTCACTCGGTTTAAGCTGACTTTGTGTGCATGTTAGTGTGAGTTTCAGGTTAGGAAGAGGATGCCTTATCGCTTGGGCGTGCACGGAGCTACTTGGATGGTGAAGGGCATACTGGAATGAAGAATTACTTATGAACATTTTATTTCAAAATACTTTTAAAAGTTATACTAAATTTTGATTTTGGGAACTCATTCATCTATTTACGTTTTCCGCCGAATTATACTCTGTAACGCTGTTTTAATGCAAAGAATTGTTTTTAAGTTTAATTATTCTTACGAGTGTTTTGGAATGAATACCAACTGTGGGGTTCCTGGGGTTCGGGGCCTTACAAGTTGGTATCAGAGCCATGGTTCGAGGGATCCGAGCATCCCCAAATGCTTGGACTCGAACTGTAAGAAAAGAGACCAGTATGCCCACCGCGAGTGGCTGCACGCCAAGAGGTAAATTTAAATTATTTAGTCATTCCTTTGAATTTGAAAGTTTCTATTATGTGATTAGTTGTAAAGTGTTAGATAGAATGCTAATGTGGTTAGGGGCAGGGGGTGCTTAGAACGGGCTGGTGAAGTAAACGACTAATAACACTTAATCAACGTTATTAGCAGTTTACCCTTACCTTCCATATTTTAAATACCACTTGTGTCTGACTATGTTAGGGTTCCGTCTTTGTAGGGATAAGATTTGGCTAACTCTCGAGTCGTTAGCGTTAAAGTTTATCTTATTCCCTAAATTCTCTTATTCGTTTCCCATCCTCTCGAACGCTTTGCGCGTAATTGTTTAGCTGAGGCGTAGCATACTGTCACTCTGGGTTCCTTGGTACTTGACCGCTTAAATTCTTCGCTCCTTTAAGAATTAAGAGCAACTGTTTAGATAAGTAGGAGCGTGATGTTATCCCAGATACCTTTCTACTTGATGAATTACCGGCGTCAGTCTTATTTGAATCGGGCGCCAATAGAAGTTTTGTGTCTACCGCCTTCTGTTCCCCGTTGAATAAATCCCCCGAGCGCGTAGTTGATGTGTTTGAGGTTGAGGTCGCCGTAGGAAAATCTGTTTCCGTGTCTAGGGCTACCATCGGTGATGTTCCTATTGTTCGGGATTTCCCGGATGTAACTCCAGATGATTTGTCAGATGTGCCGCCGGACTGCGAGGTCGAGTTCCAGATAGATCTTGTGCCGGGCGCAAAACCCGTTGCCCGAGCTCCTTACTGCCTAGCCCGAATGAAATGAAGGAACTTATGGCTCAGTTGGAAGACTTACTCGATAAGGGCTTTATTCGACCAAGCATCTCACCTTGGGGTGCCCCGGTCCTGTTCGTTAAAAAAAGGACGATAGCATACGGATGTGCATTGACTATCGTGAATTGAAGAAGCTCACTATTAAAAATCGGTACCCTCTTCCAAGGATCGACGATTTATTTGATCAGCTCCAAGGAGCTAGGTGGTTCTAAAAGATCGACCTTAGGTCCGGGTATCATCAGTTGAAGACTCGGGAAGAAGATATTCCTAAGACTGCCTTCCGCACTCGTAATGGGCATTATGAATTTCTTGTGATGTCTTTCGGTTTGATCAACGCACCGGTTCATGGATCTTATGAACCGGGTGTGTAGGCCGATGCTCGATCATTCGTTTATAGTGTTCATCGATGACATTCTTGTGTACTCTAAAAGCGAATCCGATCACGCCGGTCATCTCTCGGAAGTTTTGGAAGCTCTGCAAAAGAACAAGTTGTATGCTAAATTTTCTAAGTGTTCCTTTTTGGTTACGCGAGGTTCAGTTCTTGGGTCATGTTACTAACCCGAGTGGTATTCTGGTTGACCCTGCAAAAGGTGGAAGCCGTGATTGAATGGGAGTCTCCTAAGTCTCCATCTGAAATCCGTAGTTTTCTAGGTTGGGCGGGGTATTACCGCCGCTTTATTCCCGATTTTTTTTAAAAATTGCTTCTTCACTGACCAAGTTGACTAAGAAGAGTGTTAAGTTCAATAGGGGTACTGAGCAGGAGGAGGCTTTTCTCGAGTTGAAGAACAGGTTGACGCATGCCCCGATTTTAGGCTTACCCGATGGCACTGATGACCTTGTGGTTTACTCTAATGCCTCTTCTCAGGGGCTTGGGTGTGTTCCGATGCAGCGAGGTCGAGTCATCGCGTATGCCTTGCGGCAATTAAAGCCTCACGAGGCGAATTATCCTACCCACGATTTGGAGCTTGCGGCCGTTGTGTTTGCGCCTAAGTTGTGGCGGCATTATTTGTACAGTGTTCCTTGCGTTATCTATACTGATCATAAGAGTTTAAAGTATTTCGTCGAACAAAAGGAACTGAATATGCGCCAGCGTCGATGGTTGGAGTTGATTAAGGATTATGATTTTAAGATTATGTACCATCTAGGAAAGGCTAACGTGGTGGCTGACGCGTTGAGCCGAAAGGAGAAACCAAAGCCGATTCGTGTAAAATCTTACCAGCTTATCCTTAAACCCGATATTTTGAAGCAAATAGCCAGCGTTCAGAATGAGGCTTTGCGGGTGGAATGGATTATGTCAGAACGTGTTTGGGGTCAGGAGAAATTGTTGGAAGACGTCGGTGACGGGGTGAAGTATAAGGATGGTCGTTGTTGGTGCATTTTGTGACCGTCGCTATGCAATTCTGACCAGCGGAACGCCACAGGAGAAGTTAGAATAACTTCGCCATAGGCGAAGTTATAACAACTTCGCCATAGGCGAAGTTAGCACAACTTCTGCCATAGGCGAAGTTATATCAACTTCGCCTACAGGCCCAAGCCCGTGAAGTTTATATATATATATGTGTGTCGTGTTTAGGGTTAGCAATCCAGAAATCAGAGTATTGTGTGATAAGTTTAATTAGCTAGAGAGAAACCGAGAGAGTGAGACGTGTGGGACGGCCCGAGGTAGAGCTCACCTCGGGTCGGCCGTGTCATTTGTTTTCATGTTTGGTATGTAAGTGTTTTGATTATTATATAAGAAT
This sequence comes from Bidens hawaiensis, assembly GCF_021521415.1. Classification (NCBI taxonomy): domain Eukaryota; kingdom Viridiplantae; phylum Streptophyta; class Magnoliopsida; order Asterales; family Asteraceae; genus Bidens; species Bidens hawaiensis. The sequence continues at coordinate 1,107,962 of NW_027491276.1, forward strand.
CTGCAGATTTGATTATCCCGTTCTTGTATTTGTTCGTGTACGTGTTTGTGTTCTTTATCTTTACACCAATAAACGAGTCTAGGAGGATTCCGCACTCCTAGACCTCGTGCGGATCTCGTATCGATCAGCGACGCCCCGGGGGGACCTACATGTGGTATCAAAGCCTTAGGCTCTTATGCTATGGTTCGAGATCGGCGTTTTGGTGTTTCTGGCACGAATCTGATGCGTTCTTGGCTGAACAGCGCCGCAGGCGAAGTTATGGGATTCAGGCGAAGTTGCCGTCACTGTTCGTAGGGTTTCGGCGATGTTATTGGCCAGGCGAAGTTAGCAGCCAAGCGAAGTTTTAGCCAGGCGAAGTTATAGCCAGGCGAAGTTATGGACAGGCGAAGTTGACTTTTAGGCGAAGTTGACTTTTAGGCGAAGTTAACTTTAGGCGAAGTTAACGAGAAAAAAAAAAGGGTATTTTGGTGTTTTCGTCTGTATGGCCCGGTGTACACGATTATTGTGAGACCGAAGATGTTGTACCGTCAACGAGTGAACTTGTTATCTCTGGGTCTTACGTGTGAACAAATACGTGTCAACTCTGGATATGGAGTTGAGTTTGTGAATGGGATATTGATTGAAACTGGATATTGACACATATTTGGGTGTTTGTGGGCAATGAAATAGTTGTTGTTCGAGGTTGACCAACTGAAGAAAGTCAAATTGAACTGAAGGTTTTTTCATTACTGGATTGCGGTCAGAGCATATTATTTATGTTATTTTCAAGGTGTTCGAGAATTGGATCCTGAAACGTGATGCTTATTTATTAGAGTGAAAATTCTGGAACAAGTTGGATTTAATCGGGAACTAAAGTGTTTATGTTCTTGATCGTTATCCCTGGTGATTGAAGATGCTTCGGATTAATTAATGTTCATGTGTTAGATTCTGTCAAGGTGGTTTTGTGATGAAATTGATCACTTGATGTTGAGTAGTTGAAGATTAAACCTTATCGTATGCCGACGAGTTGGTGAAGTTGTGGAGGAAGCCCAACTTCACGTGTTGGTGAAGTCAGATGGACTCACGTGATTGGTTGAGATGATCTATTGGCACGAGGATGCATGCATTTCAAAGACCTCAATCGTTATAGTCGAAGAAGCTTACACTGAAGGGGAGATCTGATATGGAAGACGCTGGGTGATTGGTAGATTTGTGAAGCTACATGACAGTTTCAGACACGGCTGGTTGAAGGGCAAAGAGAAGATCATCAGTTAAGAGGGAGTCTGTTGGTGCATGTTTTTGTAACAGATGATCTTTCGTGTTTGTTAGAATTGAGAGCAACGGTCAAAGGGGAGTCTGTTGGTGCATTTTGTGACCGTCGCTATGCAATTCTGACCAGCGGAACGCCACAGGCGAAGTTAGAACAACTTCGCCATAGGCGAAGTTATAACAACTTCGCCATAGGCGAAGTTAGCACAACTTCGCCTACAGGCCCAAGCCCGTGAAGTTTATATATATATATGTGTGTCGTGTTTAGGGTTAGCAATCCAGAAATCGGAGTATTGTGTGATAAGTTTAATTAGCTAGAGAGAAACCGAGATAGTGAGCCGTGTGGGACGGCCCGAGGTAGAGCTCACATCGGGTCGGCCGTGTCATTTGTTTTCATGTTTGGTATGTAAGTGTTTTGATTATTATATAAGAATCTGCAGATTTGATTATCCCGTTCTTGTATTTGTTCGTGTATTTGTTCGTGTACGTGTTTGTGTTCTTCATCTTTACACCAATAAACGAGTCTAGGAGGATTCCGCACTCCTAGACCTCGTGCGGATCTCGTATCGATCAGCGACGCCCCGGGGGGACCTACAGTCGTTTATGGGTAACGAAGTATGGGGGATTCAGAGATAAAATTTTAGATGAAGCGCATAAGTCGCGCTATTCCATTCATCCAGGGGCGACCAAGATGTACCAAGATCTGAAAAAGATTTATTGGTGGACTGCGATGAAGTTTGAGGTGGCTCAGTATGTGAGTACGTGTTTGACGTGTCTACAAGTTAAGGCCGAGCATCAAAAGCCGTTCGGGAAGCTTCAACCTTTAGAAATACTTGAGTGGAAGTGGGAGCATCTTACTATGAATTTTGTGACTAAATTGCCTCGTACTCCTAAGGGTAGTCATGACACCATTTGGGTAATTGTTGATAGATTGAACAAGAGCGCTCATTTCTTGCCGATCCGAAAGACTTTTAACTACGAGCAGTTGGCCGATGTGTTTATTCTTGAGATAGTTTCTAGGCATGGGGTTCCGGTATCTATTGTTTTGGATAGGGATACGCGTTTCACCTCCAGGTTTTGGAAAAGGTTTCACGAGGAGATGGACACCAAACTCCTTATCAGTACTGCTTATCACTCGAAGACGGATGGTCTGTCCGATAGGACCATTCAGACTCTCGAGGATATGTTGCGGGCTTGTGTTATCGACTTTGGTGATAGTTGGGACCGTCACCTACCGTTGGTTGAGTTCTCGTATAATAAAAGTTATCACGCCACGATTGGGATGCCACCGTTTGAGATGCTGTATGGTAGGAGGTGTAGGACTCCAGTTTGCTGGGGTTCCATTGGACAGAAGCAGTTGCGTATTTTGGAGGTAGTTGAAGCCACGACTGAGAAGCTCGATAAGATTAAGGCGTTTATGAAGGCCGCTAAGGATCGTCAAAAGTCCTATGCGGACAAAAGGTGAAGGCCCATTGTGTTCGAGGCTGGGGATCGGGTTATGTTAAAAGTTTCTCCCTGGAAGGGCATTATTCGTTTTCGTAAGAGGGGGAAGCTTAGTCCGAGGTTTATTGGTCTGTTCCGTATTTTGGCCAGAGTTGGTAAGGTAGCATATAAGCTGCAATTGCCCAAGGAGCTAGTGGGGATTCCTCGTACTTTTCGCGTGTCCCATCTGAGGAAATGCTTAGCAGATAGGAAGGCTCATGTGCCTCTTGATGATATTGAGCTCGATAGTAAGCTAAACTACGTTGAGCAACCGATTGCTATTCTAGACCGTCAAGAAAGACGTTTAAGGAACAAGGTGGTTAGGCAGGTGAAGGTAGCGTGGAGGCAGCGTAGGGGATCCGAGGCTACTTGGGAGTCCGAAGACGAGATGATGAAACTCTACCAGCAGTTGTTCCTGTCGCGTCGGGGTTCGGGGACGAATCCCATTGAAAGGGGGTGGACTTGTAACGCCCGTTAATTCCGGTTCCAAGAATTAAAGCTTGTAGAGTATGTATAATTCTCGGGATTTATCCGACGTTTCTCGGAAGCCTTTACGTTATCCTGGTACGTTAAAGAACTTAACTTTTCCTTCCATGTTGCCTTACGCTTCAATTTGGAGGGACTTGGATGTAACTATTTTTATTATACCATAAAACAAATAAACCCTAACCCCTAACCCTTCTAGCTGCCGATCGGACAGCCATGTTTCAGCCATGTAAACATCAATTCAAGGTCGGTTTTATGATTCCCCATATCTTTTACACCTTAATTGATCATATTAACACGCTTATTGGTCGTTAAGGTTGAGTTTTGATGATATTAGTTTGCTGACAGATTCGTATACGTTTATTGTAGGGTCTTTAACGTACTGATAATCCACTCTTTTTTATCGATACTTGATTCCATCATGTTCTACTTTGAGTCTAGTTTCCAGAAAGGTATAATACGTAATTTTTGGACGAGATTTGAAAGGTTTTTATGAATTTATAAAATCGAGTGTCAAAGCTGATGCGGGATGACGGATTCTGGTCTGTCTTCCCGACGTCAAAACCTTTTTTTAACAGGTCTAAATTGGTTTCTTCCACTTCTGGAAGTTAGTATTTTGAGTTAGGAACCAAACCTAATTGGAATCGTTTAATTTGGTTCGGTAATGAATTTTATAAAAATAAAACCATTTTGTTGCGCACTGAAATAGCTGCACGTACCTTGCTGTGTTGAAGGAAGTTTTATAATTTTTTTGTCCAATAGAAAAATATAATAAAAATATTTTTATAAACCTAAGACATTTATTTAAGTCTGGTAAAAATTTAATAATTTATTTCCAAGGTTATCCTATGTAATTAAATGCATCTTCGCATGCTAAAATCTACACGTTTTACTCGTTATTGATCGATAACTTCGTTTTAGGCTTAACCGGTGGATGTTCAATTGTGTTTTTGTCGGGGCTATTTGAAGTGAGTTTTTGCACCACAATTTTCCTAGGTATGTCTCGCATATCATACTTAAAGATCATGTTCTTAGGTGTTCGTTAAGTTGATCAACTAGTTGTAGTTTGATTGTTGAGTTTGATGCGTTAATCGGTTGGATGACCAACCGAATCAGTTTCCATAGCTCTAGGGAGTTTAAGGGCTGTGGAAAAAATAAATTTTCGATGCTCGGTGCTGTTTTGGTTAGTCTTCGTCAATCGAGTCGGCGGTGCGCGAATTTTCGTTTAAATGTTAAAGTAAGAGTTGTAAAAAGGAACCGTCAACCCTATCAACTCGGGTGACATAATCATGATGAATGAAAGGTTTCAAACTAGAATTGGGTCCATTCGGGGCTGATTCGTTTAACAAATGGTTTTAAGGTTTATTACGCGCGTATTCGACTCGATTTGATAAGTTGTTGGGCCTTGGGCCAAGTTGTTAGGCCTTGGGCCAAGTTGTTGGGCCCTGGGCCAAGTGGTTGGGCCTTGGGCCAATTGTTGGGCCTTGGGCCAAAGTGTTGGGCTTAAACGGCCCATTAGGCAAGAGTGTTTTTACGGTCTAGTTTAGTATCACGTTATGTATAATTTCAGGCCCTTGCTTGTGATTGTGCCCTTAGGGACTTCCTAGCTCGTTGCAGGTATTCGATCGATTTCAGGTGAGTTCTTGGTGCCCCGTTTAACTCTTTTTAAATTTTGGGCTAGCATGCACATCTAAGTGTTTTTCTTACTTGATGAAATGTTTTAAATGGTTTTACATAGGCTTGCTAGTATTGGTAGGCCTTGGAATGTCATAGAATGTGTATGTATATATATATTTAGAATGGCTAATATTTGGCGAATGTTGTAGTCGTCTCGACTACTGAATGTTGCGTATGCCTGCCTTGTGTTTGCATGCGCCGAATGTTACGTGTTTGGGTTGTACGTTTGCTCGACCCTGAATGTTTGTAGTCGTATCGACTACTGAATGTTGTGTATGCCTACTTTGTGTTTGCATGCGCTGAATGTTACGTGTTTGGTTTGTACGTTTTCTCGGCCCTGAATGTTATTATTGAATGTTATAAATATATATATATATATATATATATATATATAGGAATGCACGTATAGAGATGCTCATACGTAAGAATGACTATTTATTGAATGTGGTGACCTAACCGATGTACTTCCGTTTGTTGTATTAAAACCGTTGCTACGTATTTAAAACATGAACTCACTCGGCTTAAGCTGACTTTGTGTGCATGTTTGTGTGAGTTTCAGGTTAGGAAGAGGATGCCTTATCGCTTGGACGTGCACGGAGCTACTTGGATGGTGAAGGGCAAACTGGAACGAAGAATTACTTATGAACATTTTATTTCAAAAGACTTTTAAAAGTTATACTAAATTTTGATTTTGGGAACTCATTCATCTATTTACGTTTTCCGCCGAATTATACTCTGTTATGTTGTTTTAATGCAAAGAATTGTTTTTAAGTTTAATTATTCTTACGAGTGTTTTGGAATGAATACCAACTGTGGGGTTCCCGAGCTTCGGGGCCTTACACAAGGTGCAATTGACCCACTTCTCCTGGATAAAAATTAGAGTTTCTGGTGTAGAAAGATTCCCATGTATGGCATTTACATTATATTAAAATTTCGTGGCCATTGGAGGTGTTTAGGTCGGTCAATCGATTTTAGTTCGAAAACTAGGGTTTATCGGGTGTAGAATTGTCAATTGTTGAGTTTGATGCGTTAATCGATTGAATGACCAACCGAATCAATTTGCATGGCCCTAGGGGAGTTTAAGGGCTGTGGGAAAAATATTTTTTTGATACTCGGGGCTGATTTGGTTGGTGATTGGTCAATCGAGTCGGCGGTGCGCGAATTGTCGTTTAAATGTTACATTTAGAGCTGTAAAAAGGAACCGTCAACCCTATTAACTCAGGTGACATAATTATAATGTATGAAAAGGTTAAGATGGGAATTTGTTCCATTTAGGGCTGATTTGTTTGGCAATTGGTTTTAAGATTTATTACGCGCTTATTCGACTCGATTTGTTTACCGACGGGGTGAGTTGTGCATCATGGTTAGCCCCGACCATGATCGTTGGGTGGATTTGGTTAATTGAAGGGTTTTAGGGGCTGAGGTAAAGTAATTGGGTATGGGTTGGGCCTTGGGCCAAGTTGTTGGGCCTCGGGCCAAAGTGTTGGGCTTGAACGGCCCATTAGGTAAGTATGTTCTTTCGGTGTAGTTTGGTGACGCGTTGTGTACAATTTACAGACCCTTACTTGTGAGTGTGCACTTAGGGATTTCCTAACTCGTTGCAGGTGTTCGGTTGATTTCAGGTGAGTTCATGATGCCCTTTTTTAACTCTTTTTAAGTTTTGGGCTAGCATGCACACCTAAGCGATTTTGCTTGATGAAATGTTTTAAACTATTTTGCATAGGCTTGCTAGTATTGGTAGGCCTTGAAATGTAATAGAATGTGTGTATGTATATATATTATTGTATGGCCAGTATTTGGCGAATGTTGTAGTCGTTATCGACTACGAAATGTTACGTATGCCTACTTGGTGTTTGCGTGCGTTGAATGGAATGTTACGTGTTGGGGTTGTACATTTTCTCGGCCCTAAATGTTATTATTGAATGTTATATATATATATATATATATATATATATGCCTACTTGGTGTTTGCATGCGTTGAATGGAATGTTACGTGTTGGGGTTGTACATTTTCTCGGCCCTAAATGTTATTATTGAATGTTATATATATATATATATATTTATATTTATATATATAGGAATGCACGTATAGAGATGTTCATACGTAAGGATGATTATTTTTCAAATGTGATGACCTAACTGATGTATTTCTGTTTACAGTTTTAAAACTGTTGGAATGATTATTAAAACTTTTGTTACTTATTTAAAACTTGAACTCACTCAGCTTAAGCTGACTTTGTATGCATGTTAGTGTGAGTTTCAGGTTAGGAAGAGGATGCATTATCGCTTGGACGTGCACGAAGCTACTTGGACGGTGAAGACTTTATTATTAAACATTTCCTTTTAAAAATTTTTGTTAAAGATAATTAAGTTGGTTTTGGGCAAGATTCCCGGGTTTTGGGAACTTATTTTATTATTTACGTTTTCCGCTGAATTTTACTCTGAAATTGCTTGCTTAATGGAACGATTGATTTTTTTTTTGTTTAAATATTTTATAAGTGTTTTGTATGATTACCAACTGTGGGGTTCCCGGGGTTCGGGGCCTTACAAGTTGGTATCAGAGCCTTGGTTCGAGGGATCCTAGCAACCCTGAATGCTAGGACTCGAACTGTAAGCAAAGAGACAAGTACGCCTACCGCAAGTAGCTGCACGCCAAGAGGTAACTTTTAATTATTTAGTCATTCCTTTAAATTTAAAAGTTTCCGGTTTGTGATGAACTGTTAAGTGTTAGATAGAAGGCTAACGTGGTTAGGGGCAGGGGGTGGTCAGGACGGGCGGGTAAAGTAAACGACTAATTACACTTGATCAATGTCATTAGCAGTTTACCCTTACTTTACATGTTCTAATTACCACTTGTACTTGACTGTGCTAAAATTCTGTCTTTGTAGGGATAAGACATGGTTAATACTTGAGCTGCTAAGAGAGGTGGTCCTAGTGTTCGCGGTCGTGGTCGGAAGCCACGTGCCGAAGCCGAGAGAGTGATTCCTTCTCCCCAGTGGGAGGAGACCCCTATTCATGAGGAGGGGGATAACCCCGCCTTAGATCCTGCTATGCACGCGGCTATCGCCGACGAGGTTTACCAGGTGCTCCATAGCGCCATTCCCGAGATCGTTGCTGAGGCCGTTAGGGCCATGGAAGAGTCATTGGTTGGTAAAGGTTCGGATAAAGGGAAGAAGGGTAAGGAGACATAGGTCGAGGAAGAGGAAAAGGTGTATGTACCGAGTGGGGATGAGGAAGAGGTTCGGACTATTAGTGTATCTACTCGGGGTTGTTCATATGGGGACTTCAAAAAGTGTGACCCTTCTTCTTTCGATGGTACTAAAGATGCTTTGGCAGCTCATCAGTGGGTGAGAGAGATGGAGGCCGTTCTAAGGGTTAGTAAGTGCAAGGGAGATGACATGGTCACTTATGCTACCGCCTCGTTTTGTTCTGAGGCATTATATTGGTGGGATAATCTGGTGCATGCTATGGGTGATCGATCGATTAGGAGGGTGACATGGGAAGGATTGAAGAATTTGGTTCTCGATCAGTTCTGTCCTCCGCATGAATTGGATAAAATTGAACAGGAATTCTTGACCTTGGATGCGGGCAGTATGACACATCGGGAATACACCACAAAGTTCAACAAGATGGCTCTCTTATGTCCCGATCTGGTTACCCCTGAGGCAAAAAGGAACTAGAAGTATGTGAAGGGCCTTCCGGTGGATATTCGTAGGGGTGTGGTGTCCACCGACATGAACTCCTTTCACTCGGTGGTTACCTTGGCAGGTACATTGTATGATCACAGGGAGAAGTTACCGCCGACCGAGGCTAGGAAGACTTGGAACACTAATTTGTATGGTAAGCGGCCCGGGGGAAGCAATTTTAGTTCGTCTGGGAAAAGGGTGAAGACTGAGACTTCTGAGTTTAGGAAGGATGCGGCATTCAGTAATTGCAAGAAGTGTGACAAACTACACAAGGGGGAGTGTAAGAGTGGGTCCGGCACCTGTTTTCGTTACGGTAAGGTTGGGCACCCCTATTACGAGTGTCCGACTCTGACTTGTTTCCGCTGTAAGGGTTCCGGTCACTTGTCATCAAACTGTCTTACCAGTAAGGTAGGGGGATCCGGTCAGGGGACTTCCTCAAGAGGAAAGATGGAAGAGAAGCCGAAGGCTAGGGCAAGGGACTTCAACATCTCCAAGAAGGAGGCGAAGGATGATGCGGATGTCGTTTCAGGTACTTTTCCTTATTTATTTTTCATTCCACCGTTAAAATTTCTTGTTCCTTTGAAATCGTATGTGTTGACCATGTAGCTAAGCAGTAGTATAATATCGTCCCAGGTACTTTTCTACTTAATGAGTTGCAGGCGTCAGTTTTATTTGATTCGGGCGCCTGTAGAAGTTTTGTGTCTACCGCTTTCTGTTCCTCGTTGAATAAATCACCCGAGCGCGTAGTCGATGTGTTTAAGGTTGAGGTCGCCGTAGAAAATCCGTGTCCGTGTCTAGGGCTATTCAGGGTTGTTCCATCGAGTTGTCTGGGTATAGATTTCCGGTGCGGTTGTATTTGATGCCGCTTATCTGTTTTGATGTGGTGCTCGGGATGGATTGGCTCGCGAGTGTTGATGCTCAAATCATTTGTGGTCAGAAACTTGTTCGTCTGAGGGCCCCAGATGGGACCCAAATCACTGTCTTCAGTGATCGGAATGGTGCGACGTCACATATCATAACTATGCTTAAAGCGGGGAGATTGATGCAATTGGGTTGCGGGGCGTATCTGGCGTATGCTATAAATATGAAAACCGAGGTGGCTACCGTCGGTGATGTTCCTATTGTTCGGGATTTCCCGGATGTATTTCCAGATGATTTGTCAGATATACCGCCGGACCGCAAGGTCGAATTCCAGATAGACCTTGTGCCGGGCGCAAAACCCGTTGCTCGAGCCCCTAACCGTCTAGCACCGAATGAAATGATAGAACTGATGGCCCAGTTGGAAGACTTGCTCGACAAGGGATTCATTCGACCGCGCATCTCACCTTGGGGTGCCCCGGTCCTGTTCGTTAAGAAGAAGGATGGTAGCATGCGAATGTGTATTGACTACCGTGAATTGAATAAGCTCACTGTTAAGAATCGGTACCCTCTCCTAAGGATCGACGACTTATTTGACCAGCTCCAAGGAGCTAGTTGGTTCTCGAAGATCGACCTTAGGTACGGGTACCATCAGCTGAAAATTCGAGAGAAGGATATTCCTAAGACCGCCTTCCGCACCCATTATGGACATTATGAGTTCCTCGTGATGTCTTTCGGTTTGACCAACGCACCGGCTGCGTTCATGGATCTTATGAGCCGGGTGTGTAGAACGATGCTCGACCGTTCAGTTATTGTATTCATCGATGACATTCTGGTATATTCCAAAAATGAATCCGATCACGACGGTCATCTCATGGAAGTCTTGGAAGCTCTGCGAAAGAATAAGTTGAATGCGAAGTTTTCTATGTGTTCTTTTGGGTTGCGCGAGGTTCAGTTCTTGGGTCATGTTATTAACCCGAGTGGTATTTTGGTTGACCCTGCAAAGGTGGAAGCCGTAAACGAATGGGAATCTCCTAAGTCTCCATCTGAAATCCGTATTTTTCTGGGTTTGGCGGGGTATTACCGCCGCTTTATTCCCGACTTTTCAAAAAGTGCTTCTTCACTGACCAAGTTGACTAAAAAGAATGTTAAGTTCTTTTGGGGTACTGAGCAGGAGGAGGCTTTTCTCGAGTTCAAGAACATATTGACGCATGCCCCGATTTTAGCTTTACCCGATGGCACCGATGACCTGGTGGTTTATTCTAATGCCTCTTATCAGGGGCTTGGGTGATTTCTGATGCAGCGAGGTCGAGTCATCGTGTATGCCTCGCGGCAATTAAAGCCTCATGAGGCGAATTATCCTACTCACGATTTGGAGCTTGCGGCCTTTGTGTTTGCGCTTAAGTTGTGGCGGCATTATTTATACGGTGTTCCTTGCGTTATCTATACCGATCGTAAGAGTTTAAAGTATTTCTTCGAACAAAGGAACTGAATATGCGCCAGCGTCGATGGTTGGAGTTGATTAAGGATTATGATTTGGTGATTATGTACCATCCAGGTAAGGCTAACGTGGTGGCTGACGCGTTGAGCCAGAAGGAGAGACCGAAGCCGATTCATGTAAAATCTTACCAGCTTATCCTTAAACCCGATATTTTGAAGCAAATAACCAACGTTGAGAATGAGGCTTTGAAGGTGGAATGGATTATGTCAGAACGTGTTTGGGGTCAGGAGAAATTTTTGGAAGACGTCGGTGATAAGGATGGTTGTTTACGGGTACCGAAGTATGGGGGATTCAGTTCTTTTCATTTTAAAAAGTTGGGTGTAATAGAAAGAGGAGGAAAAGGCGATTTTGGGCGATCAAAGGAGATCTTGGCCGATCCCTTGGATCTTGGTGTTGCTTGGCCGATCTTGATCTTGATCTTGATCTTGGCTGATTGCTCTTGGCCGATCTTAATCTTGGCTGATCTTGGCTGTTTCTTGGTCGATTAGGGTTTGTCTTGATCGATCTTGGCTGATTAAGGTTTGTCTTGATCGATCCTAGGGGGATCTTGGCTAATCTTGGCCGATTCCTTGGGTCTTGGTCAATCTTGTTCTTTGTTCTTGTTATTGATCTATTTGCTTGGCCGATCTTAATCTTGATTAGGGTTTTCTTGATCTTGATCCATCTTGATCTTGATTAGGAGTTGCTTGATCTTGATCCATCTTGGCCGATCTTGATTAGGGTTTTCTTGGTTGATCTTGTGCGTTTCTTGGGGAGATCATTGTTGATCTTGGCTGATCTTGATCTTTATTGGCAGATCTTGATTGATTCTTGGGGAGATCTTGGCTGATCTTGGTCAATCTTGATCTTTTTCTTGGTCGATCTTGATCTTTGGTTCTTGCTCTTGATCGTTTCCTTGGATCTTGGTGTTGCTTGGCCGATATTGATCTTGATCTTGGCTGATTGTGCTTGGCTGATCTTGATCTTGATCTTGATTGTTCTTGGCCGATCTTGATCTTGATCTTGGCTGATTGTTCTTGGCTGATTGTTCTTGGCCGATCTTGATTGGGGTTTTCTTGGCTGGTTTTTGGTGTTGCTTGAATCTTGATCTAATCCGTGGTTCTGATTGCTTAGTAGGTTTGTGTTGATCACGGCTATCTGTGATAGTTTAGTTAGATTGATACAATCCTATTAACTGATTAAGGACCTCGTGGTTAATCAAGGCTAGGGTTCTTTCAGCTGTTCGTTGAGTGAGTGACCGATTAGGGTTTGTGAAGTGTTTTCGTTCTTGGGTTTGCATGGAGCAGAAGGGTGGTAATGGTTTTGTTGATCGTGTTAAGCAAGGGTTTTCAGCCAATCGGGTAACGAACATTGATGGGGTTCTCCCACGTAGGGGGGCTCTGAATTCTGGTTCGTCGGGAAACCCTAACGCTACGAGTTCGTTTGTTTCGTTTGCTGCAAACACTACATTCAATGCTCCTTTAAATGATGTAATAAACAAAGATGGTGGTTGTTCAGCCGTGGGGAAAAAAGATAGTGGTTGTTCGAATGATAACAAGGTTATTGGTTCAGATTCGTTAAATATTCAACAAGATGGAGGTTTTTCTGCCTTTGTCTCGGACAACAACAAGGCGTTTGGATCTGAATCATTTAATATTCAAAGGGATGTAGGGAAGGAGCAACATATGGAAAATTCGAAGCCTTCGTATATGAGTGTTGTCCAACTTGAAAACAAGACAACTAAGGTAACATTAAGAAAACTAAATGTGGAGTCTACAATGGAAGGAGTTGATGTGGTTATCCTGGTTGAATCTGTCAAGAAAGTTAACGATAGGTTTAATAATACCTTGTTTGGTTATTTTCTGGGTAACAGACTTCCTTTTCCGGTTGTTGAGTATTTTGCTAAGAAAAATTGGAACAAATATGGGCTTACGAGATTTATGATGAATGCGAAAGGGTTTTTCTTTTTCAAGTTTCATACGGAAGCTGGGATGATGCAGCTGATTGAAGATGGTCCTTGGATGATTAGGAATGTCCCCATTATTCTTAATATTTGGACTTTGGAGTCAGATTTGGAAAAGGAGGATATACGGTCTGTTCCGGTTTGGGCCAGATTACAGAATATTCCTCTGGGTGCATTTACTGAGGAGGGTCTAAGTATGCTCGCTTCAAGAATTGGGGATCCGATAAGTATGGATTCTTACACTGCCAATATGTGTAAGGAATCGTGGGGAAGAAGTAGTTTTGCTAGAGTTCAAGTTGAACTTCATGCAAACCAGGACATTAAGAGGAAGCTGGTTGTAGCTGTTCCAGATACGTTGGGGGAGACAAACAAGATATCGGAGATTAAGATTGAATATGATTGGGAGCCCCCCAGATGTTCCTTATGTGAAGTGTTTGGCCATTCAAACACTCAATGCCCGAAACAAGTTCAGGAGAAAATGTTAAATGAAGAACCAATGAAAGTCAATAATGATGATGGTTTCCAGAGGGTGAAGGGAAAGAAAAAAGTTAATACGCAAGTCAAGAAACATAATCTTGTCTATCGACCGGTTACTAAACCTGCTGTGACACAGCCTGCAAATAAACCACCCTCTCAAAGACAAGACACTAATCATCCAGTGGGTAAACCTGCAGCTTCTAAGGCGGTGGGGGTTGAGTCAAAGGAAATGCATTCTGTCCAAACCCATAACCGGTTTGATAATTTGGTGGACGAACCAGAAAGTGATGAAGATGAGGATGATGTGGAGGAGCTGTTTACGGATGTGGCTAACAGTATGAAAGCGGATATTGGTTCTGAGGGTGCAAGCACACCCGGTGAATTGGGTGCTTAATGGGTACTATTGCTTCATGGAATATAAGAGGGTTGAACCGCCCTCTTAAACAAAAAGAGGTTCGTAAGGTAATCCAAGATAATAATATTCAGGTGTGTGCTATTCTTGAGTCTCACGTACAATTAAACGCGGTTTTTGATGTTTGTAAGAAGATTTGTAAAAATTAGGATTGGACCAGCAATGGTAGTGTTTGTGATAAAGGTACTCGGATTATTGTGGGGTGGAATACGGATTTGGTTGATCTTATGGTTATTGATTATTCGAACCAGGTTCTTCACGTTCAGGTAAAGTTTAAGCTGGATATCAAGGTGATGTATGGTTCTTTCGTGTATGCTGAGAATTGTTATTTGAAAAGAAGGGAGTTATGGCATAATCTTGCTGTTCATAAACAATTCACTCGTGGTAAACCGTGGGCTTTACTAGGAGATTTTAATTGTGCTCTTAATTTGGAAGACAGCTTACATGGTTCTTCCAAAATTCCCACTGGGATGCTTGATTTTCGTGATTGTGTTAAGAACATTGAAGTTGAGGATATAAATGGGGTCGTGCTCCAATTCACTTGGAGCAATAAACCGAAAACGGGTATGGGTCTTTTCAAAAAGCTTGATAGGGTGATGGGAAACTCTAAATTCATGGAGATTTTTAATGATTCTTCGGCGGTGTTCCTTCCGTACCGGATTTCAGACCACTCTCCATGTTTATTGAAATTCCCCTCTCTTATTAAAGGTAAGCCTAAACCGTTTAAATTCCCTAATTTTTTGATCGGAAAACCGGGTTATAATAATAGCTAACGGCTGGAAAATTGAGGTGAATGGTTATCACATGTTTCGCGTGGTAAAGAAACTCCAAAACTTAAAACATCCAATCCGTTCTTTGCTGCACCGGCAAGGCAATCTCCACAAGAAAGTTAATGATCTGAGAACCCTTCTGGATGCTTGTCAAACCCGTCTTGACATTGACCCTACTAATTTGGAGTTGATTCGGGAGCAGAGTAGTTATCTTAAGGCTTATCATGAGGCGGCTAAAGATGAGGAAGAATTCCTTAAACAGAAGGCTAAAGTCGATTGGTTAAAGCTTGGTGACTCTAACACTGCGTACTTTCACAATTCTTTGAAAATGCGAAACCATAGAGGGCGTATTGATACTATAAGTGATGTTCAGGGCCGATTATTTGAGGGGTCGGATGTTCCTTCGGTGTTTGTTAATCATTTTATGAACATCTTTGGTTCAGATTTGCAACCATTGAGAAAACCGGATAATCAGATTTTTACTACTAAGCTTTCGGCCTCTCAGGCGGAGCTTATGGTTAGACCTATATCCGATTTGGAAATCAAGGATGCTTTTTTCTCGATTGGGAATTCCAAAGCGCCGGGGCCTGATGGTTTTTCCTTGGCTTTCTTCAAAAGTTCTTGGGATATTGTTGGGAAAGATGTTTGTTTGGCGGTTCATGAATTTTTCAGAAAAGGAAGTCTCCTTAAACAGGTTAACCACACTATTAGTGACCACCATTTTGACTCCTAATGATTTTCGTCCCATCTCGTGCTGCAACACTTTATATAAATGCATTACCAAGATTATCTCGGTTCGTATGATGAAGGGTTTGGAGTCGTTAATTGATATCAATCAGTCTGCGTTTGTTCCTGGGCGTAGGATTTCTGATAACATTCTTTTGACCCAAGAATTAATGCATAATTATCACACTAATAATGGTCCGCCTAGATGTGCTTTTAAAGTTGATATCCAGAAAGCTTATGATACGGTCAGTTGGGATTTCATTCGTGATATTCTTTTTGGGTATGGTTTCCACGACAGGATGATTCGTTGGATAATGGAGTGCATAACCACTTCTTCCTTTTCGATATCCATTAATGGGAACTTACACGGGTTCTTTAGTGGTAAAAGAGGTCTGAGACAGGGTGATCCGATGTCCCCTTATATTTTCACGCTGGTTATGCAAGCTCTCACGTTAATTCTGCATCGAAAGGTTCGTATTGAACGATCGTTCCGTTTTCATCATCATTGTGAAAAATTAAATATTATCAATATTTGCTTTGCGGATGATTTGTTCCTGTTTGCTCGAGGTGATGTGAATTCTGCTAAAACTATTATGGGGGCTCTGAATGATTTCAAAGATATGTCCGGGCTTACTCCGAGTGTTCCGAAAAGTACCGCGTTTTTCTGTAATGTCCCGGACCGCGTTAAAAGTGGTATTCTGAATATTATGCCCTTCGTTGAAGGAAGGCTCCCGGTTAAATACTTGGGAGTTCCTCTTATTTCTACGAGGTTAAATTACCGTGATTGTAAGAGGTTGCTGGATTGTATGGATAGTCGGATTGGAGATTGGAAGAATAAAACTTTATCTTTTGCGGGTAAACTTCAGCTGGTCAAGTCTGTTCTGTCGTCCTTATATATTTATTGGTCTGCTGTGTTTTCACTCCCTTCTAGACTTATTGCTGATCTTGAGAAACGGATTAAAAATTTCCTTTGGGACTATGGTCACAATAAGGGAAAGCATAAAGTCTCTTGGGATATTGTGTGTCAGCCGAAATGTGAAGGTGGTTTGGGTATCCGGCGTATCTGGGATGTCAATAACTCTCTTCTGGTTTATCATATTTGGAGTTTAATCAATGGTCGTAATTCGTTGTGGGTTAAATGGATTCATGAGTATAAAATGAAGGGGCGAAATTTTTGGAGCTTGCAGATTCCTAACTCGTGTACTTGGGGGTGGAGGAAAATTCTTCAGTTTCGTCCTCGTATTAGACAGTTTATTTGGCATGAAATTGGTAATGGGAGATCTACTTCAGTTTGGTATGATAAATGGGATGATCTTTGTCCTTTAAGTGATTATATTAACCCGAGAGCTATACATCGGGCTGGCTTGTCTTTAGAGACCTGTGTCAATGATGTTGTTCATCATAATAACTGGGGTTGGCCGCCTGATTGGATTTTGAGATATCCAATTCTTTCGAACTTAAAAGAGGTCAGTATTTGTCCGGATAAGAGGGACAAGATCGTGGTAATGGATGAGAATGGGACTTCAATGAATTTCTCGGCTTCAGGAATATGGCATCTTCTTCGGAGACCGGCTGATAAGGTGTCTTGGGTGCATGTTGTTTGGTTCTCTCAATGTGTTCCAAAACACTCCTTTATGTTGTGGACGGTGCTTCATGATAGGTTGAGCACGCAGAATCGTATTATGGGGTGGAAAATTGGTGGGTATCCAAATCATAACTTGTATTGCTGCCTTCTTTGTAATGGAGAGCCGGATTCTCGTAATCATCTCTTCTTCGAGTGTAAGTTCTCTTATGAGGTTTGGAGTATTGTAAAAATGAAAGGGAAGTTTCAGGGGTGCAGGAATGGTTGGGCGAATATTCTTCAATATGTGTCTCAATTTGGAATGTCCAACTCTATTGATAATGTTGTTAATCGGCTGTTATTTGGGGCTTCGGTTTACGTTATTTGGAAGGAGCGAAACAACCGGCTTTTCAGGAACTCTTTGAAGACTCCTAAGATTGTTGCGGACGAAATCATTAGGGGTACGCGCCTAAAGCTTATGACTCTAAAGTTCAAGAATTCTGAACGGGTTAATCGGGTTCTCGAGGATTGGCACTTTCCGCGGGGAGTTTCCCACCAAATTGATGATAATGGTTGATTTGTTTTTGTTTTGTTTATTTACTTGGTTCTTGTGTAAGCTTTAGTTGTGTTTTCCAGTGTTTGGTGGTTTTGGTTTTGTTTACTCTTGTATGGCATGTCATACATGAGAACTAATATGGCACTCTGTCATATTACTTGTACTTTTTTGGTTGTGTGGAATGCATTTAACCGGGTGAATCCCTTTACCCAAAAAAAAGTATGGGGGATTCAGAGATAAAATTTTGGATGAGGCACACAAGTCGCGCTATTCTATTCACCCGAGCGCGACCAAGATGAACCAAGACTTGAAGAAAAATTATTGGTGGCCTGCAATGAAGTTTGAGGTGGCTCAGTACGTGAGTAACTGTTCGTGTCTACAAGTTAAGGCCGAGCATCAAAAGCCGTTCGGGAAGATTCAACCTTTAGAAATACCTGAGTGGAAGTGGGAGCGTCTTACTATGGATTTTGTGACTAAATTGCGTCGTACTCCTAAGGGTAGTTATGACACCATTTGGGTAATTATTGATAGATTGACCAAGAGCGCTCATTTCTTGCCGATCCGAGAGACTTTTAATTCCGAGTAGTTGGCTGATGTGTTTATTCGTGAGATCGTTTCTAGGCACGGGGTGCCGGTATCTATTGTTTCGGATAGGGATACGCGTTTTACCTCCAGGTTCTGGAAGAAGTTTCATCAGGAGATGGGCACCAAACTCCTAATCAGTACCGCTTCACCCGCAGACGGATGGTCAGTCCGAGAGGACCATTCAAACTCTTGAGGATGTGTTACGGGCTTGTGTTATCGATTTTGGTGGCAGTTGGGATCGTCACTTACCGTTGGTGTAGTTCTCGTATAATAACAGTTATCACGCCACGATTGGGATGCCACCGTTTAAGATGTTGTATGGTAGGAGGTGTAGGACTCCAGTCTCTTGGGGTTCCATTGGTCAGAAGCAGTTGGGTAGTTTGGAGGTGGTCGAGGCTATGACTGAGAAACTCGACAAGATTAAAGCATTTATGAAGGCCGCCTAGGACCGACAAAAGTCTTATGCGGATAAAAGGCGAAGGTCTATTGTGTTAGAGGCTGGGGATCGGGTTATGTGGAAAGTTTCTCCTTGGAAGGGTATCATCCGTTTTCGTAAGAGGGGGAAGCTTAGTCCGAGTTTTATTGGTCCATTCCGTATTTTGTCCCGAGTTGGTGAGGTAGCATATAGGCTGGAATTTCCCGAGTAGCTCGCAGGGATTCATTCTACTTTTCACGTGTCCCATCTGAGGAAATGCTTAGCAGATGAAGAGGCCCATGTGCCTCTTGATGATATTGAGCTTGATAGTTATCTGAACTACATCGAGGAACCTATTGCTATACTTGACCGTCTGGAAAGACGTTTGAGGAACAAGGTGGTTAGGCAGGTGAAGGTGCAGTGGAGGCACCGTTGGGGTTCCGAGGCTACTTGGGAGTCCGAAAACGAGATGATGAAACTCTGCCCGCAGTTGTTCCTGTCGCGTCGGGATTCGGGGACGAACACCATGGTAAGGGGGTGGACTGGTAACGCCCGTTAACTCCGGTTCCAAGAGTTAAAGCTTGTAGAGTATGTATAACTCTCTGGACTTAACCGACGTTTCTCGGAAGCCTTTACGTCATCCCGGTACGTTAATGAACTTAACTTTTCTTCCATTTTGCCTTACACTTCAATTTGGAGGAACTTGGATGTAACTATTTTTATTATATCATAAAATAATTAACCTAACCCTAAAACCCTTTCCAGCTGCAATCGGCCGAAGAACAGCCCCCCCCCCCCCCTTATTTGCTTCGACTTTTTAAGTGATTCCAAGGCATTTAGAAGTAGTTCAAGGTATGTACTACAATCCCCAACACTCTTTTCATTCACCCCTAATCGTTTTGATGCTCAATTTTGCTGATACTTTTCGTTGGACGTATTTCGGCCAAGGTGCAATTGACCCACCTCCCGTGGATAAAAATTAAAGTTTCTGGTGTAGAAAGATTCCCAGGTATGGCATTTACAACATATTAAAATTTTGTGGCCATTGGAGGTGTTTAGGTCGGTCACTCGATTTTAGTTCAAAAACTAGGGTTTGTCGGGTGTAGAATTGTCAATTGTTGTGTTTGATGCGTTAATCGATTGAATGACCAACCGAATCAGTTTGCATGGCCCTAGGGGAGTTTAAGGGCTGTGGGAAAATTATTTTTTTGATACTCGGGGCTGATTTGTTTGGTTATTGGTCAATCGAGTAGGCGGTGCGCGAATTGTCGTCTAAATGTTAAATTGAGAGTTGTAAAAAGGAACCGTCAACCCTATCAACTCGGCTGACATAATTATAATGTATGAAATGGTTAAGATGGGAATTTGTTCCATTTGGGGCTGATTTGTTTGGCAATTGGTTTTAAGATTTATTACGCGCGTATTCGACTCGATTTGATTACCTACGGGTGAGTTGTGCATCATGGTTAGCCCCGACCATGATCATAGGGTGGATTTGGTTAATGAAGGGTTTTAGGGGCTGAGGTAAAGTAATTGGGTATGGGTTGGGCCTCGGGCCAAAGTGTTGGGCTTGAACGGCCCATTAGGCAAGTATGTTCTTACGGTCTAGTTTGGTGACGCGTTGTGTACGATTTACAGACCCTTAGTTGTGAGTGTGCACTTAGGGATTTCCTAGCTCGTTGCAGGTGTTTGGTTGATTTCAGGTGAGTTCATGATGCCCTTTTTTAACTCCTTTTAAGTTTTGGGCTAGCATGCACACCTAAGCGATTTTGCTTGATGAAATGTTTTAAACTATTTTGCATAGGCTTGCTAGTATTGGTAGGCCTTGGAATGTTATAGAATGTGTGTATGTATATATATTATTGTATGGCCAGTATTTGGCGAATGTTGTAGTCGTTATCGACTACGGAATGTTACGTATGCCTACTTCGTGTTTGCATGCGTTGAATGGAATGTGACGTGTTGGGGTTGTACGTTTTCTCGGCCCTGAATGTTATTATTGAATGCACGCATACAGATGTTCATACGTAAGGATGATTATTTATTAAATGTGATGACCTAAGTGATGTATTTCCGTTTACAGTTTTAAAACCGTTGGAATGATTATTAAGACTTTTGTTACTTATTTAAAACTTGAACTCACTCAGCTTAAGCTGACTT
The DNA here is from genome assembly GCF_021521415.1 of Bidens hawaiensis. NCBI lineage: Eukaryota > Viridiplantae > Streptophyta > Magnoliopsida > Asterales > Asteraceae > Bidens > Bidens hawaiensis. The sequence continues at coordinate 1,128,504 of NW_027491276.1, forward strand.
TGTGTGCATGTTGGTGTGAGTTTCAGGTTAGGAAGAGGATGCCTTATCGCTTGGATGTGCACGAAGCTACTTGGACGGTGAAGGGCATACGGGATTTGAAGACTTTATTATTAACCATTTCCTTTTAAAAAATTTTATTAAAGATAATTAAGTTGGTTTTGGGCAAGATTCCCGGGTTTTGGGAACTTATTTTATTATTTACGCTTTCTGCTGAATTTTACTCTGAAATTGGTTGCTTAATGGAACAACTGATTTTTTTTAGTTTAAATATTTTATACGTGTTTTGTATGATTACCAACTGTGGGGTTCTCGGGGTTCGGGGCCTTACAAAAAATGTGTTAAATCGAAATAATTTGCTAAAACAAATTTTTACAACATGCAATCTCATCGAACACAAATGAAACTGATTGTGTTTGTTCAAGGTAAGACATCTTAATTTTAAAAAGAGGCTGCCTTTAGAAATCGATCGAATAAAGAGTTTTATCTTCTGAAGGCAGAACATTATCAGGTTGAAACGACATCTCAAATCAATAAGTTCATTTGATCGGAGACGTTGTTTTAATTGTAATGAGGTTGGGCACATATTTTACGCTTGACCCAATCGATTCAAACATGATCACATTCCACCTCAAAAGACTGTTAGCAAATCCAGTTAATGTTTCTGAACCAGTGAAAATTCTAAAACGTGGTGAATCAGTAAAAGATGAAGTTTTTAAAAATAAGATTTCCAAGACTTCACAAACCAATTTTTACAGTAGGAAACATGCTGTAGGTCAAAATTGAGTGGCCAAAACTGTGCCAAAGCCTCCAATAATTGTTGAAGAAAAGAAAGTCGATTCTGAGTCACAAGTAACAAGTGATGATTTATTATCATGTGAATCGGATTTTGAGGACGTTAGGTTGATATACAAGAATTTCAAACAACCCAAGACCAAGAAGGCTTGGTTTCCCTTGTTTCGTTAAAACGGTTTTCTGTACGTGCAGGGGCTTCAAATTTGTTAGAGCATAATGTCTATTGCTAGGGACTTAGATGTATTAGATATAATTGTATAGGGCTAAAATGTCAAATTTATAGTTTGTGTATTGTAGTCAACGCATAAGTCACAAGTCAACGCATATCTTATGCGACGTATTTGTTATACGCCGTATAACATATACGGACTTGGTGTACTTGTTGATGTTTCCAATAAATAAGGGACTTATGCGTTTGTACTTCGACTTTTGGTGAGTGTTAGAGAGAGGGAGTAGAGAGAGAAAGAAGCCAAAGTGTCATATCATGTAATCTTTCAACTTATATGTTATACGCCGTATAACATATACGGACTTGGTGTACTTGTTGATGTTTCCTATAAATAGGGGACTTATGCGTTTGTACTTGGACTTTTGGTGACTATTAGAGAGAGGGAGTAGAGAGAGAAAGTAGCTAAAGTGTCATATCTTGTAATCTTTCAACTTATCAATGAATTTTAGCTTAATGTTTGCTTGATTGTGTTCATTCTCAATGGATTCCGCACATTGAGTTATAGGCTGTAACATTTTGAGATCCTGATTGTCATCTACATCTACATTCAAGGCGTTCCTACAAGTGGTATCAAAGCATTTTGGCTCGTTACTAGCTTGAACATTCAAGTTTTCTAGGTTTTCTCTCCAACTACAAATTCAACCGTCAAAAAATTCTGCAAACTTTCACAATAACTTTCTTATACATCCATGTCAAACCCTTCAAATTTTCATTCAATACCTACATCATTTGCATCTTCAAATTTCAAGTTTACCAAAATGCTGATGATCACCGCATATGTCTTATCAACGTATATGTTGTCTACGCATAACATATACGGAGTATAAAATATACGCCGTATATGCTATACTGTAAACAACATATTCATTGACTTGAGACATATACGTTGACCATTCCTTAACCTCCCAACATATCCGTTGATACATATCTTGACTATCCTTTGACTAGAACATATCCGTTGACCTTTGAAACTCACACATATACATTGACTATCAAAATGGAGAACCTAAGTGCATTTGTGTCACAGCCGTCTATGTTACTTCAGAACATACGTTCAAGCGTTGAACTACATTGACTTCAAATTTGAGACACACGATCAAGCGTTGAACTACAAAACGTGGATAGCCGTTGAAGAAGAATACATTATCCCTAAAAATGAGAATGGAGAAAACTACCGATTGTCACAAATTGCTAATGCAGATAAACATTTGTTTCTTAAAGAAACGAAAATGCTTAATCTTTTAAAAACAAGCCATCAAAGCCGAGATCTTTCAATTACTACATCACAATGGTTCATTCTACTCAATTATGCATGCACTATTAAACAAAGATCGAGGAAACCCTAACATGCGTAAGAGTAAAATAGCACTGCTCAAGAAAGAATTCGATATATTTACTCAAGTCAAGGGTGAATCTTTTGGTCAGTTGATTTGAAGGTATTGCTATCTTGTGAATGAGATGAAAAGGCTGAAGATTGATAAACCTAAGTATGAATACATCGAGAAACTTGCTGATGCTTTGCCTGAAGAGTGGGGTACTTTTATTATGATTCAGCAATCTAACCCCATTGCTTATGCTCGTCTGAACCTTGCAAGTTTTATCTAGAAGCTTGAAGCTCATGATCTGGAGCTTGAAAGAAACAAAAGATGAAATCTACAGCGGCGTCACAAGATATGGGTTTGTATTACAATGGTTCTAATTCAAGTGTTACTCCAAATCCCAAGATTCCCACTGCATTTTATGCTGAGCCAATCAGTCAAGCTTTAGTTACAAATGTCACTGCTACTCCTCAGTGCAATAGTAGTTACTCAGGAACAATCCCGACTACTCAAGCTTCAAGTTCAAAAGATTATGATGTTATCCAGTGCAGCATAGCAGTAAATCTGAAGAATATGGAAAACATGACCACTGACACTATTAAGGAACACATGGATTTTCTAGGATCTGTTCTAGAATCATATGAGTGTTTGGTGGCTGGTCGCATTGGAAATTACAATATGACTAAAGAAGATTATGATCTTATCGACCCAGAGGAAATAGAGATGATCGAAATAAGGTGGTGCATGGCAAGTGTGACAAGGAGAGCATAGAGATTCAAAGAAATAACTGGTCGGAATGTGCTTGATGGTACAACTTCTAAGTTAGGCTTTGACAAGTCTAAAGTAAGATGTTTTCGTTGCAAAGAGAAAGGACATTTTAAGAGGGAATGCACTAGTAAGAGTGTGGAGGATAATGCTGCTAATCCTTTTAGACAAGATTACTACAAGCAAGCTATATATCATCGTCCAGAGGGAGAATTATCAAAGGGAAAGAAACCTATTGTAACGCCCATAAACTTCATTAATCGGCTCAATCGTTTATAAATGTTTGTTTAAAAGGCTTAGTTTTGTCTTTCTAATCTAGGAGCCTTGTAATATGTTTTAAAGGTTCGTTTATTCATCGTTTTACTCAAAACATCGCCTCTTATAACTCAAAGTGTTATATTAGTATGTAGCACCCGACATTTTCGTTTATCGGCATAAGACATTTGTAGAGTTTGTATTATATTAGAGAGTCGATCCTTCAGCTTGAGGGGCCTCCTGGTCATTTCTTTAAGTCACTTATATTAACTTTGGAGCAAGAAATTATAATTTATATGTTGGAGGGCCTAGATGTAAAACTATTATATCATAAACCCTAAACTCTTTCCTCTCTCTCTCTAATCACGATCGTAGCAGCAACAGCATCTCATTCTCTTTGATTTTGTGCAAGCTCCAGCCACTTTCCAGCCCTCCCGATTCTAATTCAAGTTCGGTTCTATCATAATATAACTCCTTTTCACCCTTAAATCCTTTGTTGAACATGTTAGGGTTGAGTTTTGATTAAAACGGTTTCTGACAGATTCGTACTCATTTATTGGTTGGTCTTTACCTCGATGAAAATTGATTAGTTTTAGTCATTTCTTGATTCCATGGTTGTTCTACTTTGAGTCTAGTTTTTAGAAAGGTATAATATGTAATTTTCGGACGAGATTTGAATGGTTTTTATGAATTTATAAGATCAAGTGTCAAAGCTGATGCGGGATGACGGATTCTGGTCTATCTTCCCGACATCATAACTCTTTTTAAAAAAGTCCAAATTAGTAGGTTCCACTTCTGGATCTTAATATTTTGAGTTAGGAATCAAACCCAATTGGAATCGTTTAATTTGGTTTGGTAATGGTTTTTATAAAAATAAAAGCATTTTGTTGCGCACTGAAATAGCTGCACATACCTTTCTGTGTTGGAGGAATTTTTATAATTTTTATGTCCACTAGAAAAATATAATAAAAATATATCTATAAACCTAAGACATTTATTAAACTCTGGTAAATACTTAATAATTTATTTCTAGGTTCTTCCTATGTAATAAAATACATCTTTGCATGCTAAAATCTTCTTCTTATTCTCGACATTGATCAATTCTTTTGGTTTAGGACTTAACCGGTGGCTGACCAATTGAGGTCCTTTCGCGGCTGTTTTATTTGAAGTTCTTGCACTGTCATATTCCTAGGTATGTCTTGTATATCATACTTGAGTATTGTGAATTTTGGCATTCGTTAGGTTAGTCAATTGTTGATGAAGTGAAAACTAGAATTCGGATGACTAGTTGTGAATTGTGGTGTCTAGCGCGTTGTTTGAGCGAACTAACAACCAATTAGAATGTTGTAGCATCGGTATAAGTTTTGGGCTGTAAGAAATTGATTTTTAAAGGTATTGGGGCTGAATTGGTTGTTGGTTACTCAAACGGGTCGGTACAACGCGAATTCGCGTTTGTTGAGTAGTTGGTGCGTTGTGCTTGCGATTACCGACCCATCCAACTCGTGTAGTGTCGTGTGGCTGTGAATTTATCAAATTGGGTCCACAAGGGGCTGAGTTGGGTGTTAAGTGCTTAAACAACTCTTAAACGCGCATATTAGTCTCACCTAGTACTTTCGGGGGTAATTTGGGAATTCTTTGTTCTCGGGAGTAACTATGGGTCGTTTTGGTAAATATAAGGCTCCGGGGGCTGTTTTAATCGAACTTGGTGAGGTCGAGGCTTTAGGTAACTTGAACCTTATTAGAACTCCTCGTAGGATAAACGAGTCCCTTCGGTGTCGTTAGTAACTATTGTATATAATCCGACAGGCGCGTGAGTTGTGGGATTACTTAGGGGCCCTCTAGCTCGTGGTGACTTGGTGCCTCGTGTCAGTTGAGTTCATGATGCCCCTTTTCACACTTTTCATGTTTTGGGCTAGCATACACCCCGTATTACAATCTTACCTGATTTTACTTGTTTAAACTCTTTGGATGGTATTACATAGCCTTATTTGTATTTGTGGACTTATAAAACTGAGGATGAAGCTTGCTTGAGAAGAATACTTGAATGTTTCAAATATTCTAAGTGTTAGTCTGCCCAAACTAAAGTCCGAGCACACTAGAAGATTACAAGGTCTAAGGAGCCATGCTCGTACTAAAGAACTCTGCTCGAAGACCTTTTATACTTGATTTTATTATGTGTAAGAGCATAATGTCTATTGCTAGGGTCTTAGTTTTAACTGTATAGGGCTTTAAATGTCATTTGTATATGTTAGAGTATATGTATGCAGCGCATAAGTCCATGGTACCGCATATGTTATGCGGCACACCACATATGTGCCGTATAAGATATACACCCCATGTGACCTATCATGTGTTTCCTATAAATAGGGGACTTATGCGTGATTAACTAGACTTTGGCTCATTCATGTCATATGCTAGAGAGAGACTAGAGAGAAATTTCCTGAAATGTCATATCTTGTAAACATTTGATATTATCAATGAAGTTTATGCTTAATGTTACTTGTGATGTTCACTCTCATTGTTTTCCGCGCCTGAGACATAAGCTGTAACAACATCAGATCCTAATCATTGTTCACAACAAGTTCTTTCAAGTGGTATCAGAGCATTTGGCTCATTACTAGCTTGAATATCACAAGTTTTCCAAGGTTTTCTCTCTATCTTCACATTCAACCGTCACAATTCCTTCAAACTCTCACAAGTCATACTTTATACCTTCGTGACAAACCCTACAAAGTTTCATTCAATTCATCAAGATTTGAACACTCAAATTGTCAAATTACCAAAATGTATCTTCTTGGCGCATATGCTATCGTAGCGTGTATGTCACTCACGTATAACATATACGGCGCATAACTTATACGCCGTATATGTTATAAGTTGACACATATACGTTGAATATTACATATACGTTGACCTCACACATATACGTTAACCGTACCTCCATTCCTACATATACGTTGACCTTCCTTCTACATATCCGTTGAACATTCCTACCTATACGTTGACCTTCCTTTTACATATCCATTGACCATAAACAGCATATACGTTGACTTCTTGATCCACACTATGGACAATCTTATTGCTTTCATGTCTCAATCATCTGTCCTGCTTCAGAACATTAATCTTGAGAATGAAATGGGGACGTCAAACAAACCACCAAAGCTTCTTCATATGGAAGATTATCCTTCTTGGGCCAACAAGTTTGAAACCTACTTACATGCTTTAAACTATGAGACGTGGACTGCAGTTGAAGATGAGTATATCATTCCTAAGAACGAAAATGGTGAAAATTATAGATTGTCACAAATTGCTGATGCTGACAAATCTTTGTTCTTAAAAGAGAAGAAATTTTAAACAAAGACATAGGAAACCCTGATATGAGAAAGAGTAAGATGGCGTTGCTCAATAAAGAATTTGATATATTTACTCAAGTCAATGGAGAGGTTTGCACAGCTATTACAGCACAACGACTCATGTTAATCTATATGGCAAGCTTTGTAGAACAAAGACATAGGAAACCCTGATATGAGAAAGAGTAAGATGGTGTTGCTCAAGAAAGAATTTGATATATTTACTCAAGTCAAGAGAGAGTCATTTGTACAGCTGATTGAAAGATATTGCTATATGGTGAATGAGATGAAAAGATTGAAGATCGATAAGCCTGATTATAAGTACATTGACAAACTTGCTAATGCACTACCTGAAGAGTGGGGTACTTTTATAATGCTTCAACAATCAAATAACATTGCATATGCTCGTCGTAGTCTGGAAAGTTTTATTGAGAAGTTTGAAGCTCACGATCTGGAGCATAGAAAGAAGCAAAAGATGAAATCAACAGCTGTATCACAAGATGTGGGATTGTACTAAAATGGTTCACAATCAAGTGTGTCTTCAAATCCCAAAATTCCCACAGCATTCTATGCTAAACAAAGTGGTCAAGCCTTTGTAACAAATGTACCTGCTACTTCTACTACTCCACAATATAGTAGTAGTTACTCGGGCACCATTCTAGTATCCCAAGCTTCTAACACACAAGACCTTGATGTTCTACAGTGCAATATTGCTGTAAATTTGAAGAGAACAGGATGCCTAATCACTGAGAGAGTCAAGGAACATATGGCATTTCTAGGCTCAGTTCTGGAATCTTATGAAAGTTTAGTTGCTGGACGGATAGGTAACTACAACATGACAAAATAAGATTATGATCAGATTGACCCAGAAGAGATGGAAATGGTTGATATTTGTTGGTGAATGGCAAGTGTGATCAGGAGAGCTCAACGTTTTAAGGAAATAACTAGAAGAAAGGTGTTGGACGGGTCAAATTCAAAATTGGGTTTTGAATATCCAAGGTCAGATGTTTTTGATGAAAAGAAAAGGGACACTTCAAGAGGAAGTGTACAAGCAAGAATGTTGATGATAATACTGCAAATACATTTGGGAGGGACTATTACAAACAGGAAATATATCATCGTACTTCTCAAAGTGAGGCTGAAACTTCCAAGGGCAAGAAATCATCCGAAGCATCAACATCACAACAAAAGGCGGCTACTGCACAGGTGGACGAGGGGTTCAACTGGAACTCTGTGTTTCAGGCAAATATAGTAGAAGTGGTTGAGGACAAAGAAAAAGTTGAGATGGTTGTGACAAGGGAAGAAGTCAAGTTGGTTGATAGTGTGGTAGAGAATGAGTTGGTAGAAAATGAAAGATTGGAGAAGGAGATGAAGGTTGATGACAAAGAGAGTGACAAGGTTGAACAAGAAGTTGATCAAGATGATTCTGATGACGATTTTCCAAAATCCTATGACAAAATTCACACGTTCCTTCTAATTATCTTACCTCCTTATTTCCGCTTGATATAATTGAAAGTTTTGCCATATGGTAAGATTGATTTTGGAGAGGAAGAAAATGTGGTTGAATCAGAAGTCAAGGAATTAAGTAAAGCTGAAGATTCAAATGAGAAGTTGGTTGATGGAATCGTTGAAGACACAACTGAGGATGAGTAGGATAGTTCCAATGAAGAATGCTCACCAACTGATCATGCATTCTTGGCAAATCAGGAAATTATAAACTCTGACATATGTGAAAATGTGAATTGCCTTGCGATGAATGTGAGTTTAAAACTCTTGAAATTAAAGAGTTAAATAGGCATTATGACAAATCATTGTTTGATTTTAACATTGTTAATGAGGCATATATGAAACTTCAAATGCGTGAAAAGAATTTATGGGAAAAGATTTTACAAGATCAAAAGACCATTTCAATGTTAAAACACACAGTTGAGGACAAACAAATTGCCATCAACAGGAATATAGATGAGAATGCAACACTCAAACTTGAGTTACAAACACTCAAGATTGAGACTCAGAGAGTCAATCTAAAATTAGTGAGTTATCCTGCATCATCTTATGTTCTAGATCACATTATACCTAAAACTTCATCTAAATCTGAGGATGATGTTAATGAGAACATAACATCTAAAGAGGATTATTATGCTGTTGTGCCTCCACCTATGTGGAATGCTTATATTCCATTGAAACCAAAAGGTTTCAAAACAGCAATAAATTTTGAAATTAATTCTCCATTTCATGATACTTCAAAGTCTGATGATGATGATTGTGTTTCCTCCAAAAGGAATGAAAATGAAAGTTTTGGCTGTGATATGACAACTGGGATTAATATGGCAGAGTTGGTTTTAACTGATCAAAAGATTGAGGATCATGGGTTAGGAAAAGAAAAGTGTGTTGAACCAAAAAGATTTGCTAAAACAAGTTTTACAACAACCAATCTCATCGAACACAAATGAAAATGATTGTGTTTATTCAAGGTAAGACATCTGAATCTGTAAAAGAGGCTGCCTTTAGAAATCAATCGAATAAAGAGTTTTATCGTCTGAAGGCAGAACATGATCAGGTTGAAATGACATCTCAAATCAATAAGTTCATTGATCGGAGACGTTGTTTTAATTGTATTGAGGTTGGGCACATGTTTTACGCTTGACCCAATCGATTCAAACATGATCACATTCCACCTCAAAAGACTGTTAGCAAGAAACCAAGTCTTGGTTTTGTGAACAACTCAGTTAATGTTTCCGAACCTGTGAAAATTCTAAAACGTGGTGAATCAGTAGAAGATGAAGTTTTTAAAAATGTGATTTCCAAGACTTCACAAACCAATTTTTACAGCAAGAAACAAGCTGTAGGTCAAAATTGGGTGGCCAAAACTGTGCCAAAGCCTCCAATAATTGTTGAAGGAAAGAAAGTCGATTCTGAGTCACAAGTAACAAGTGATGATTTATTATCATGTGAATCGGATTTTAAGGACGTTAGGTTGTTATACGAGAATTTCAAACAAACCAATACCAAAAAGGCTTGGTTTTCCTTGTTTCATTAAAACGGTTTTCTGTATATGCAGGGGCTTAAAATATGTTAGAGCATAATGTCTATTGCTAGGGACTTAGATGTATTAGATATAATTGTATAGGGCTAAAATGTCAAATTTATAGTTTGTGTATTGTAGTCAACGCATAAGTCACAAGTCAACGCATATCTTATGCGACGTATTTGTTATACGCCGTATAACATATACGGACTTGGTGTACTTGTTGATGTTTCCAATAAATAAGGGACTTATGCGTTTGTACTTCGACTTTTGGTGAGTGTTAGAGAGAGGGAGTAGAGAGAGAAAGAAGCCAAAGTGTCATATCATGTAATCTTTCAACTTATTAATGAATATGAGCTTAATGTTTGCTTGATTGTGTTCATTCTCAATGGATTTTGCACATTGAGTTATAGGCTGTAACATTTAGAGATCCTGATTGTCATCTACATCTGTATTCAAGGCGTTCATACAAGTGGTATCAAAGCATTATGGCTCGTTACTAGCTTGAACATTCAAGTTTTCAAGGTTTTCTCTCCAACTACAAATTCAACCGTCAAAAGTTCAGCTAACTTTCACAATACCTTTCTTATACATCCGTGTCAAACCCTTCAAATTTTCATTCAATACCTACATCATTTGCATCTTCAAATTTACGAAAATGCTGATAATCTCCGCATATGTCTTATCAACATATATGTTGTTTACGCATAACATATACGGAGTATAACATATACGCCGTATATGCTATACTGTAAACAACATATTCGTTGACTTGAGACATATACGTTGACCATTCCTTAACCTCCCAACATATTCGTTGATACATATCTTGACTATCCTTTAACTAGACCATATCCGTTGACCTTTGAAACTCACACATATATATTGACTTTCAAAATGGAGAACCTAAGTGCATTTGTGTCACAGCCTTCTGTGCTACTTTAGAACATTAATTTGGAAAATGAGATGGGTACAGCCAATAAGCCTCCTAAGCTTCTTAGGATGGAAGATTATCTTTCATGGGCCGACAAATTTGAGACATACGTTCAAGCGTTGAACTAGAAAACATGGACAGCCGTTGAAGAAGAATACATTATCCCTAAAAATGAGAATGGGGAAAAGTACCAATTGTCACAAATTGCTAATGCAGATAAACATTTGTTTCTTAAAGAAACGAAAATGCTTAATCTTTTAAAAACAAGCCATCAAAGTCGAGATCTTTCAATTACTACAGCACAATGGTTCATGCTACTCAATTATGCATGCACTATTAAACAAAGATCGAGGAAACCCTAACACGCGTAAGAGTAAAATAGCACTGCTCAAGAAAGAATTCAATATATTTACTCAATTCAAGGGTGAATCTTTTGGTCAGTTGATTGGAAGGTATTGCTATCTTGTGAATGAGATGAAAAGGCTAAAGATTGATAAGCCTGAGTATGAATACATCAAGAAACTTGCTGATGCTTTGCCTGAAGAGTGGGGTACTTTTATTATGATTCAGCAATCTAACCCCGTTGCTTATGCTCGTCTGAACCTTGCAAGTTTTATCTAGAAGCTTGAAGCTCATGATCTGGAGCTTAGAAAGAAAAAAAAGATGAAATCTACAGCGGTGTCACAAGATGTGGGTTTGTATTACAATGAGTCTAATTCGAGTGTTACTCCAAATCCCAAGATTCCCACTGCATTTTGTGCTGAGCCAATCAGTCAAGTTTGTGTTACAAATGTCACTGCTACTCCTCAGTACAGTAATAGTTATTCACGAACAATCCCGACTACTCAAGGTTCAAGTTCAAAGGATTCCGATGTTATCCAGTGCAGCATAGCAGTGAATCTGAAGAATATGGAAAACATGACCAGTGACACTATTAAGGAAGACATGGATTTTCTAGGATCTGTTCTAGAATCATATGAGTGTTTGGTGGCGGGTCGCATTGGAAATTACAATATGACTAAAGAAGATTATGATCAGATCGACCCAGAGGAAATGGAGATGATTGATATAAGGTGGTGCATGGCAAGTGTGATAAGGAGAGCACAGAGATTCAAAGAAATAACTGGTCGGAATGTGCTTGATGGTACAACTTCTAAGTCAGACTTTGACAAGTCTAAATTAAGATGTTTTCGTTGCAAAGAGAAAGGGCATTTTAAGAGGGAATGCACTGGTAAGAGTGTGGAGGATAATGTTGCTAATCCTTTTAGACGATATTACTACAAGCAAGCTATATATCATCGTCCAGAGGGAGAATCATCAAAGAGAAAGAAACCTACTGAAGCCTCAACCTCGCAGCAAAAGGTAGCTACAGCCCAAGTTAATGAAGGTTTCAATTGGAATTCAGTATTCCAAGCTAATGTGGCTCAAGTGGTTGATGATGACAAACAGGAGGTTAATGATGAGAATGTGGTTAAGATGGTTAATGGGGTTGAAGATAAGGATGGTAATGAGATTGAGACTGAGATTCAATAGTATGAGGTGAAGGTGAATAGTGATGTTGAGAATGAAGTTGTCAAGGATGAGGACTTGGACAAGGATGTGAATGAAGATACCAACAAAGGAGTTGATCGTGATACTTCCGATGACGAACTTCCTCCAACATATGATAAAATTCATGAGGTTCCTTCTGACTATCTTATTTCATTATTTTCACCTGATATTATCGAGAGTTTTGCAGGTTGGTTTTATGAAGAAGATATTCCACCAAGGAAAAATTGACTTTGGAGTGGAAGAGGATGGTGAAATTCTAGAAGTCAACAAGTCAGGCGATGAGGATGAATTAGTTGTTGTTGATTAAAAGAATGTTGAATAAAAATTCATTGAAGGAGTAGTGGAAGACATCACTGATGATGACTCAGAAACTTCAAGTGAGGAACTAATGAATCAAGCATTCATGGCAAAAGAGGTAATTCTTAACTCAAATATTTGTGACAAATGTGAATTGCCTTGCGATGAATGTGACTTTAAAAATCTTGAAATCAAAGAATTAAAGAGACACTATGATAAGTCTTTGTTTAATCTAAACGTTGTTAATCAAGCATACATGAAGCTTCAATTGTGTGAAAAGAATTTATGGGAAAAGATTTTACAAAATCAAAAGACAATTCCTATGCTAAAACACACGGTTGAAGACAAACAAATTGCCATTAACAGACACATTGACGAAAACGCATAACTCAAACTTTAGCTTCAAACACTCAAGATTGAGACTGAAAGAGTTAATCTGAAATTAGTAAGCTATGCTGCATCATCATATGTACTTGATCACATTATCCCCAAAACTTCATCAAAGAATAAGGATAATGAGACCGAGAACATAAGATAAGATTATCATGCTGTGCCTCCACCTATGTGGAATGCTTATATTCCAATGAAACCGAAAGGTTTAAAAAAGGCACTCAATGTGGAAATCAACTCACCACATCATGATATCTTCAAGTCTGTTGATGATGTTTGTGAGAAAAATGAGAGTTCTGGTTGTGATTCATCAACTGGAGTGAAAATGGCAGAATCGGTGTTGTTTGATGAAACTGTTAAACCTCATGGGTTGGGTAAACAAAAGGAAGTTGAGAACTCGACAAGATTTGCTAAAACAAGTTTCTATAACAAGCAATCTTCTCGAGTTAAGCAATTTCAAGAGAAAAAGATAATGTTTGTGCATGGCAAAACATCAGAGTCTGAAAAGGAAGTTGAATTTCAAATGATGAATTTTATCGAAAGCAAAATGTTAACAGGTTGAAACTACATCTCAAATCAATAAATTCATTGATAGGAGACGTTGTTTTTGTTGTAATGAGGTTGGGCATATGTTTTACGCTTGTCCCAATCGATACAAACAGCATCACATTCCGCTTCAAAAGACTGTGAGCAAGAGACCTGGACTAGGTTATGTGAGTGAAAAAAAAACCAGTCTGTGTCACTAAAAATGTGAAAGTCTTGAAAAGAGATGAGTCAATTGATATTTAGAAAGGTTGTTAAAAATAATGCTTTAAAATCAACAATTTCAAAAACAAGTCAAACATCGTTTTATAAAAAGAAACAATCTGCTGGTCAAAACTGGGTAGCAAAAACTATTGTTAAGCTACCTAATTGTGTTGAGAAAGTGAAGTCTGAATCTGAGTCACCGACATTAAGTGAAAATTCATTATCATGTGATTCAGAAGTTGAAAATGATAGGTTGTTGTTTAAACATATTAAACAACCCAAGACTAGTAAAGAAATTTCGCAAGACGTGTTCTGAGCTACTAAATTGTCGAAAACCTAATCTAAAGTGGTTTGAACCACTTGGATCAATGTGTACTGTTCTTGAGCCAACTGGGAAGTTTGGTGCAAAATCTGTTGAAGAATTCTTCGTGGGGTATGCTAGTCCACTTAGACGTGTCTACCTTCCAAACCTCCACAAGATCGTTCAAGTTCAAAATGTGGATTGTCAAAGATATACTCCTACCATTCAAAGACCTGGGGATTCACGGCTTTTTGACTATGAAAGTCTTAGGGAAAGTTTCAGACTTCTTGAGGAAGATTTTTCCGAAGAAACTTTGACGATGATTTACAATCAACATTTGTCGGAAAATCAAGAGACTATGCCTGAAGAACCTGTGTCTGTTCCTCAAGTCGTACCTAATCATGTCCCACCTGAAGATGTTCCAGAATCTAATCCTGTTTTTGAAGATGATGGTGAATCAGACGAGGAGATGATCGAAGCTATGTCTCCATCTATCTCTTCTGCTGAAGAGAATTTTACAAATCTCCAATCTGAAGTGTCAGTACCTATCGAGGTGGTCCCGAGAACTGTATCTTATCATCCCGAGGAGAATATATTAGGAGATCTGAATGCTGGAGTGCAAACAAGACGTCAACTTGATCAGAATCTTCAATGTTTTTATTCTCGTGTTTCTACTTTACAAAATCAGTTCTCTTTTAAATGTTTTATTTCTCAGGTGGAACCTAAAACGTATAAAGAGGCCGTAACAGAAGAAAGCTGAGCAATGCCATGCAAGAGGAGCTTATGCAATTTGAGAAACTTGGAGTGTGGAATTTGGTTGATTTACCCGAGGATAAAAAGCAAATCAACACTAAATGGGTATTCAAGTGTAAAAGGGATGAAAATGGGATTATTGTTCGAAACAAGGCAAGACTTGTTGTGTTGGGATTTAACCAGAGGAAGGTATCGACTATAACGAAGTTTATGCACTAGTTGCAAGGCTAGAAGCTATTCGGATATTTCTAGCATTTGATTCATGGAAGGGTTTCAAGGTTTACCAGTTGGATGTGAAGTCAGCGTTCATTAACGGGAAGATTAGTGAAGAAGTCTGTGTGGGACAACCACCGGGGTTTGTCGATCCGATCCACAAAGACAAAGTGTACTTACTCGATAAATCCCTTTACAGTCTCCATCAGGCCCCGAGAGCCTGGTATGAGACGTTGTCCCAACATCTTCTGGACAACGGGTTTATTCGAGGAACCGTCGACTGTACACTTTTCACTAAGCTTGTTGATGGTCATCTACTGATTGTGCAGATATATGTCGATGATATCATCTTTGGGTCGACAAACGATGTTCTGTGCAAGCATCTTGAAGAAGTCATGAAGAAGAAATTCGAGATGAGTGCAATGGGGGAGAAGAAGTTCTTTCTTGGACTTCAAGTAGATCAGTTGTCAGATGGTATCTTTATCCATCAGACCAAATATGTCAATGACGTATTGACAAAATTCAACATGACTGATGCATCGGCTATCAGTACTCCTCTACCATTGAATCATGGTATCGGTCCTAATCTGTCACACCCCGACTAGCACAATGCGGAAGCGTCAAACGGGAATGTAACAGACACCTCTGGTATCAACAACATTGTATATAAAGAAACATTGCAAACTAATTTACATTATATTACATTGATCTATCTTTGATTACAACTAGGTGTTACAACAAAATGTGTTCGTTAAACTATTCTATTCGTACTAATACCCTTGCGTCAATTCACATAGCATCGAGCACGTTTCAAGAAAGATAGCACGACGTTACTTTATTCCAACTTTGGTAATCCTAAAAGCAGTTTAAAATTGGGTCAACTACTGGAGTTGGTGAGTTTCACGTGTTTCAAGAGAACAGTTATGAATATTCACAGCCTAACACTTGTAATCATGATAAATATGTATGTATGTATGTAAATGATGTAATTATACTAAGCTATAGTGAAGCCTTGACTATTTGTGCTGCGTGCATCCATTTCCCACACCCAATCAACTACTGTGGCTCTCCTTCCACCCACAACATGCCCCAGTAGATATATCTAACACTACATAGCCTATTTATATAAGTATGATCCTGTGCAAACGGCGCTATGGGACACGACAACCAAACCAATAGTACTATTCACAAGCCACCGGCTCGAAGTTAATCACCGTGTTAGTGGGGACATTTGTGTGTTAGCACTTAGATAATTCACATAATTACACATTTCAGATATGTATACGTAATTAAACATGCTTTTCACCCCAAAACTTCATAAAACTGTTTAAAGAGAGGGGTCGTGAAACTCACTGGTTAATCATTAATCAGTAATGTTACAATTCAGGGTTTGCTCGACTCGTAATCACTGGTCCCTATAATCAATATTATAATAATATTAATATTTTAATATTATTATAATCTCATACTAAACTAGTCTGTATATCTAATCTGGGTATAGCTGGAACGCCCAGAAAGTGTCAGCAGGCTTAGATGATGTTGTTTAATGTCTTATACTTAAAACTGAACTTGGCTCAGTT
The DNA here is from genome assembly GCF_021521415.1 of Bidens hawaiensis. Classification (NCBI taxonomy): domain Eukaryota; kingdom Viridiplantae; phylum Streptophyta; class Magnoliopsida; order Asterales; family Asteraceae; genus Bidens; species Bidens hawaiensis. The sequence goes on from NW_027491276.1 coordinate 1,145,008, forward strand.
TCCCCGTTTTCCCAGCTGGGCCAAGTTGTTCATTTATGCGTTCAGAAAACCGTTATGGGGAAGTAAGCTTGGGTAAATGTGTTGGTCGATAAAATGATTAAGTTATAAAGAAAGATAACATGTTAGGGTTCTGGATTCGCTACGGGGCTCGTTTCCGTTTATTCAGTTTGATTTATAGAAAATGCGCACAATTTAACCAAATTTTCCGGGTTTCTCATAAAAAGTTCTTTATTACTTAATTAATCCAAAGATATGATTTTTGATTACTCTTGATGTTCTGATATTCCAAAAGGTTCGCTAATCACGAACTCGTCGGTTTATATCAGAATTGAATTTGTTTAATCTTTATATTAGCACAATTAATTATCTGTTAATCCTTAAATTATGAAAATTTAGCCACTTATCAATTAAAGTATGTAGATTTTCATAAAAATATTTCTGTAATTATTTACTGATTTATTAATTTATAAAATTCATTTTATTTGCTATATTTAACCCGAAAATCTATACCAAACGATCTCCAAAAATTCCACCAAAAATTCCAAGTGATCAGAATATGTTCCAAAACAACCTGAAAAATTCCAAACTCTAAAATCTTGCCAAATGTCATTTCCGTGCCATAAACGACAATGAAAATTCAATTAAATGCAAATGTACGAAACCTACTTAGGCTTTTCCAAATGCTCCAAAATTTTATATGTGATCATAATATACCAAATCTGAGTTCCCCAGAAAATTTGATAATTTTCAAGCATTTTAACTATTTTTCCCAAATAAATGTCCCAATTCGGTAATAAATTCGCCAAATATTCTCAGATGGTCGAAAACTTAACAACTTTGAACAGGGACTCAATGATATGGTCCCTGATGCCCTGTAAAATTTTATGACCTAACAATATGCGCATCACAATCAAATCCTAAACAGCCCGTAAACGAGTGATCGGGTATCACCTTAACGTTTTTGGTTCGTTTTCGTCCTTCAAATCAAGTTTTCACGTTCTTGTGCTCCTATGCAGGCTAGATACAAGTCCTAAATCACAACCAAGCAATTTTCATCAAAAAAACAGCCCCTTAGCTTAGGGTTTCGGTTAGGGTATAAAACCGAACTTTTGAACCGTAAAAACGTCATTTAAACCCTCTAATCCGTGTTTATGGCCAAAAAAAACTATCAAACCAGGTTCCTTATCTTGTGAATGATCAAAACGTGTTTATGGACCATTTTTAGGATTTTTACATGGTTAGGAATGATTTTTGGTAATCAAACTATGCTTATATGGCATTAAACTTGATTAAATGTGTGTAAAATTGATTAACTTAAGATTTTTACCTTAGGTTTTGAGGTCTTGATGTAAGAACAGCAAATACTCAGTTAACTTCTAGAGAAAGCTTGTAATTCCCTTGGGCCCATTTTGGCCCAAACATCTGATTTTACAAGCCCTTACGTGAAAGCCCAAGTCCAAATTTATTTCGGGTTCGATTTTTGGCACAAAAAACATATCGGGTGCGACAAACAGTGCGAAAACGAGTGTTTTTCTGCTCTTTTTATATAAATTTATAAAAACATAATATACGTTTCTAAAATTCGAAAATATTTTTACGGATCACTTAAAACATTTCAAACAAGTGTTTGGTAAGTCATTTTCAGCTTAACGGATAATACAATGCTTGGTTTATAACTATCTTTCGCGTTTAAATCTATAACGAGTAGTTAAACGAGTAGATTTTCGTTTAACTTGTTTGCTATTAAACTAAGGCCATATTAGCTTATGTTAATCGTATATCACTTGTAGATGCCCCTCCCCCCCGGAATATCTGGGTCATAACCAGACCCGTTCGGTTAATCGTTTAATCATTACGTAATAAGCGTTTATTTGCTTAATCGGTAATTACGTGCTGAGGTGTACCTGGTTTTGGCTCAAATGTCACATTCCCTCCTCCCCCCCACCCCCGTTAGAAAATTTCGTCCTTTAATCGGTATTTACGTGCTGAGATGCACCTGGTTTCGATTATTCAACTTTGCCCTTATTTGGAAATAGGTGCGGGTATTTCTTTTTAAATTCAGATTATCGCTCCCATGTGAATTCGGATCCCCGTACTGAAATCCACCGAACTTTTACTAGAGAAATTTTGTTGTGTCTTAACTGTTTAATTTTCCCCTCTAGTATTTTCACTGGTTCATCTACGAACTTTAGTTTCTCGTTTATGTTTAAGTCTTTTAGTGGTACGATTTCGGTTACGTTAGTAAGGCACTTTTTCAGGTTCGAAACGTGAAAGACATCGTGAATAGAACTTAACCCCAACGGTAATTTCAGTCGGTAGGCTACAGGACCGATCTTAGAAATAACTTCATTCGGGCCAATGTATCGAGGAGCAAGTTTACCGGTTTTATCGAATAGAATAACGCCTTTCCACGGGGATACTTTTTGGAAAACTTTATCGCCTATTTCAAAGGATAACGGTTTTCTACGAACGTCAACATAGCTTTTATGTCGGTCTAGGGCGATTTTCAATTTGTTTGTGATTTTACGAATTTTGTCAGTGGTTTCTTGAAACAAGTCAGATCGGGTAATTTGCGTGTCTCTAAACTCAGTCCAGCACAAGGGTGATCTACATTTTCTCCCGTACAGCGCTTCGTATGGTGCTGCTTGAATGCTGATGTGATAGCTATTATTATAGGAAAATTCAACCAGTGTTAGATGTTATTCCCAGTTCCCACCGAAGTCTAGTACACAAGCGCGAAGCAAATCTTCTAAGGTTTGAATGGTTCGCTCGGATTGAACGTCGGTTTGGGGATGGTAAGCGGTGCTTAGGTCAATTCGGGTTCCCAATGTTTCTTGTACAGCTTGCCAGAATCGAGAGGTGAAATGGCTATCACGATCAGAGATTATTGAAACAGGTATGCCGTGTCATGATACGATTTCGTTGATGTAAATGTGTGCAAGTTTTTCAGTTGTATAAGTGGTACGGATTGGAAGGAAGTGTGCAGATTTGGTTAGTCGATCAACTATCACCCATATTGCATCGTTCCCTCGGGAGGTTTTGGGAAGGTGTGTTACAAAATCCATGGTAATTTGTTCCCATTTCGATTGTGTTATCTCTGGTTGGTGCAGCATTCCCGAATGTAACATCCCGAAATTTCAAAGTGATATTAATTATATTACTTACTAATAGAGGGAAAGTTTACTCGAGTTGTCAGGAAACAAATAATAGAGTAGGAGTTGGTATGAGTCGGGCTAGTGTTGGATTAATGGAGACGGGTTAAAGGAGAATGGGCCTTAGGTCCATGGGATTTCAGGGATATAAATATCCTTTAAACCCAAAAATATCTTCATTTCCTTACTTTCTACACACACACTCCAAAAACACACACACCATCTACACCGCCGCCGGGCCGAGGAGAGGAACGGGCAGATCCGAGAGAGAGAGAGAGGGCGATTAGTTGTGTTAACAAGTTAAACGAGATCCAAACAAGCTCAAAAAGGTATGATTCTTGATCTTTGAAGTTTAAAGATCCAAGCTTTTTAGTGTATAAACGACCGAAAATGGTCGGGAAGCGTAGTGGGTGATATTGAACCATAGCAAGGGTGTTAAAATCGCTCAAAATGCTGGACAGAAACCGAACAGCGGCTGATCTGGGCAACTTCGCCTGCAACTGGGCAACTTCGCCTGCAACTGGGCAACTTCGCCTTCAAAGCGATGAACTTCGCCTGCAAGCTAAGTTCACCTGATGAACTTCGCCTGCAATCTAAGTTCGCCTGATGGCAACTTCGCTGTAAAGTTAAGTTCGCCTAACTGGTAACTTCGCCTGAGGCCAAGTTCGCCTGATGACAACTTCGCCTGAAGCTAAGTTCGCCTGATGACAACTTCGCCTAAAGCTAAGTTCGTCTGATGATAACTTCGCCTAAAGCCGAGTTCGATTAGGAAATAAATTAAAAGCGATAAGTAAAAGTAAGCTAATAATAGGCCACCAGATTAGATCAGGCGAGTATTGATACGTGTAACTTGTACAGTCAGCCGAGCTCAGTTAAAGAAGGGATTTACAGCTATCAGAAGAAAGAAGCAGAGTTCAGGTGAGTTTCTAGCCCCATTCCTTGTTATGTTTTCGGGGCTGTGTGCATACTCGATGTGTTGTTAATACATTTATCCTAAGTGATAAGTGTATGTCATATGTGATATGTGTGATAGATATGAATGATTGTTTGTCGGTACGCGAACGATCTTCGGATATTGCGCGTACTGTCAGGTTAAAAATAAAGGTACGAATATTATATATCGAAGATGTATGAATATTTCAAATGAATACTTGTCGGGGCGTGAACGATCTTCGGATATTGCACGTAACGACAAGGGGTATGGTTGTTAAATGAATGAGGTAAAGAATGCCTAGAGTGTTCTTATGTTATAATGTAAGTATGTGTATATAGGCACACGAATGGCATGTGAGTTCTACGTTCGACATAGTAAGTTAGGATGGCAAATCCCTCTAGCTTCTGTCGGACATAGACTCGGCTGGTAATGGCGTAGTTAAGGACTGCGAGCCTTATACGTGAAGTAGATGATATATGTAAACGTAGATAAGGACTGCGAACCTTATACGTAATGTAGATAGGCGTCAGCATAGGAAAGGACTGTGAACCTTATACGTGCTGTATTTGTAGCATAGGGGAGGACTGCGAACCTCGTACGTGCTATGAATTAGGTTGCAATATAGGGAAGGACTGCGAACCTTGTACGTGTTGTGGATGTATTTCAGCATAGGAAAGGACTGTGAACCTTATACGTGCTGATTTTGTAGCATAGGGGAGGACTGCGAACCTCGTACGTGCTATGAATTAGGTTGCAACATAGGGAAGGACTGCGAACCTTGTACGTGTTGTGGATGTATTTCAGCATAGGAAAGGACTGTGAACCTTATACGTGCTGATTTTGTAGCATAGGGGAGGACTGCGAACCTCGTACGTGCTATGAATTAGGTTGCAACATAGGGAAGGACTGCGAACCTTGTACGTGTTGTGGATGTACTATGGTATAGGGAAGGACCGCGATCCTTGTACGTACCATAAATGGTGAACATAGGTAAGGACTGCGAACCTTGTACGTGTTCACGACCTTGAGTACAGGTATAGACGGTGAACTATGAACGTACTCTCGGTAGACTGAGGTTAGTGATTGTAGATATGTATGTATGTATGGTAGCAAGTATGTATGTAGAACAGAAGGGTAACTAGTGAAGTATGGATATGTATCTACGGATATGTATGTATGTGTATGTATTGTATGGCGTTCGATTAACTAGAACTCACTCAGCGTAGCTGACTTTTAGTATGCACGCAGGTGAGCTGATTATAGAGTTAGCATGAGGATGACACATGGCATGGATTGAACGGCTGGCATCTGAAGAAAGAAGTAAAGATGTTTTAAATATAAAGTTTTGTGTTATGGTATCAAAGAAAAGATTTAATGTTTTGTAACAAATGATTGATGTTTTATATTCCGCGAAAAGTTTTAATAAACTCTGATTTGAAGAACTGTGTTTATGAGTAAATCCGACGCTAAATTAGGGCCACCGGGTTCGGGGCCTTACAAGTTGGTATCAGAGCAAAGTTCGAGTGATTTAAGCATCCTACATGCTTAGACTCGAACAGAGAATGGGATTTAAGTAAGAAAGAAAAGAAGATGCCAGTCCAAGAATGCCATGTGTCGCTCAAGTAAGATCAGTAAAGGTAAAGTGTATGATTAAATGATATATGTTAAGGAGAAAGGAAAGATATGTGAATGATAAGGATAGAAGTAATTGATTGTTTGATTTGACTAACTGCTTAAGTAGAACCATCACAAATAGAATCATAAAGGGAAGTGTATAGGACACGGAAAGCAACGTGATCAGCTAGTCACAGCTGGCCACTGTTATTACCTGTTAGCCTTGCTATCCTTGTACTAAATAGTTCCTTGAGTGATGATGTTTGTGTTGTCCCCTTTTAGAATACTGATGGCTGGAGCTGGAGAATTTGTGGGAACTGGGGGTCGCACTGGACGTCGTGGCAGGACTCGTCTTGTCCGGCAACCCTCGGTAGAAGAAGCTTCCCACACCGAAGATGAAGGAAGCGCCGCTGGAGGAGACCAGAACAACAACGAAGAAGTTCAACTTAGCCCTGCAGTTCAAGCAGCCATTGTTCAAGCTGTAGTTGCTGCTGTGAAGAACCTGAATCCCGAAGGATCTGCTGGAAGCCGTGAACGAACTGTTGAAGGGGCGGGTGGTGATGGTAGGAAGGATGGGGAAGGAGAAAGAGGGGCCTCGAGTGAGGATAAGTCTGTGAAAGTCGATGACAGGAGAAGAGGCCAAGGTGGGTGCAACTATAAGTCCTTCAAAGGATGCGACCCGCCAAAGCTGACTGGGTTGGGAGACGCAATCGCTACTCTCCAATGGATAGCCACTATGGACAAGGTTATCCGCATTAGCGAATGCCGTCCCGACCAAGCTGTGGGTTATGCTACTCAGTCATTTAAGGAAGAAGCTATGTATTGGTGGGAAGGTGTGGAGCAGAGAAAGACTAGGGATGAGATCAAGGCGTTGAGATGGGACGATCTGAAGGAGTTGGTGATGAAAAAGTTCTGCGCAGATGCCGATGTTGAAAGGACGGAGATGAAGTTCCTGAATTTAAAGGCCGGTATGATGACGCATCGTGAGTATACTACTGAATTCAACCGACTATCTAGGTTGGTGCCTGATATGGTTGACACTGAGGTCAAAAGAATCAAATGTTATGTGAGGGGATTGCCACAAAAAGTCCGCATGTTGGTCAGGGCAAATAAACCTGCTACTTTTGACTCTGCTGTTGAACTTGCAGAGGTGGTTTATGCTGACCTGGCTGAGGACGATGTGGTGGTGGGGGAAAAGAAGGAGAAGAAATGGGCTACCTCTGCTAAGCGGTCTGGCGAGATGGTGACAACAACTGATGAGAGGAAGGCCAAGGTTGGGAACAAGGATGCGTGTAAGACGTGTGGGCGAGTGCACCCGGGATAATGCAGGATTGGGACAGACAGGTGCTATCGGTGCGGAAAGGGTGGGCATTACTCTCGAGACTGCCCTGATCGTCCAAAGTGCTACAAATGCGGAAAAGCTGACCACATGGCTAGGGATTGCAAGGAATCAGGGGATGGAGGTGCGGAAAGATAAAGATTTGGGGAAACTGCAGAGAGGAACGCTTGATGAAGGAATAATTGTTCATGCAATGGTTTTATTAAGTTGCTTTTGCTTAAGGACTTGTTGTGTGTTAAGGTTTAAAACTTATGGTTATCAGTGACGTGTAATATATTGAGTAGGTTATGAATGATTATTATGTTATGATAAAATGTTGTTTTAGACAATAGTGTTGAAAGTACTAATCGAAGCCCTTGGAGGTATGAGATGAGTTGTGGTACATCGAGGGTCTCATGGACAAGCTACCTTAAATAGCTAAAACACATGACCACCATTCGATGACTGCAAAGTCGGAAGTAAGAAGGATAACTCAGAAAGCGAAGGCGATTCAATAAAGCGTGTAAATATAAGAAGTTTTCCTTTTATAGGGAATAAGTTAGGTTTCGGGGACGAAACCTCTTTAAGGAGGGAAGACTTGTAACATCCCGAAATTTCAAAGTGATATTAATTATATTACTTACTAATAGAGGGAAAGTTTACTCGGGTTGTCAGGAAACAAATAATAGAGTAGGAGTTGGTATGAGTCGGGCTAGTGTTGGATTAATAGAGACGGGTTAAATGAGAATGGGCCTTAGGTCCATGGGATTTCAGGGATATAAATATCCTTTAAACCCAAAAATATCTTCATTTCCTTACTTTCTACACACACACTCCAAAAACGCACACACCATCTACACCGCCGCCGGGCCGAGGAGAGGAACGGGCAGATCCGAGAGAGAGAGAGAGAGCGATTAGTTGTGTTAACAAGTTAAACGAGATCCAAACAAGCTCAAAAAGGTATGATTCTTGATCTTTGAAGTTTAAAGATCCAAGCTTTTTAGTGTATAAACGACCGAAAATGGTCGGGAAGCGTAGTGGGTGATATTGAACCATAGCAAGGGTGTTAAAATCGCTCAAAATGCTGGACAGAAACTGAACAGCGGCTGATCTGGGCAACTTCGCCTGCAACTGGGCAACTTCGCCTTCAAAGCGATGAACTTCGCCTGCAAGCTAAGTTCACCTGATGAACTTCGCCTGCAAGCTAAGTTCGCCTGATGGCAACTTCGCTGTAAAGTTAAGTTCGCCTAACTGGTAACTTCGCCTGAGGCCAAGTTCGCCTGATGACAACTTCGCCTGAAGCTAAGTTCGCCTGATGACAACTTCGCCTAAAGCCGAGTTCGATTAGGAAATAAATTAAAAGCGATAAGTAAAAGTAAGCTAATACTAGGCCACCAGATTAGATCAGGCGAGTATTGATACGTGTAACTTGTACAGTCAACCGAGCTCAGTTAAAGAAGGGATTTACAGCTATCAGAAGAAAGAAGCAGAGTTCAGGTGAGTTTCTAGCCCCATTCCTTGTTATGTTTTCGGGGCTGTGTGCATACTCGATGTGTTGTTAATACATTTATCCTAAGTGATAAGTGTATGTCATATGTGATATGTGTGATAGATATGAATGATTGTTTGTCGGTACGCGAACGATCTTCGGATATTGCGCGTACTGTCAGGTTAAAAATAAAGGTACGAATATTATATATCGAAGATGTATGAATATTTCAAATGAATACTTGTCGGGGCGTGAACGATCTTCGGATATTGCACGTAACGACAAGGGGTATGGTTGTTAAATGAATGAGGTAAAGAATGCCTAGAGTGTTCTTATGTTATAATGTAAGTATGTGTATATAGGCACACGAATGGCATGTGAGTTCTACGTTCGACATAGTAAGTTAGGATGGCAAATCCCTCTAGCTTCTGTCGGACATAGACTCGGCTGGTAATGGCGTAGTTAAGGACTGCGAGCCTTATACGTGAAGTAGATGATATATGTAAACGTAGATAAGGACTGCGAACCTTATACGTAATGTAGATAGGCGTCAGCATAGGAAAGGACTGTGAACCTTATACGTGCTGTATTTGTAGCATAGGGGAGGACTGCGAACCTCGTACGTGCTATGAATTAGGTTGCAATATAGGGAAGGACTGCGAACCTTGTACGTGTTGTGGATGTATTTCAGCATAGGAAAGGACTGTGAACCTTATACGTGCTGATTTTGTAGCATAGGGGAGGACTGCGAACCTCGTACGTGCTATGAATTAGGTTGCAACATAGGGAAGGACTGCGAACCTTGTACGTGTTGTGGATGTATTTCAGCATAGGAAAGGACTGTGAACCTTATACGTGCTGATTTTGTAGCATAGGGGAGGACTGCGAACCTCGTACGTGCTATGAATTAGGTTGCAACATAGGGAAGGACTGCGAACCTTGTACGTGTTGTGGATGTACTATGGTATAGGGAAGGACCGCGATCCTTGTACGTACCATAAATGGTGAACATAGGTAAGGACTGCGAACCTTGTACGTGTTCACGACCTTGAGTACAGGTATAGACGGTGAACTATGAACGTACTCTCGGTAGACTGAGGTTAGTGATTGTAGATATGTATGTATGTATGGTAGCAAGTATGTATGTAGAACAGAAGGGTAACTAGTGAAGTATGGATATGTATCTACGGATATGTATGTATGTGTATGTATTGTATGGCGTTCGATTAACTAGAACTCACTCAGCGTAGCTGACTTTTAGTATGCACGCAGGTGAGCTGATTATAGAGTTAGCATGAGGATGACACATGGCATGGATTGAACGGCTGGCATCTGAAGAAAGAAGTAAAGATGTTTTAAATATAAAGTTTTGTGTTATGGTATCAAAGAAAAGATTTAATGTTTTGTAACAAATGATTGATGTTTTATATTCCGCGAAAAGTTTTAATAAACTCTGATTTGAAGAACTGTGTTTATGAGTAAATCCAACGCTAAATTAGGGCATCGGGTTCGGGGCCTTACACCGAAGGTTTTTGATATTCAGCCTTAACCCTCGAACAAGTTAAACATTTATTCGACATATGTAGCTATATCCTTCTTCATACTGGGCCACCAATAATACTCCTTCAAGTCTTTGTACATCTTATTTGCCCTGGGTGAATGGAATATTTAGCCTTATGGGCTTCGTCCATGATTAATTCCCGCAATTTGTTAAGAGTGGGAATCCAAACTCGGTTTTTGAAGTATAAAATTCCGTCCGTTCTTTCTTCAAAATTCTGCTCGTTCCCATGCAAATCTCCATTCTCCACATGATCTTCTTTTAGGGCTTCGTTTTGGGCAATATGGATTTGTTCGATAAGGCTGGTTTGGACAATCATTCCAAGTGCACAGACTCTCAGTGGTTTGATTCTGTCTTTTCTACTCAAGGCATCTGCTACTATATTAGCCTTGCCCGGATGGTATCGAATTTCACAATCATAATCATTCAACAATTCTACCCATCTTCTCTGCCTCATGTTTAGTTCCTTCTGGTCAAATATGTGTTGTAGGCTTTTGTGGTTAGTGTATACTGTGCATTTAGTGCCATACAAATAGTGCCTCCATATCTTAAGTGCGAAGATAATCGCGCCCAGTTCCAAGTCATGGGTGGTGTAATTCTTCTTGTGCACTTTTAACTGTCGAGAAGCGGTTGCTATGACTTTGTTTCTTTGCGTAAGTACGCATCCTAAACCTTTCCGGGACGTGTCACAATAAACTACCAGATCATCAGTTCCCTCTGGAAGACTCAATATCGGGGCTTGGCATAGTTTTTGCTTCAACAATTGAAAAGCCGCTTCTTGTTCTTCTCCCTAATCATAAGCACGATCTTTTTGGGTCAAAAGGGTTAAAGGTTGGGCTATGCTGGAAAAATTAGCAATAAAGCCCCGGTAACATCCAGCTAATCCCAAAAATTGGTGGATCTCTTTTGGTGACTTCGGGGCTTGCCAATTTTTAACGGCTTTAATTTTGCTCGGGTCTACATAGATCCCGTGTCGGTTAACAACATGCCCTAAAAATTGTACCTCTTGTAGCCAAAATTCGCATTTTGATAACTTGGCATATAGTTTCTCCTGTCTCAACAACTCCAAGGTGGTTCGTAAATGTTGCTCGTGTTCCTCTTTTGTTTTCGAATATATCAGAATGTCATCTATAAATACGATAATGAATTTGTCGAGGTACGGCTTACAAATTCGATTCATAAGATCCATGAATACTGCGGGAGCATTAGTCAGTCCGAAAGGCATAACAAAGAATTCATAGTGACCATAACAAGTTCGAAATGCCGTTTTAGACACATCTTCTTCTTGGATTTTGACTTCATGGTAACCGGATAGGAGGTCAATTTTGGAGAAATAATTTGCACCTTGCAGTTGGTCGAACAAGTCGTCTATTCGTGGCAGAGGGTTTCGGTTTTTGATGGTAACTTTGTTTAATTCCCGGTATTCAATGCACATTCTAAAACTTCCATCTTTCTCTTTACAAACAACACCGGCGCTCCCCAAAGAGACTAGCTGGGACGTATGAAACCCTTATCTAACAATTCTTATAACTGGTTGGATAATTCTTGCATTTTAGAGGGTCCCAATCGATTAGGTGCCTTAGCAATAGGTGCTGATCCTGGGATTAGGTCAATACGGAATTCAACCTGTCGGTTCGGTGGTAATCCAGGTAAATCGTCGGAAAAGACATTAGGGTATTCACGTACAATAGGGATATCTTCTCCCCTGGGTTCTTTTCAGTCACGTTTTCCAGAAACGCCATACACCCTTGGCGTAAACACTTTAATACTTTGAGATAAGACACGAGAGATAATATCGAACCAGACTTCTCTCCCTGTACCACAATCATTTCACCATCCGAAAGGGGAATTTTAACTGTCTTGTCATTACACACAATCTCCGCTTTATACTTGGTTAACCAATCCATGCTGATTATAACATCGAAGCTTCCTAACTCTACCGGGAGTAGGTCAATAAGGAATGGGTGGTCATTTAGAATAATAGAACAGTTTTGGACTATTTGGTTGACAGTTATAGAGTTACCATTAGCGAGTTCTATAGTATAAGGATTTGTTAGTTCGCTAACTGGCATATTCCCCAGGGATAAAAAGCTAGTGGAAACAAAGCTTCTATCGGTAGCCATGTCAAATAATACTGAAGCATATTGATCAGTGACTATAAATGTACCTGTCACCACGTTCGGGTCCTGTCGTGCTTCTCCTGGCTCATTAACAAACGCGCGTCCTCTAGGCGCATTTGAAGTCGATGCTTGGTTCTGTCTAGTAATTGCTCTTGGATTCAACTTTGGGCAGTTTCTTCTAATATGTTCTATACTGCCACATTCATAGCAGGCCCGGTAGGTTATTGCAACTGGGGTTTGTTGGATAGGTTGTTGACGGATTGGTTGAGGTTTAGGTGGTTGTGGACGATGAAGTTGAGTTGCTTGGGTTGGTTGGTTCACAATTTCTGCACCTGCTCTACAATTTGGGGCATAATGCCTAGTTCTACCACATTTCTGGCATACCGGCAGTCTACATTCTCCCACATGATGGTAATTACATTTATCGCACCTTGGCAAGGGTCCCTTGTACCACCTGTCTTGCTTCGTATCTGAACCGGTTAGAGCATAATTTCTTATTGTCAGACATGCACGCTTACTTGATTGCCCTCCTTGTGACCTCATCCCATAGTCGGTTCGTTTCATACCCACTGATTCTCCAGCCTTTCTCAGTACGCCACTTCTTATTAAATCGAAAGTCACAATACCAGCCTGAGTAACGGCATTCTCAAATGATGTGTGACTCACGGAGTTCACCAAACTCCTCACTTCTGGGGCTAAACCCCAAACATAATGTTCAATTCGTTTGTATTAAGGAGTTACTAACCATGGTACTAAGCGAGCCAGTTCATTGAAGCGGTTCGTGTATCCCAAATGATCCGCTCCTTTCATCTCCAAACTCCAAAGTTCATGTTCTAACCTTTGAATTTCATTCTTTGGGCAAAAATGTTCCAGCATCAATGTTTTAAGTTCAGCCCATAACATGTGATTAACTGTATCTTGACCTTTTATTTGTGTTGTAGTATTCCACCACATTAATGCGTGATCAGTAAACGTAGAGGCAACATACTTGACAATGCTTTCGGGTAGACAATTGCTGATATTGAGGACAGATTCAGTCCATTTAATCAACCTGTTTGGCCCTTCGGTGCCCTTGAAATCAATCGGTTTACAGGCCATAAAGTTTTTAATTGAATATTCTCTCCGAGGGGGATTAGGGTTGTTATTGTTATTGTTTAGATTCGGCGAAGGATTATTGTTTCCCATATTGTTCGTATTTACAGGGGGATCATTATTCTTGATAGTGTTTGTTTCTGGCAGGGGATTGTTTGCATTGGGAGTAGTATTTGCATTAGGTGGGGGAATAATATTCGTGACATTTTCAGTGTTGGTTGGGGGAGCATTATTGATTGGTTGTTGGTTTGTTTGCATATTATCATTTACGCCGGCAGTTACTTGTGTTACAATAAGTGGGATCACTGCCTGCATTTGCCGAGCAATCATCTTGGCTATTTCCGCTTCAGTCATAGGATTTGCTCTCTTTAGGGCCATTCTATAATGATAATTAAATATAAGCCAATTAATACTAATTCCAGTATATGACACATTGTAACAATAATCACAATAAGGGTTGAACAAGTAAATCAGACAACACACTAGTATTTCACAAACTGTTCTTTACATGATAACAAAAGGTGCATGGACTTAGCCTGACAAAGGCTAGTAGCTTTCATGTATATATCAAAATCTGTCACTAAGTGACTGTTAGACTTAATCCTGTAAGGGTCAGTGCTTATAATAATACATAAAATCATGCTCCATGTCAGCATAACATACTACTATATACATACATGGGGTGTCAAAAGTCTATGTATACAGGTCCGTAATATGCTACATCTATCCATACAAACGATGGACTAACCACAAACATAAAAATAACAACACCGTAATCACCCAGTAACAGCTCCACAGTCGGACTGGCTTTAATATTAATTATAATAAAATATAATATTAGTTTTATTAAAATTTTAATTTTAATTATAATAAGAATTAGTATTGAATATAATTGAATATCATATTCATTATAATAAGATTTTACCAATATCGATACTACAGTACGTACACGTATTCATACACCTTAATCCAAATAAGCACATATGCGTGTTACACATATACGTACTCAGTAACGGCGCGATGTGACACGGTAACCAGGCCGATTCCGTTAGGGTTTGTCAAACCAATAGTACTATTCACAAGCCACTGGCTCGAAGTTAATCACCGTGTTAGTGAGGACTTTTGTGTGTTAGCACTTATATAATTCACATCATTACACATTTTTGTGACATTTGAGCCAAAACAAGGTACACCTCTGTATGTATTTACCGATTTAACAAATAAACGCTTTTTGCGTAACAAACGAACGATTAACCGAACGGGTCGGGTTATGACCCAGATATCCAGGGGGGCCATCTATAAGTGATATACGTTTAATATAAGCTAATATACTATTACTATGGCCTTAGTTCGATAGCAAACAAGTTAAACAAAAACATGCTCGTTTAACTTCCCGTTATAGATTTAAATGTGAAAGATAGTTACAAACCAAGCATTGTATAATCCGTTAAGACGAAAAAGACTTACGAAACACTTAATTGAAATGTTTTAAGCGATCCGTGAAAATATTTTCGATTTTTACAAACATATAGTATGTTTTTATAATTTTCCACAAAACTAGCCGAAAAACACTCGTTTTCGCACTGTTTAACGCACCCAATATATTTTTCGTGCCAAATACCGAACCCAATGTAAATTTAGACCTGGGCTTTCGTATTTGGGCTTGAGAAATCAGAAACTTGGGTTAAAATGGGTCCAAAGTGGGCCCATGAACATTCCGGCCGCAAAAAGGGGAACCCGCCCCCCAAGGGTTTTCTTTTTTTTTATACCAAGTGTTACATATTTTCACACATCAAAACTTATGTAAATTGATCTTCATCAAATTCTCCAGCCAAAATCTCAAGAAACCCTAGGTAATTTGCTTAATTTTATCATTTTTAACATGTTTTAATTAGGTTTTATACCATATAAGCATGATTTAATTATCAAAAATCATTCCTAACCATGTAAAAATCATAAAAATGGTCCATAAACATTTTTTGATCTTACACATGGTAAGAAACCTGGTTTAATAGATTTTTTGGCCAGAAACACGGATTAAATGGTTGAAACAACATTTTTACGGTTCAAACGCTCGTTTTTATACCCTAGCCGAAACCCTAAGTTAAAGGGTTGTTCTATTGATGAAACTTGCTTGGTTTGTGATATACGACTTGCATTCAGCCTGCAAATAAGCTTGAAACCTTGAATAGAAAGGCAAAAATGAGCCAAACCCGCTAAGGTAATGTCGAAACACTCGTTTACGGGCTGTTTAGGTTAAGATTGTGATGTGCAAATTTTTAGGTCTTGAAATTTTGCAGGGACATCAGGGACCATAACATTGAGTCCCTGTTCAAATTTCGTAATTTTTTGACTATCCGAGAATATTTAGCGAATTTATTACCGAATTGGGATGTTTATTTGGGAAAAATAGTTAAAATGCTTGAAAAATTATGAAATTGTCTGGGGAACTCAGATTTGATGTATTTTGATGTCATATGAATTTTGGGATCATTTGGAAAGTTTAAGGGTGTTTTGTGCATAAGCGTTCACATGAATTTTTATAGCCGAATTTGGGATGAAAAGAATATTGAACAAGCTTATCACATTTTGGAATTGATACAGATTATTTTGGGACATAATTTGAGTATTTAGGAATTTTTGTGGAATTTTTGGAAATCGTTTGGGATAGACGGACAATTTTCAGGCGAAATATAGCTGATAAAATTAATTTTTATAAATTATTAAATCATTAAATAATTCCAGAAATATTTTTATAAAAATCTACATATTTTATTTGATAAGTGGCTAAATTTTCATAATTTAATGATTAATGGTTAATTAATTATTCTAATTTGAAGATTAAACAAATTCAATTTTAATAAAAACCGGCAAGTTCGCGATTAACGAACCTGCGGGAATATCAAAACACCAAGAGTGATCGAAAATCATATTGTTGGATTAATTAAGTAAAAATGAACCTTTCTATGAGAAACTGGACAATCTGGATAGATTGTGCGTGTTTATTCTCAAATCAAACTGAATAAACAGAAACGGGCCTCGTAGCTAATCCGGGACCCCAATATGTGATCTTAACTTAATCATTTTATTAACCAATACATTTACCCAAGCTTATTTCCCCATAACTGTTTTCTGAACGCGTAAACGAACAACTTGGCCCAACTGGGAAAACGGAAAACTAAGCCAAGTTTGGTTTTAAGTATTAGACATTGAACAACATCACAACCTAAGCCTATTGCCACTTTCTGGGCGTTCCAGCTATACCCAGATTAGTTATACAGCCTAGTTTAGTATTGAGATTATAATAATATTAAAATATTAATATTATTATAATATTGATTATAGGAACTAGTGATAACAAATCAGGGAAACCACAAGCTGATACAGTGCTGATTACCTACTAAACAGTGAGTTTCATGACCCCTCTCTTTAAACAGTTTTACGAACTTTTGGGGTGAAAAGCATATTTGATTATGTATACATATCTGAAATTTGTAATGATGTGAATTATCTAAGTGCTAACACACGAAAGTCCCCACGATCACAGTGATTAACTTCGAGCCGATGGCTTGTGAATAGTACTATTGGTTTGAGAAACCCAAATGGAATCGGCCTGGTTGCCGTGTCACATAGCACCGTTTGCACATGACCATATTTATATCTACAGGCTATGTAACCGGGGCATGTTGTGGGTGGAAGGGGAGCCACAATGGTTGATTGAGCGTGGGAAATGGATGCACGCAGCACATACAGTCAAGACTTCACTGTAGCTTAGCATAATTAGATCATTTACATGCATACATACTTATATCATGATTACAAGTGTTAACTTGTGAATATTCATAACTGTTTTCTTGAAACTTGTGAAACTCACCAACTCCAGTAGTTGATCCGTTTTAAACTGCTTTTTAGCATTACCAAAGTTGGAATAAAGTGATGTCGTGCTATCTATTGTGGAACATGCTCGATGCTATGTGAATAGATGCAAGGTTATTAGTATGAATAGAATAGTTTAACGAACGTATTTTGTTGTAACACCTAGTTTGAACACAAAGATATATCAATGTAATATAATGTAAATTAGTTTGTAATGTTTCTTTATAAACAATGTTGTTGATACCAGAGGCGTCTGTTACATTCCCGTTTTACGCTTCCACATTGTGCTAGTCGAGGTGTGACAATTTCAGATATGTATACGTAATTAAACATGCTTTTCACCCCAAAAGTTCGTAAAACTGTTTAAAGAGAGGGGTCATGAAACTCACTGGTTAATCAGTAATCAGTAGTGGGACAGTTCAGCGTTTGCTCAACTCGTAATCACTGGTCCCTATAATCAATATTATAATAATATTAATATTTTAACATTATTATAATCTCAATACTAAACTGGGCTTTATATCTACTCTGGGTATAGCTGGAACGCCCTGAAAGTGTCAATAGGCTTAGATTGTGAGGTTGTTTAATGTTTAATACTTAAAACTGAACTTGGCTCAGTTTCCCCGTTTTCCCAGCTTGGCCAAGTTGTTCGTCTATGCGTTCAGAAAACAGTTATGGGGAAGTAAGCTTGGGTATTTAGCCCGAAAATTGTCCGTTTATACCAAACGATCTCTATAAATTCCAACAAAAATTCTGAGTGATCAAAATATGTTCCAAAACAAACTGGAAAAAATTCCAAACTCTAACAATCTTGCCAAATATCATTTCCGAGTCAAAAACGCCTATGAAAATTTAATTAAACGCAAACGCACCAAATCTAAGTTCCCCACAAAATTTCATAATTTTTCAAGCATTTTAACTATTTTTCCCAAATAAACATCCCAATTCGGTAATAAATTCTCCAAATATTCTCGGATGGTCGAAAAATTACCAAATTTGAACAGGGACTCAATGATATTGTCCCTGATGTCCCTATAAATTTTATGACCTAAAAATATGCACATCACAAATGAATCCTAAACAGCCCGTAAACAAGTGATCCCGCTTAACGGTTTTGGTTCGTTTTCGTCCTTCAAATCAAGTTTTCGGGTTCTTGTACTCCTATGCAGGCTAGATACAAGTCCTAAATCATAACCAAGCAATTTTCATCAACAAAACAGCTCCTTAACTTAGGGTTTCAGTTAGGGTATAAAACCGAACTTTTGAACCGTAGAAACATCGTTTAAACCCTCTAATTCGTGTTTATGGCAAAAAAAACTATCAAACCGGGTTCCTTACCGTGTGTATGATCAAAACATGTTTATGGACTATTTTTAGGATTTTTACATGGTTAGGAATTATTTTTGGTAATCAAACTATGCTTATATGGTATTCAACTTTATTTAACATGTGTAAGATTGATTAAATTAAGATTTTTACCTTAGGTTTTGAGGTCTTGATGTAAGAATAGCAAATACTCAGTTAACTTCTAGAGAAATCTTGTAACACAAAATATCTAATGTTATATTTATATTAGTAAAACTTAATAATCATAATATTATAAAAAGTGGCGACCAGACCCCCTTTGGGCTTCCCTTGGGCCCATTTTGGCCCAAACATCTGATTTTACAAGCCTGTACGTGAAAGCCCAAGTCCAAATTTATTTCGGGTTTGGTTTTTGGCACGAAAAACATATCGGGTGCGACAAACAGCGGGAAAACGAGTGTTTTTTAGCTCTTTTTGTATAAATTTATAAAAAAATATTATACATTTGTAAAATTCGAAAATATTTTCACGGATCTCTTAAAACATTTCAAACAAGTGTTTGATAAGTCTTTTTCGGCTTAACGGATGATACAATTCTTGGTTTGTAACTATCTTTTGCGTTTAAATCTATAACGGGTAGTTAAACGAGTAGAGTTTCGTTTAACTTGTTTGCTATTAAACTAAAGCCATATTACCAATATATTTGCTTATATTAATCCTATATCACTTATAGATGGCCCCCGGAATATCTGGGTCATAACCAGACCCGTTCGGTTAATCGTTTAATCATTACATAATAAGCGTTTATTTGCTTAATCCGTAATTATGTGCTGAGGTGTACCTGGTTTTGGCTCAAATGTCACATGATTCAAATGGGGAGAAGGTTGACCAAACCTTATACCAATCCATGATAGGCTCTCTCATGTATCTTACTACTTCTCGGCCAGACATCATATATGCTACATGTTTGTGCGCCCGATATCAATCGAATCCGAAGGTTTAACATCTCATGATCGTCAAGAGAATACTTCACTATCTCAAGGGATGTCCAGGGGTCAGTCTCTGGTATCCGAAGGATGATGAGTTTGTGATGAGGACATACTCAGACTCGGATTACGGAAACTTTAAACTGAATGCCAAATCTACAACAGCAGGGTGTCAGTTCTTTGGCAAGCGACTTATCACTTGGCAATGCAAGAAACAAACCACCATTTCGTTGTCTACATGTGAAGCTGAATATGTAGCA
Organism: Bidens hawaiensis; assembly: GCF_021521415.1. NCBI lineage: Eukaryota > Viridiplantae > Streptophyta > Magnoliopsida > Asterales > Asteraceae > Bidens > Bidens hawaiensis. The sequence continues at coordinate 1,164,712 of NW_027491276.1, forward strand.
GCTTCCAGTTGCTGCTCTCAGGTTCTTTAGATACATCACCAGATGCGGGACTACGGTTTGAATTTTCTTACTACCCCTATCTTTGTAGATAATAATGCATCTATATCTATCACTAAGAATCCGGTAAACCACTCTAAAACCAAACATATAGAGATACGGTATCACTTCATTCATGACTGCTACGAAAAGAAGTTGATTACCGTAGATAAAATTCACACCGATGAACAAAAAGCATATCTTTTTACCAAAGCTTTTTATAAGTCAAGATTTCAATACTTATTAAAACTAAATGGGTTAAAAGTTTTGGGCAGTGTTGAAAAGGGGGTTACCGAGATTACAGGTGTGTTGGTTACCTTTTAATCCTGAACATCAGAGTCAAATTTTCTTTTGTAAATAATTTTTCTTATGGTTTTTGTTTTTAAGGGGAGAAATTTTCAGAAAAACCAAAAACATTGAAAAATTTAAAAAAAAAAACCAAAAACATTGAAAAATTTGAATAAGCCAAAAACATTGAAAAATGTTGCTCCTCAGAAAATGAGTTTTTGAAGCAAAAAGGGAAGATGATAGTACATTGATCATCTGGTCCCAAATCCAGTAAAAAGTAGGCATAAAAGGTTGCGTGCTTAATTGTATTGGTGCATTGGTAGGCTTTTAAAACAAACAAGTAAGGAAAAGTAAGTGATATAAACATAAAATTGCCAAATTCATAGGGTGTTAGCTTCTAACAAAAGTCTTGATAATGATGGCAGAAATGTAATAGAAGGTTATAGCTATCAGAATGATTGTTTAAATTTGTAAAAACATAGCTATCAGTAAGTGGTTAACGCTTCAACGATGTATGGTTTTATGGCCTTAAATCCTGTATTGATGGGATGTTTTAAGGTTCTTGGGATCCATTAGGTCTTTATGCGATTTATCATCTGGGTATTCATTCGATGAATATTTAAACAAGCTTTAAAAAGCAAACCCGCAGAATATGCTGCTTTATAAGTCATTAAATTTGATTGCACAAGTACTTATGTACTAAATTCATTACTGACTTGATCAAAATCAACTGTTAGACACATGTTGTCCCCTTGCTCGCGTCTTATTACCATTAAGAAACGGACCACAAGGGGCACAACGTTTGCAAGCCGACAGATGAAATCGTGCATACTCATCCATGGTAAAGGACCTTAGGGTATTGCTTGATAACGGGGGTATGTATTGTAGTGGGGTTTATTTGCTGATATGCTTAAAATAAAAGTATTTGTATCTTCTGATTCTAAGGTTTAATTCAAATTGGGGTAACTATGTAAAAATCAAATTAAGCCTGAATCAAGATTAGAACTGAAAAATCCTGATATGTTGTGCCTAATTGAATCAATTAAATGTATCACAGAAATTCCTAAATCATTTGTTTTGAAAGGTTTAGGTGGACAACAATACCAACGACCGACTTAACACCAGTCAGAATAAACGCTGAAAATAAAACTGTGATGGAAGGGCAATTTGGTCAATATCATTCCCTGCTCAAATTCACAAAAATATGTGGTTTTCTGTATTGATTTCAAATTTGTATTTTCATTTGTTTAAGTTTCAATTGATTTCTTGTTTCTATTTGAAAAACTAATAAGATTTTCTTTTTGATTTAGTTTTGATGAGCGGGTTAACTATCTCTTTGGGTTTTTTCACGAGACAACTAATCTTGTTATTGTTTAACCAAAATTAAAAGATCAAACGTTTATCTGTTTTACTTAAGGTCATTAATTTGGACTTGATAAAATAGTGATTTTTCAAACCAAGCTTATTTTTTTATTCTTCTAATGTACAAGGACATTAATTTGTACTTGTGGCATTAATTTGGTGTGAACTGGCCATGAAATCAAAGTTTGATTGGGCATACTTATGCAACGTATAAGTTTGAGACTTATACGCTGCATAAGTTATGTGCGGTATAAGTCTAACACTTATACGCCGCATATGTCAGGGTATATATATGAGAGTTATGCGACGTATATATCACTTATACGTCTGGCCTTTTGAATTTGCTCTGTCCTTGATTCATTTTTCACTCAAAATCTTGCTGTTTCATCGCTTATTGATATCTGTTGTGGTGATTAGCACACCATTCCAGATTATTAAGGTGAGAAATTGTTTTCCAGATCTGAGTGTGAACAGTAACATGTTTATGGATATGTTAGCTTTGTGTAGTATAAACAAAGTTTGAACCAAATGATCATAGTACTAACCTAGATTGATATTACGAGTGTTGCGTTAACACTTGATCAAATTCATATGAGCTGATATTGTTAGATCTGAAATGTGAAACTTATCCGTTCATATATAAATGACATTTGACCATTTAAACTTCATAAGTCATAAAATTGATCTCAAAATTGTAATAGACGGGCTTAAACGATGATTGTATGATAAGTATGATGTCAAATTGATTTGCAGATTTGCACTTCTTGAATTTGGTCAAATCACAGACATATACGCCGTATATGTTTATACATATACGGAGTATATGTTGAGTATTAACCAGAGTCAAACTTTTAGGACATATAAGTAGAACAACTTATACGTGGTTCATGACTTATACGTAGAAAAACTTATACGTAGTTATATACTTATGCGTTTAAAAACTTATACGTGGACATAGACATATACGCAGACAATACATATACGTGGACATAGACATATACGCATATAATACTTATACGTTGTAGACTTATCCATTGATATATACTAGATACAGACTTATACATTAAAACAAACATATCCATGGACATATACGTTGCTGATCATAATACTGAATTTGTTTTCAACATGAGTATTTGTTATGTAGATGGGTAAGAAAACGAAGATTACTGATCCAAAGAACATCTGTGCTTACTTAATGAAGAGGATCCCAAGGCTGCAAAGTTCAAAGTAATCCTGTCATTTCTAAAAAGATCAAGAATTTAAAAAGCTATTACACACTTGGCTGATCCGTACGAGAGCATTGTAACTGAGTTCTGGAGTACTGCTAAAGTGTTTGGTACATATATTCAGGCTACTATTCAAGGAAAGCAGATTGTAGTTAATGAAGATTTGATCAGAAAAGTATTGGAGTTCGGGGACGAATCGTCTGATCCTGTTGATCTAGATGAGAAGATGGTGAAAGGTTGTTTACTCAGGATGGGTTATAGAGATTCGTTGAACAAGTTAGCATGAAGAGGACCACATTGTCTCAACCGTACAAGTACTTAGTACATGTGGTTGTTCATTTCTTGGGACATCGGAAGGGTGGTTATGCTGATATCCTTGATTACCAAATGAGTACCATGGCAACTCTGTGTCTGAATCTGAAGTACAACTTTTCTCGGATGATCCTAGACAACATGAAGATGAATTTCGGTGATGATCAATGGTTACAATATCCGAGGTTTGTGCAAATGTTTGTTGAAGAGGTGTTTCCTGATGTCAAGAAAGAGGGGTCTAAGATATTTTTAGATCATGTTACTGGGAACAATCTGGCAAAACTTGCTTCAAATAAGAATGTTAAAGAATCCGACATTCCTAAATTTAGAGGTTTATTCGGACATTTGAAGAATCCCGAATATGTGGCTCCGATTGATAATAAATGGAGACATGATAACAGTGATTCTGATAGGGAAGAGGAGATCAGACTAATGTTGGAATTTAAGCCTGTTGGTAAACGTTTTATCAAGATTGAATATGACTCAGGGAGTGAATCTGTTGCTCCCAAGAAAAAGAAGCAAAAAGTTGTGAAGAAAGAGGTTGTTACTCCAGTTACGCAAGAAGAAGTTTACTCAGCAACATCAGAAAAAGAATCGGAGGAAACTGAATCTGATTCAGAAGGATGGAGAATGAGACTAGCCAATCCAAGGGCTAAGTTTGAGAAAAAAGGGCTGAAAGTTCTAAGAAATGAAAGACTACTGATGAACAGGATGATACATAAGTTCCTGAAGGTGTTGTGGAGAAAAATGTGAAGAAAAAGGTTGTTCATATCAAGAAGAAATCAAAGAGAGCTGCTTCACCAAAGTTAAAGCTAATTGATGAGCCTGTTAGTAAAGAACCTGAAATTATTGTTACTCCAATCAATCCAAAATTTATTATGGAAGAACCAGTAGTGGACTTGGGCAAAGATGATAATGTATTGAAGACACCATTGGTGGAACCATCTCCATAAGTACAAGTGCCACATGTTTCACAAAAGCCTACTAATAAAGTTCCTGATTTCAGCTTACCGTTTCTGGATGCAAGCTGTTTTGGTGAATTTCCTACTTTTTGTGAGCATGATTCATTAAGAGCTACTATTTTTGAGTAAGGGATCAGGATTGATAGTTTGGTGCTTGAGAATGAAAGGTTGAGGAATGAAAATGCTGAGTAGAAGAAAATTATTGGAGATGGTGAGATAAGGAGAAAACAACAGGCAGATTTATTGAATCTTCATATGAGATATTTCACGAAATTGGAAGATAAATTGGGGATTAATCTGGTTGAGGAACTTGGAAGGTAGGAAGATAAAGTGTTCACTAGAGTATATGGTGGTGAAGCACTGACTAAAGAAAGTAATTTCAAAGTGCAATATGACCAAGACAGAGTTAAGGTTAAAGGTAAAGAGAAAGTTGATGAACCAACTATTCATTTTGATATTCTAGAAGTTGGTGGGTCATCATCGGGATTTGTGCATGAACCAGAGCCAATGATAGAACAGGGTGTGAGTGAACCGGTAATAGAACAAATTGTTAAACCAGTTGTTGCAGAACCTGTTATTCCAAATGAGCCAAAGGATGAAAAGGAGAAAGAAGATGAAGAGTTATTAGATTATGGTGATTGTCCATCTTATGATGATCATGATGACAATGATTAGGATGATCCAAGTTTTGGTGGTGGTTTAGGTGTGTTAATTGGTGCTGGAGTAAGTGCAAGTGTTGAAAATATGATTGAGCCAGTAACTGAAACTGAACTTGCTCAAGAAACTACTCATTCTGGTGGAAATGTTGATGAGCTTGAGATACTCGATGTTGATCCAATTGCTTATAAACCTCCTGTGAGATTTACATCTACTGGTGAGGAGTTAGAAGAAGGAGATATTGAAGTAACACGTGCTTATTTAGCTCGAATGCTAAACATTACTGAAGAAGAGTTCGAATTTGATTTTGAAAAAGATATGGGTTTGGTTGAGGAAAACGTTTTGGTGAATGAACACATTCTCGAGGAGGAACTGTAAAGGGAGCCTGTAACATATGTGAATGTTTCTGATCATGTGTTTTCTGAATTTGATGAAGAATTCGATGAGGAGATTGATATAATTAGTCAAGAATTTGATGATCAAGGTAATCCTATACCTGCTAAAGACAACACAACTGAAGAAGCTGAGGTAAAGAGTTGTTGGGTTGGATTTTTGATAAGGAAAATTGGAATATTCTCAACCTCCTTTGAAAACGGCTAAGTATGGACTTCGAGCAAGCCCAGAAGATCGAGCATGGTTTTACTACTTCGAGCAACGTCTTCAGAACCTTAAATGGTTTATTCTTCTAAGTGTTAAGGCTTCGAGCAAGCTACACTTCAACGAGCAAGAGTATTCTTCTATCGAGCATGGATTGCCAATGGAGCAAACAACTTGATCATACAAGTTTTAGCCACGTGTTACGAGCACAGGATGGCCGAGCACATGGGGACAAGCATGGATGCAATAAGAAGATGTCAAGTGATCAGAGCAAGGACTTCGAGCACAATTCAGTTCTCCAAGCAAGATTTACATCCGAGCATGTAAAAGACTGCTCAATAAGTCAAGGACAATACTTAAGACATCAAGTAGAATGAGCTTGCTCGATGGATTAATTCGAGCAAAGCAAGAATTGGTCAAGAGGAATGAAGCCTGCTAGGAGAGTATATCTTCAATAAGATATTCTAAGTAAAAGTATGCTCGAGGACACTCACCGAGCATATCTAGTATAGGAAGTGTGCTCGAGCAAGATGATTATCTTGCTCGAGGACTCTACACTTGTATTTGTTTTGTATTTCATTAAGTAATGATTAGGACTTTAGAAGAAATGTCAGGGTCTATAAATAGACGTCCTAGGTTTCCATTTAGCGGACGGATAACAACGCACACAATATGAGAAACATTCTAAAAGAATATTCTATTTGTTTCCTCGTACAGCTGCCGCCGTCATGAAACCCTAGACATTCTTTTTATTGTTTCATTGAACGATGCAATATCCATTATTGTTTCGTGTTTGTTATATCATACCTTCGTTCCCATTTGTTGGATATCCTGATTCTGCTGGGATATTCAATAGGCCTTTGGGTAATCGAGTCGGTGTGTTCTTGTCAACACTTTCACGGTGTGCACCCGATTCACGGTCCTGACAAGTGGTATCAGAGCTTGGATAGCTTGCTGAAGGCCATGAGACTGAAGGTTTGTGATAAAGCTTTAAGCTTTACTCTGTTTCTTTGCTGAAATACCCAAATCTACTAAATGGAACATCAATAAGTTTCTACCAACAAAATTCCTAGATTGCTTGGACAAGAAAATTTCTTAAAATGGAAAGTACTATTTGAAGCCCGCTGTAAACTACAATGACCCAAAACTTTGGACATCTATCACCGAAGGAAACTATGTTCCCTCTACGGCTGCAAACAATAGTGCTACTATTGAGCTGCAGATGAAGAAAAGAGATGATAAGGCTCTATCAATGCGGAAGCTAGGTCTATCTTGACAACTGTCAACCATCACAAAACTGCAAAAGAAATGTATGATGCAGTTATCGATATGTTTGAAGGAAATACTGAACTCAGAGATATCAAGAAAGACAGACTGGAGCAACAGTTAGACAGGTTCAAGTTTAAAGACGAAGAAAGATTGAAATCAGTTCTGTAGACGTTTATGGTGATTGTAAACGATATAAGAACCACTGATCTGCAGATCTCTGACTTTGAGCTGAACAAGAAGCTTTTATCATCTTTGTTCAGTGAATTGTACACTACCAGCAAGTTTATTAAGGAGAACGTCAGTTTCCCCAACTTTAAGCTGGATGATGTGATTGCATTTCTCAAGGCTGCAGAACATGAGATGATCGAAAATCATATGATTAGAGAGGACAAACCAAGTTTTCAAGTGAACAATGCTCTTGTAGCACCAATGGGAAACCTCTCAATCAAGAAACAGCAGCCTATCATTGAAGAACCATCCGAGACTAGTTCAATGTGTGGTGGACAGCCAAGGTTTAATGTTTAACTGATAGAAGATGATGTAGCCTCTACAGCAAGTGGCCAGTCAACTTTTGTGCAAAATAATTCAACTCAAGGAATAGACTATCAAGCCTTGTTCTCAATGTTAACTGAGTCATATCATGCATTTGTAGCCAAGAACCTAATCAATACAAGCATTGTGCAAGAAGATCATGAGCAGATAGATGCTGATGACTTGGAGGATATGGACATCAAATGGCAAGCTGCCATGTTGGCTGTTAGAAGCAAAAGATTATATAACATAACTGGAAGATCAAGCTTCAATGGATCAAATGAGAGAATCGGTTTTGATAAATCTAAAGCAATCTGCTACAACTGTCAACAACCAGGACACTTTGCAAGAGAATGCAATGTGCCAAAACAAGTTGGTAATCAAGTTAATGAGAATCAATTTTATCAGAATCAAAATCAGAATTTCCAAAATCAAAGAAATCAGATCACCAACCAAAACCCCTATCAAAACCAAAACAGACCACAGCAACAAACCCTTCAACCTCAAAGAAATAATGAACTGCAGATTCACACTAATCAAAACAGAGTCCAACTGAACAATGTGAATCAAGTTAGGGATCAAGGAAACGTTGCAGCAACAAGGGTGCCTCAGGATGGGGAGTTTGATTGGAGCAACCACGCAGCTGAGATTGAGAAGGCAAATGTTGCATTTATGGCCAAAGTGCAGGACAAGCCTGAATCTTCAAATGTGCAGGTACAATCTGATATTTCAATTTCTGATCTTCTTATTACCATTAAAGAAATCAATCAGGAGATTGGAAAGTGGAAAACTGAGTGTGGGAGAAAGGAAGCATTCTTGAATGTATATGAAATCAGTGAAGCAACTTATGAAAATCAAATCAAGGGGCTTGAAGATGATTGTATGCAGGCATACCAAACCCAATTAAGAATGATAGTTGAAATAGAGGGTTTGAAAAGGATGTATGCTGAAGAGAAATTGAAGAATGCTGACTTGTTAATTCAAATGGAATTCTTGAAGAACCTTGTTTCTACAGGAAATATAGTGGGTTTTGTGGATAATATGACAGAGGAAGAGAAGTACAAAAAGGTGCCACCACCTTTCTGTGATAGCTACCCACTGAAAGTAGACAAGGAGAACAGAAGTGAATATCTGAAACAATTCAAGAATGTGTTTGATGATAAGGCTGTTTTTGTAAAAAAGTATGATGATGTGTTTGTAGATAAGAATGAAGAGTTTGTAGTAAAAAAAATGAGGAACCACAGATGAAGAAGAATGCAAAGAAGGAAAGTGAGAAAAAGAAATGGAGTGAATACTCCAGTGAAGATAGTAACTGCAGTTGTGGCAGCACAAAATCATCTAAGGGAAGGAAGAAAAAGGGGTCCAGCAAGAAGAAAAGTGAAAAGATTCCTCTATTGCCAAAGATTACTCCCAAGGTGAAGAAACACTATGAACAGATGAGAAAGGATCATGTGGTATTTGATATCCGTGGCAGATCTCAAGCAGAAGTCAAGAAGAGGAATGATGTTCCCCAGAAATCCTCTTATGATCAGTTACATCCTCCAATCTATCCAGTCTTCTCAAACCATGAACTATTTGACATTGGAGATGTGGAGTATATACCAATGAGAAGATTTGTTGGAGAAGAAAATGGAAGATGTTCAAGAATCCCTTCCAAGATCAAGCCTGTAGTGTTTGTCAAAGAAAAATATCATCTGGAGCCTGATCTGAACAAACCAATCAAAATGGACTTCAGCAACTCTTTATGTCCTAAAACTTCCCTAGGCTTTGACTTTCCAAACCTAGTGACAAAATTAAAGACAACAAATTGCTTGAAGACATGGGGAGTTATGCCAAAGTCTGGTGCAAGAAGTGTGATGCCTATGGTCATCATACTGACTCCTGCTGGTTTGAAGAGGAAGAGTTTATAGTTCCTGAAGTGGTCTGTGGCTTTGACATGAAAGGATACAAGAAAATGTATCAAAGATAGTTGAATGAAGAAAAAGGAAATTCAGATGATGAAGTGAACAGATCAGTGCTAGAAAAGAGATTGAAACAAGTCTTGAGGATCAAGGATGATGCAAAGGTTTCAAACAAAGCTGCAAAGAACAGAAGGTCAAATGACAAAGGAAAGTAAAGGATTAGACCATGTGTTCTTAATGGGGATGAGAAATTTTTGATGAAGTAGGGATATGAACCAAGAGGGTTTCAATGGAAGACTAAGAAGGAGTTACCTAAAAAGAAAGATTATGTGATTAAGCAAACTGAAGAATTAATCAAACCACAAGTTGTGAAAGCTGGGTCAGAATCAGACTCAGAAGAAGAATGTAAAGTTGTGTGTGAAGACCCACTTCCAGTTCCAGTTCCAACTCCTGATGATTCTTCACTTGATACTGAATTACAAACTGATGCAGTTTGTGACTTAGAATCCAACTAATTTTATTTTGTATGTATGTGCAGGAACAGTCCTTGAATAGTAATGAGTTATGGTACATGGATAGTGGATGTTCCAGGCACATGACCTGTGACAAGAGTGCACTAATCAGTTATGAAAGAAAATATGAAGGGCCAGTTGCTTTTGGGAATGATGAGAATGGAGGGAAGATTGTTGGAAGAGGCACACTCTCCAATGGCAAGGTATCCTTTGAGAATGTACTGCATGTTGAAGGATTACAATATAATCTGCTCAGCATTTCTCAAGTTTGTGACAAAGGATACAAAGTAGCCTTCAATGATGAACACTACCTAATTTTTAAGCCTGAGTTTGTGATTCCAGCTGAGATGATCATGATGATGGCTCCAAGAAATGGCAACCTCTATGAGTTAAGAATGAACACTGCTACATCTAGAGGTGGTTCATGTTTTGTTTCCAAGGCCACTAAAAATGAGACCAAACTGTGGCATAGGAAGATGTGTCATGTCAACTTAAAAAACATGAAAAAGCTGGTGAAAGGTGAACATGTTGTTGGCCTTCCCACAAGAGAGTTCAAGCTTAAAGAAAAGTGCACATCCTGCCTTGAAGGGAAACAACATAAATCCTCACATAAGAGTAAATTGATAAATACAATTGATGAGGTCTTGGAGTTACTACACATGGACTTATTTGGTCCAGTGAGTGTTCCAAGTATTGGAAATAAGAGATACTGCCTTGTGATTACAGATGATTACTCAAGATTTACTTGGGTATATTTTATAGGCAGGAAAGATGAATCCCCAGATTTGATAAGATCCTATGTGCTAAAATTGGAAAATCAACTTGAAAGGAAGGTGAAGGTCATTAGAAGTGACAATGGGACAGAATTCAAGAATGGAATTATGAAAGAATTATGCACTTCTAAGGGGATATTTCAACAATATAGTGCACCTAGAACTCCTGAGCAAAATGGTGTTACAGAAAGAAGGAACCGAACACTAATTGAAGCTGCAAGGACCATGATTGCTGATGCAAATCTGCCTGTCACTTTCTAGGCAGAAGCAATCAACACTGCATGTTATGTGCAAAACAGGGTTCTACTGAACAAGGCTCAAAATAAGACTCCATATGAAGTTATCTTCAAAATGAAGCCCTATGTGAAGTTCTTAAAGCCTTTTGGATGCAGATGCTCACCATTGAATACAAAGGATTATCTGAACAAATTCCAGTCAAAATCACTAGAATGTTTCTTTGTGGGATACTCATCTCATTCAAAGGCTTACAGAGTCTATGTGAAGGAGCACATGGTGGTTATTGTGTCTTCAGACATAATATTTAATGAAAACCACTTTAACAATGTTGAAGGTCCCAAATGGCTCTTTGACTTGGAGAAAACGATCAAGTCTTTCAAAATTTACAATGAAGATATAGATGACAGCATGTACAGAACTAGCTTTGAAGACAAAGGAAAACAAAAGCAAGTTGATCTGGATAAGCTATGGTCATCTGTTGCTCCTGAATCAAATGGATTCAATTTTGAGAGAAACTGTCACACCCCAACCTAAGACGGAAATGCCGGGGCGTGAGCATGATTGATCATAGCTCGAGGTAACTATCATGCAATAATTGTGACAATATCTAATAATTAATTCATTCCAAAAATAACCAAATAATATCCAAAAATAGTAATTTAATTTCCAAACAATAATCCATGACAAAATAGAAATAATCCAAATTATAACTTAAATAAAGTGTTTCTTGAAATGGCCTAAGGTCTCAATCTAGCAATTCAATACTCCAAGTCTTCAGTTTAAACGATAACTTGCATATACATAGAAAATACAATAGTTTTGTCAACAAAAAATGTTGAGTGAGCATGCCATTAATTTTGCAATGATATATATAATATGAAAAGTAGCATAACGCAAGTAAAGCGGTAAATAAACCAAACCAATGAGCAAATAAGTGTCAAGTGAACCATTGCCAAGCGAATCGGGCGCCGGTTAAAACTAGACGGTCGTATGATCATACTATATTGAGAATATGATGGACCTCTCCAAATGTGCAAATTAAACAAGTAATCAATTTAGCAACTATGTCTAGCAATTCACACACAATACCACGTTTGCTAATGTTAAGATGTGTATAATATGAAATATTATAAGTACGTATACGCCCCCAAAACTTTTGAAAATATGTGGAAACGGGGGAATGACAAAACTCACATATGATGCCTCTAGAACTCGTGACTCTTTTGGGCGAATGTCAGCCCTCCATGATTTATTTAATGTTTATTCTTTATTTATACTACAAAAGTGCATGTATAACCTAGCAAAATCTTTTGAGCAAGTAATGAAATCCAAGTACAAGATGAGCTCAATAGGGGAAATGAATTTCTTCCTTGGACTTCAAGTGCAACAGAAAGCTGATGGAATTTTCATTAATCAATCAAAGTATGTACAAGAAATTCTTAACAAGTTCAAGTGCCAAGACTTCAAGACAGTGTCTACACCAATAGACACACATGAAAAAATGGTACCTGATGAGAAGGGGAGCCGGTGGACCAGCATGAATATAGGGCCAAGATAGGATCACTGATGTATCTCACAGCATCTAGACCAGATATTATGTTTGCTGTGTGTGTCTGTGCAAGATTCCAACCTAACCCAAAGGTCTCACATATGCTAGCAGTCAAGGAAAACTAGATTTGGGGATTTGGTATCCAAAGAACCCTTCTTTTAACCTGATGGCCTACATAGATAGTGACTATGATGGTTGCAACTTGAGTAGAAAATCTACTTCAGGAGGATGCCAGTTCTTAGGGAACAGGTTGGTGTCATGGCAATGCAAGAAGCAGACTATGGTGTCCATCTCAATAGCAGAAGCTGAATACATTGTTGCATCCGCTTGCTGTGCCCAGGTCCTATGGATTCAGAATCAACTGCTGGATTATGGTCTGAATTTCTTACTTACTCCTATCTTAATTGATAATACTGCTGCTATGTTCATTGTTAAGAATCCAGTCCAACATTCCAGACTAAGCACATTGAAATTAGACATCATTTCATTAGGGACTGTCAAGAAAAAGGTCTAATAAAAATGAAAAGGGTAGATACATCTGATAATTTGGCTGATTTATTCACCAAACCTTCAGAAATTTCAAGTACTTAGAGCATGACTTTGTGTTCAATGGTATGTTTAGTGCTCCTCGAGCAAAAACAAACCATACTTGAAATCTATCAAGTAAATCGAGCAAAACTGATTTGTTAATTATTGGTCGACCATGGACATGCACTACAAAAAAAAATGCCATATAGTGACATACAAAAGGTGACACTTAAAAACAAAAAGTACCACTAAAGACTCTTGTAAAAATTTGTGGCACACAAAAAAAGTTTCACTAGAAGCGGTGACGCTAAAGCCTTTTAGTGGCACTTTTATGTTCTGCTGCACAAAGCTTTTGGGCTATTGTGGCACATTTTTTGTGTCTTTAAAAAGTAATCCTCAATAGATATCCATACTAGTTTTAATGGCACTTTCTTTTTGCCACAAACTAAAAAAACTTTTGTGGCACAAGTTTTATATCAATAAAATCTGCTTCTACATAAATAAATATATATACTATCAATAGTCATATAATGTTCATGCATAACTAACATGATTTACAATATAAAATAAATGTTTGATAAAATCGTAAATGTAAAAATCATAATATTATAACTTCAATAATAAGTTCAATCTGAAACATATTATAACATATTATAAATTCCAAATGTTTACACTATGATTCCAAACATTCTTTTGGGCAAGAATTTCACTTTCATCAAACTTAGCTTTAAAGCTTCTCGACATCTACCTTGCCATCATCAACCATATAAACAAGCATCAATATTGATCCAAGAGCGAATATGTTAAGTGGCATATTCTATCAGTTGTTTCTTATTAAGACACAACTGTCTGATTCAGTTAAACTATATATATGTCTGGCCTTTGGATAATAGCTGCACCTTGTTTATCTTTTGATCTTTAGCTTGCACGTTTTCAGAATCACTTCATTCGTCTCTTTCAAACCCTTCTGCAACTGTTTGTATTGAGATCTAGCTAAGGAAATTCCTTAGGCATATCAGAATCGTCATCAGAATCTTCAATTTGAACACTTTTTACCTAAAGGTCTTGCTGCAATAGATTAAATACTTCTTTTGTTTGTGATGTTGTCATAGGTGTAGTTTGGCCTTTATCTTGTATATTGAAAGATCTAACAAATCTGTTGCTTGTGGTATCTTGTATATTGAAAGATTTAACAAATCTGTTGCTTGTGGTAGAGGAACATCACCCCTTTTTCCATAGTGTACTGCTCAAACAATGTACATAAATAAACGTAAGTCATATTTAGTAACAACAAAGTTTATAAGCCTCATAAGGCCCTAATTAGTTTTTTTGATAGTGTTACTAGCCTACATAGCATTTTTGCCTTTTACATTACCTCATACACGTCTAAACCTTTAACATCATGAGAAAGCTTCATGGCTGATGTTTGATTTTACACAAGGCCTAGCTGAAGAAAGTATAGACATGCAAATCTGCAAGCCTTTGAATGATGACCAATATATTCATCAACATCTGTTGTGGATGCAGATCAGCCTGTGATATGAAACATACAGATATATATTTAGGTTCTAACAAGCATAAAAAAGGGGCTAATTGAACATGTCAAAAAGCAAATTGGTGCATGACACAAGTTAAAATTGCATTTACAGACTGATCATTTGACTTAAAATACATGTTTCAAAAACTTATCATTAATTAAAACACAACTAGCTCCATCTTTTGGTGTGCTCCATATGCTTGACACCCATGAATAGTTAAATTAAAAGAATTTATTGTAATTAAAATATAAAACATATTGCCATGAAGACCGGTTGTTTGCGCAGAACATCTACATAGATCGAGTTCAACTAGCATCATAGGGGTTTTATCAAAACAAATTAATGCGTCTTTGAGTTAATTTACATCAATATGGGAACTTTGAAAATGAATAAAACAAAAACTTCAAAAATAAATCATCCATAAATACTTGTATTCTAACATTTCTCTAATATCATGCATTACCTTAAGCACACTTTAATCATGTATTCATTTAAAGCAATGCAAAAAAAGTGACAATGTAAATATATCCGGGTTTCAAGCTTCTTAATAGATACATTTACACGTTATCATATTTTATAATATTTTAATTAGTTTATTTGAAATTCTATGTACATGATATGATTTTAAGAACACCAATACATAACTCAACATAAACATTCAGCAAACTTTTTAACTCAACATTAATACTGTTAAACTGCTTTAATTATGCATACCAGCTAAACTATCAATTTTGTCATGAAGAAAAAGAAAAAAAATAATGAAATCAAATTATTAGATGCATATACAGGTCACCATATTCAATAAGTTTTCCTATCATTTGAGACTTTTGAGTTGTGTTTTAAGAAAATCAAATCCGTTTATACTGAAAAAAAACAAAAACAAAAATTTAAGATGTTTCACCTTAGCATTGGATATCATCAACCTTCACAATTGAGTACCCACAAGAAAGCCTGATTATGCAACTCAAAAATATCTCACTGCATGCATAAATATATCAATAAATTTCATTGAAACATTTCATATAGAACTTAGTGTTCATCTTCAACCTTCAACTTTAAACAACACAAGGATCATAAAACAAATAAAAAAACATCATAGATTCCTAATGGAACAAAATACCAACAAATGGGAAATTGGTGATTGACGACTACAAATGCTAGGTCGACGATTCAAATCAAACTGATCAAAATGAAAATATCAAAGAAAAAGATTAAAATCAAAATCCCTAGGTATTATATGTTCGTATCGTTTACTGAATCGATTTATACCTGGTAACCGGAACCAAAAGAAACGAAGTGAGGAGGTCACTAAGAGCAAAAAGGTTGTGGTTGTTCGATGGTTAATTTCTTTCGCAAATCATACCTCGGTGAAGCAGTCGATCCAAAAATAAAAAATGGTGAAAACTGAAAAGGCATAAACCATTGATAATTCATGTTTTTGAGGTATTGAAAAAAATGTACTGGGGGGCTTTTCATTCCCTTTACAATGTGGTACCAATTGGTGCAAATGAGTCGAGCTACTGGTGAGCTACTCGAGATCGTCTTGTGAAAAGCTCAATCTAGTCGAGCTTAATCGAGCTCGGGCTGGCTCGTGCCTAAAAGTAAGCTCATTTAATAAACACACCCGAGCTTCACTTATCAATCTCGAGCCGGCTCGCAAGCCTAAACGAGTCTGCCATTTATTCAATTTTTAATATATTTTAATAACTATTAATTTATAGATATAATGTTATGAAAAAATAACTAAATATATATTATTTTATACATAAAATTATAATTGAATATACATATAGTAAACGAGCCGACCTTGAGCTTTGAAAATAGAGCTTAAAACTAGGGATGGAAAAATAACCCGAACCCGACTGGTATACCAGAAACCAGAAGCATTCAGGACGGCTATACCCGAAGCCCGAAGGGTAGTGGGCCGAGTATGAGATTAATTTTGAAAATTTGGTGATACCCGGCTCGATTACCCGAAAAGACATACCCGTTTATCCGAACTATATACCTGAAATAAAAACCTGAAATTTTTTATTATTAATTTCATTTTTTCTTAACCTTTTGTACCTAAGATATGTAATAAAAGGTATTATTTATGTTTTATATGTTATCAAGTTTATAAATAAAGTTATTCAAAAGTTATAGCATTAATATGTATTTATGATAACGTTTATATAGATGTAATGCGTCACATTTTAGTTTGTAACAGTTCATATATAAATACAAGTATATACGATAACTATAATGGTAAAAAAATTTACTTAAAAATCCTAATGAAATTTTGTTAACTATCTAATGGGTATACCCAATACCCGACGGGTAATGGGCCGGGTATGGGAGTAAATTTTATAACCAGGTAAGAGTATGGGATTAGCAATACACTGGCCGAACCGGCCCATTGCCATCCCTACTCAAAACGAGCTCCATATAAGTTAAACGAATGGAGCTCTGCCTCGGCTTGGCTCGACTCGAGCTCAAGTACCCATGTATTCCTAAGATTTAAATTTTAGTTATTATTACCTAGTGTTGTGCCCTGGCTCAACGGTTTCGGCTACGTTCGTTACAGTACCGGTGCTAAAAAGGGGGAAATCTAAAACTTGAGTGGACCAATGGGTGGCGTCGGTCGATAAACACAATCTTGAAGTACCGGACCATCCTTAAGTATCATTTAATGATTCCTTTGTTCCCGGTAGATGAGCCATGCCCAGTTTGCCACAAGGTCTGTTTGGATTCTTTTGGCAAACACGCAATTCATTGCAAAGAGTTACCTGGGTTTAAATACATACATGATTTTGTAAGGGATGTTCTATGCGATGTTCTTAAACGGGCCGGAATTTCGGCTAAAAAGGAGGCTCCCGTAAACTTTCTTATGGATCCTTTTGAAGGAAGATCTACGTTACGACCGGCCGATATTCTTGTTTTTGGGTGGGTAGAGGGAAACACGCTTGTGTGGATCTTACAGGAGTCTCCCCTCTTGTTGGGCTAAGGGACAATGGGTTTGTTGCCTATCAGGCAGCATTGAAGGCGGCCTCGGGTAAGGTTGTTAAACACAAGAAAGCTTGTTTGGAGAATCAACACGTGTTTATCCCCTTTGCCTTTGACACTTTTGGTTACTTAGCTCCAGATGCCGTGGACCTTCTAAACAGAGTTCAAGAAGTCATGCATAGCAATTTATCGGCTCATAAGAATCAAAACTTTGTTTTTAGTAGGATTGGGTTTGCTATCCAAAAGGGGGTTGCGGCGCAGCTTGTTGCCCGCTTACCTTCCACTTCATTGTAAATCGTTTGGTTGGTTTCAATAATATCAAAGCTCTTTCAAAAAAAAAAAAATCTATTCTTAAAATTTAATCTATTATTAAAAATAACTATCATTTACATTTTATATTGGTTATTGTATATTATTATTATTATTTATATTTTTATTGCTTTGCTTTTTATTGGCTTGGAAAATGCAATTCAATAGTCATAATAAAAAACATGACTTTAGGTGCCATTTCTTATTAGTCCCATGCCACTAAATTTTAAAAGATTCTCGAAGTCAATCTTACATGTCAAATAATGCTTAATAAGGGTGGTCACGGTTAAATATGGTGATTGTATTAAACTTAGGTCCGTACCGTAAACACTTTTATAAGCTATTATGACTTCTTATGACACAATGTATTCTAGATAATGATAATATTAGAAACACAAATTTTATGTTGTTAGTTTTAAGTTGACATTTTCTGATCTGTGATCTGATTTAACACATTTCGATTACATGGCCCAAAATCAATTTTTATATTATTTGTCACTTAGTTGTCATGCTAAATAAATTCCCTCCAAGATTATTGAAAATTCCCTCCATAAATAAATTTTAGGACTCAATGAAATTCCCTCCTAGCTAAATCATTGAATTTGTCTCTGTTCTCCAGCATATCATATTATTATACACCACTTGTGTTCTTCAATCTCTATCGACGTTGCTTGCTCAACAGACCAAGTTTTTCAACAAATTGATTAAGGCTAGTGTTGACGTGTTGAAACAGCCTCTCTGCGAGTTTGAATCAGGGTAGCCTGCAATTCAAAAAAAGTTATATGGGCTTTGTTCACATAAATCCAAATCAAGGTTGCAGTTGATTCCTTTCGTCTTATTGAGTTCTGCGTAATACTTAGGATTTGTATCTATTTGATTTCCGAATTGCTCAAGGTATACTAACAATTTACTTCAGCAATCTCTTAACTATTTATTTTCGCTCATTGAATTCTATGAATTGATTTCCGTGAATCTTTTGATGTGAGCCTTGCTTAGTAAAGAACTGTTGATCGATGCTAGTTCTTTTTATTTGGTTATTTTTTTCTGTGATCTATTAGGTGCTTGATATAATTGATTTTTGTGAATCATTTATTGAGTGAGACTTGTGAAACTCTAGGACTTGTTTAGTAAAAAACTATTATTTAGGTTAATTGATTTTGTGAACTGATTTTTAAAGAAGTATTAGATGCTATGACATGTATTTTTGAGATTTCAAGGTTGAATTTGATCATTAAGAGATAAATTAGCTATTTTACTTTCTAATGCATATTGATTAATTTTGTTGCTTTTTAGTATACCTTAGCCAGCTGATATAACTCATGCTAGAATCATTGTTGTTTTTTAGGTACTCGTCAAAACATTGCCACCAAGGCTGGCTCACTATGTTCTCCTGGGATAAAAATGTATGTCAAGAAAATATGGCACTCACAAATTATATATATAATTAAAAGGTAGATGGAAGTTGTCTCACAATAGTTACTATAGATAGAAGTTACAACAGTTTTTGCAGGATGTACAAGCACATGTTGACATTAAAAACGTAAATTTATGTGACACAAATGATAAATGCCACTATAAATTTTGTGAGAAAATATGGCATACATAAGGTGCCATTAAATACCTAAATTTTAGTGACATAAATACTAAACGCCACTAAAAGTGTATGCCAAGCAATTATGGCATACATAAAGTGTCATTAGAACCTAAATTTCAGTGGCACAAATGGTAAATGCCACTAAAAGTTTGTATCAAGCATATGTGGCACACGCAAAGTGTCATTAAAACCTAAAATAGTGGCACAAAAGCTAAAAGCCATAAAAAATGTGTGCCTCTAAATGACATTTTTTTTGTAGTGATGTGGACTGGAAAACTTTCAGAGTATTCCAAGGACAAGTCTACTGCTCGAGCACCATGTTAAGTCATTCGAGCACAAGCACTGAAATGATGAATTTTAAGGTTGCTCGATAGACTTTTGAGTATGCTCGATGAATTTCTGAGCATGGTCGACAACCTTGTACCTATCTGAATGATTTGTGTGGTATGAATGAATGTGTTTGATACTGTCGAAGTGTGTGCTTGTTAAATGTGTTTTATTGATAACACTATTTTCAAAATCAAAGTCTGAAATGAACTTTCAAAACAAATGTTTTTGAAACCGTTAAATGTTTTTGACTAAGCCACACTGTTTTTGGTGATCTCACATAAGAGAGATAATAATATTGTCCAAGTTCCTAACTTCAAAGAAGTTAAAATTGTTTTCTGTGGAAATTGAATCCAACCTAAAAATGGGAAATGATAGTGCATTGTCTGATCTCCTAACCCATGGATTAGAAGCTTAAAAGGTTTCTGTTCAGTAAACTGACAATTCGTGTGATATCTTCTCATGAGTGTAGTGGCTGAAATGATACAAATATAATAATAATGCCAAGTTTGATGTGGTGATTCATCTGAAGACCAAGGTATGTCTCCTTACACATCTCTCCGTATGATAGGCAGAAAGGTGATTATCCAATCATACACGAGCCCGTTGTTGTTTTGGTTTATCAAATCAAATTTATGAAAAATATATATGAGCAGATAAGAGTGCCAATGTAGTAGAAAATAATATAAAAAGTAAAAGGAAGCAAAAAGAAAAGTATTGAAAAAGATATCAGAAAAATGCTTAAAAATATATTATATGGTATAAATAAAGTATCATGACTTTGAGGGGCACTTAAGGACCTACAGGAGTGGGGCATTCAAATAAGTCCTAAACACTCTGAATGTAAGGCATGTAAGTCCGGATGGCATGTAAGTCCAACGTTCAACCTTGAAGTCTGATATATATATATATATATATATATATATATATATATATATATATATATATATATATATATATATATATATATATATATAACACTGCTCAAATAAATAAATATTTTGACCAAGGCATCAGGGGGTTGAAGTCAAATTGTGGTGATTGGAGAAAGTTGAATAAGCTTTAAGAAGAGATAAGGGGCAACCTGAAATCCAAAGTGTAACCATTCTAACCCAAGCAATTAAATTGAAACTTAAGCATGTCCCGAAAGTCATAAGAATCATGTTAAGTGCTTCCACCTAGTGTCAACCTGACTTAAGTTATAATACGGCTTGAAAAGAAATGGTGTGACAGTTATTAGATAATCTGATCCCATGTAGAGATCTTTCCAAAAAAAAGATTGAAATGAATTTTGAACTGGATTTTGATCTCTTATTTCACCTTAAACAAAGTGCTAAGGTTAGCTCAATTATCATCTTTAATTCAAGAAAAGAAACTTTGCTTGCTCAAGTGGTAACAGTGTGTCAAATATACTATGTACTTTGTATGAATTATTTATGTATTTCGAGCATGTGTGTTACTGTCGAGCATCATGATGATTTGAAGATTGTTATCAAGTGTTTCGAGCATGCATCTTACCTTCGAGCACCAGTCATGATGTGAAAATTGATATTATGTGTTTCGAGCATGAGTGCATGGCTTAGCAAGATTGTGATATTACTAAGTGATTCAAGGATAGTTGTGTGCTAGATACTTAAGGATGAAAATTCGAGCTTAGGAACTAACTGGATCAATTTGTTAAGGAGTTCGAGCAACCTTGTATGCTAGACCCTTAGGTTGTGTGTTCGAGTACAGGCATAGGAAGGATTAAATCTGCCAAGGATTTCGAGCATAAGGGTACATCAAGCACATTGAGCTGTACAAATCTAAGTGAGTCGAGCAAGGTTTACAACACTGCTAAGACTACATCTCGAGCATAGGTTATTGTTATGATAGATTTCTAAGTGTGTCGAGCATGATGCATAGTGGAGTAGGGCTAAATTCCAGGTGTGTCTTAGGCATGTAGATTTTGAGTAAAGTCTGTCAAGTACATTTGAGCACACTACCCCTCAAGTATGACTCAATACTCAAGCAATTAATTTTATAACATTTGGCTAAGGCATCGAGCACAGGTCTATTCGAGCACGATGTCTCGAGTATACCAGTGCTCAAGGACATTATATTCCAAGTACGTCGAGCAAGAATCGTACTATGTACTCGAGTACAGGGCGAGCCAGCTGTTGTTTTAGTTGTATGCTCGAGCAAGGGAGGTACATTAAATTTGAATTAAATGACAACTGTCGTGCACTAGACGACGATAGGGTTATACCACCCAAACGTTAGGTATAAAAGGGGAACTTAGAAACTTTTTCACACATTTCTTCGTCTTTCTATTAAACCTAGATGCAAAACCCTCTTGCTCGTGCTTTTCCCTGCTTGCTCGCGTACTCTTTTACTTGCTCGATTATACATCAAATACAGCCATTAGCTCTGTTTCGACTTTGGTAAGACATCATTGTTCGACAATCGTCGCACCGATTTCGAAATTAGGGTTTCTAATTGATTTACGGACTGATTGTTTACTTGTTTTTGCAGGTATGCATATTACTACGGAACATGTTATTGAAGAAGCTATTATCATCTATCTATCCTCGAATATTAGTTTTGCAACTTTGTGTACTGACATATTTTTCTTCTTTTTTAGAACTAATGGCCTTAAAATTCGAGAAGAGGCACAATATGTGCGCTCAGTTGGAGCTCGATGATGACAACCTGGAGTTGGAGCTAATGATAAACTTTTTGAGGAACTCTAACTTGAGAGTAGCTCTTACTGAAAGCCCCACAATTTACAAGAATCACATTGCAGATTTTTGGGGCTCGACCACTTATGTGAATGATATTAATGGGAAGAGGATTGAGGCCTCTGTCCTAAACCATGATATAGATATTATAGAAGCTTCAATAAGAGCTGCATTGGACCTAAATGATAATTTTGTTGCTCAGCCATCTTACTCGGTCCCAAGGTTATTGAGAGTCTTTCAAGAGACTATGGGATACCAAGGAGGTGTGAAGGAGGGCCAATTTCAGAAAGGAAGTTTTCCACTTATTTACCGTTTCCTGATTCATCACGTCATCCAGTCCTTATCTCCATGGAGAGGGACTTGGACATTATTGAGCAGAGAACTCGGGACTCTCACTGTGGAAATCCTATACCAGCAGCCTTTCAATGTATCAAGATTTATCTTTCAAGGGTTGGTGTCAAATGCAGAGAAACAAGTCAATCAGTGATTTCTTATGTATCCTAGGTTTCTACAAATTTTGATAAACAGAGAATTGCCTGATCCTCAAAGAAAGGGAGAAGTTTTGAGACTACAAGACCCCAGCATATGAAAAAGAATGAAAGATGCTCAAAGCAATTTTGTTGACAATGATGATTGGGATGTACTCCCATGGTTTCTTGTGCCGGCTCTAGGTGCCATTAATGTGCCCAGAACCCCTGGAAGTAGTGATGAAGACGAAGATGATGATATAGATGATGATGGTGCTGATAATGATGGCGATCAGAATGATGAAGGGGACAATGGTCAGGATGGTAATAATGCTATGCTTCTAGGTGATGATGAGCATAATCAAGATGTTAGTGCTGTGCCTATGATTGAACAATCTACTCATGAAGGAGATGATGCAGAATTGGAGGTATATGATGAAACTGATGAACACCATATGATGAAACTGATGAAACATCACCATTAGCTGTACCAATCACCATTCCACCACCTGTTTCCCCACCAGCCCAACATGTTCAAGATACACATTTTACAACCCCACCATCCTCCCCATTTCAAGACAAACATGCTACTACCACTACTCAGCCATCACACTCAATTCCCACAGAAACTGAGCAATATAAAGTACCATCTCCAGAAACAGCTGAGTCAGAAACCTCTTCTGAACCTGCTCCAAAGACAACTCAAGAAACCCCACCTTCAAGCCCAAATCTTTATGACATTGTTTGTGAAAACGCCAAGCTTGAATTTGAGAATTTCATGCTGAAGGAAAAGAATACTGTTTTGGAAACAAGGAACAAAGCTTTAGAAGCTACATTGACTGAAGCGTTACTGAAAATTCGAACCCTGGAGGGGCATTCTGAGGTTGAGAAGATCTCAGATGTACCAAAACAGGGGGAGAAACATGATGAAGCAGAAGGGTTAAAAGTGATTGAAGAGCTGTATGCTAGCTCGGATGAAGAGGTTGTAGATGTTGGTACATTAAATGCATTAAACATGATAAATCAAGCATATGAGGATGGAGAATCAGATGTGAGGGGGAGACTGAAAATGAAGATGAAACTAAAGAGGATAAGATGAAAAGGAAAGAAAAAGGGAAAGGGATTGCGTTTACAGATGATGAGTTACATCCCCTGTCCCATCACAAAGTTCAATCTGATGATATACTTCACAAAGAAGATGTAATTGATCCTGACGTAGTAGAAGTTGAATCTGTCAAGACTGCCATGAGATTAATGAATGAAGATTTGGAGTCTTTGAATCAAGATGATGACGACGAAATTGCTCAAGAAGTGCTTGAAGCACTAATCAATACGAAGCAGAAAGAAAAAGATGATGAAAGAAGGATGAAGGAGGTAGATGAGGCAATCAAGGCCACACTGGATGCTCTAAGAACAACTCTGAATGTTGATGAACAAGAGAAGGACACAACTGAAGAACCAGTGACAACTGAGCCTGAAGAGTTTATGGAAACTGAACCTGTCAATACTGAGATGGAAACTGATATAGAACAAGATTTTGGTCTGGGAATAAGAGAAGAACCTGAGAGGGATGAGGCGCCAAAAATGCCATGGAATGTGTATGTAAAGTTCTTATCTCAGTTGGTTATGATCAGAACATATTTTGACATTCTCTTACATCCTGAGGAGCATAGACCAGAAACTGTAGCTGCAGCCAGAAGAGCTCATGAAGAACAAAGACAAGAGCAGTGGAATAAAAGCCAACTCCTGCCAAAACACAAATCTGAACCAATAGTAAATGAAGTTTGTGATGAAGATGACCATGAAACTAAAGATATCAGTGATGAAGAATCTAAGACCTCTGAATCAATTGATGAAGAAATTATAATTGAAGAGCCAAAAGTTGAAGTGACACAATCTAACACACCCACTCCATCTCAATCATCTCTGAAAAGAAAGGAAACAACTGAGATTGAAACACCTAAATCTAAAAGACAAAAATCAGTGAAGGTGATGTTATACAAGACATGATTGGAAAATTTGAAGAAAGGAGAAGAGCTCAATCTGCAAGTATGAAGAACCAATGATTGGGGCACTCCACAACTTTGATGAAACTATTGATACTGAAGATGATGGTGAAGGAGAAATGAAAGGTGTTGAAAAGAAGAATGAATACAGAGATTACTTGATCAGTTTGGACTATGACTTAAATTACCTTCTAAGACTATCAAAAGAAGGCATGGCCAAAGAAGCTGATGGGTGGAGAATAAAAAAATCAAAAAGAGAATCTCTGATTAAGGCTGGTCACAAGCCTGCATTCCTGAACTTACAATCTTTTGACACAATAGACAGACTGTACAGAAAAGCTCTTGTGGACGACATCTCAAGTTATGTCAAAAAGGTATCAAAGAGAAAGGTAGAGGAAGAAAAGGTGTTAAAAGAGTTGGACAGTAGCAAAAGGAGAACTGAAAAGAAAGCCAATGATGAAACAGAATATGAAACAATAAAGGCAAAACATAACGACATAAGTTTCTTCAACTATATGGCTATAGCAATGAGTCTTTGATAAAGCTGTATCTTGAAGAACTAAAAGAAAAAATTCAACTGGTAAAAGACTCTCACAAAGACAAGAAAAGTCAGGAAGAATATGAAAGGGAACAAGAGCTGAGGATGAGATTGGCAAGAGAAAGAGAAGAAGCTAAGAAGAAAGAGGAGGATGTGAAAATATGGTTTGAATACCCTCAAAGGGTAGAAATATTGAAGAAGATTGTTATGGAAAAGGGAATGACAGAAGAGGAGTTTCAAAACATGCCTCATGAACAATTGATGGACATATAAAATAGAGAGCAGAAACTGTATCTGGAAACACAAAGAAGATTAGAAGTAGAGAAAAGAAAGATGGAGGATTTAGTCAGAGCTGAGATAATGAGTGCATTGCACAAGAAAGGAGTAAATCTGGAAAGACTAATGACTCAAACTGATGAAACCTTGAAGAGATGGTATGAGGAAGAGGGGCTTGACAAACAGAAGAAAACTCAACAAGCAAGCACAAGCCAAACGCCCCTTAGGTCTGAGATTGTGAGGGCTGAGCAACCAAGAAATTTAAATCTGCCCACACATCTCTTTGATGATAAAAGATCCAAGACCTTGAGGTTTGTCACTAAAGATCAAGAAGAAACTCTCATCATCTTTAGAGATGATTTGAAAAATTTTACAAAAGAACAGCTGAAGAAAATGGCCGAACTGGACTTACATGATAATCAAGATAGAAGACAACTGGCCGGACAACAAAGAAACAAAATCTCCAGTTCATTAAAGAACAAGCCGAACGGGGATTCCCATTTCTAAATCAAAGGAGGAGAGAGATACACAGCCAAGCTGTGAAGGAGAGAAGGAGAAAAAGAATCAAATAAGTTCAAACTCTTGAACTATCTCTTTTCAATGCTGATAGAAGGAAATCCCAAGCGAGTAGCTCACACAGTAAAAGGAAGACCTTTAAGGAGTGCTTAGCTATAAGGGAAGAGATGAGAGAACCAAATTCAATCGTGCAAATTAATGGAAGAATTACCTTCATCTCATACAAGAAGCATAACGACTCAATTTCTCTGAGGAATGCATCGGGTATACCTATTGCAGTAATTAGACATGATGGAAATCTTAAATTCATGCACCCTCAAGATCTACAAGACTTAATTGATGCAGAGTTTCCCATTGACTCCTCTGATGCCGTAGAACTTGACATGATCAAACAAAAGGCAGGCCTTGTCAAGCAAATGAAAGAAGAATCTGACACAAGGAGCAGGAGAAGAAGATAGCAGAATGGAGCTCAATGACAATTAATTTTATTTCTGTTTATCTTTGTAATTGTGTTTTGTATTTGATGCAAAAAAACTTTAATGTGTAATGCCCAAGAGGCAGAATTCCTACTTATCTAATGAAATGATATGTTCTTGAATGATATATATCTTTAATGTCTGATACATGTGTAACTCTATGTAGGTTTGTTTTGGTGCATCTCAGCTTGTTCCAATCTAGGGGGAGATTGTTGGGTCGGATTTTTGATAAGGAAGATTGGAATCTTCTCAACCTTCTTTGAAAATGGCTAAGTATGGACTTCTAGCAAGCCTAGATGATCGAGCATGGTTTTACTACTTCGAGCAAGGTCTTCAGAACCTTAAATGGTTGTTTCTTCTAAGTGTCAAGGCTTCAAGCAAGCTACACTTCAACGAGCAAGAGTATTCTTCTATCGAGCATGCATTGCCAATTGAGCAAACAGCTTGATCATACAAGTTTTAGCCAAGTGTTACGAGCACAGGATGGTCGAGCACATGGGACAAGCATGGATGCAAGTAGAAGATGTCAAGTGATCAGAGCAAGGACTTCGAGCACAGTTCAGTTCTCCGAGCAAGATTTACATCCGAGCATGTTAAAGACTGCTCAATAAGTCTAGGACAAAATTGAAGACATGAAGTAGAATGAGCTTGCTCAATGGACTAATTCGAGCAAAGCAACAGTTGGTCAAGAGGAATGGAGCCTGCTAGGAGAGTATATCTTCAGTGAAGATATTCTAAGTAAAAGTATGCTCGAGGACACTCACCGAGCATACCTAGTATAGGAAGTGTGCTCGAGCAAGATGATTATCTTGCTCGAGAACTCTACACTTGTATTTGTTTTGTATTTCATTATGTAATGATTAGGACTTCTAGAAGGAATGTCAGGATCTATAAATAGACGTCCTAGGTTTCCATTTAGGGGACGGATAACGACGCACGCAATACGAGAAACATTCTAAAAGAATATTCTATTTATTTCCTCGTACAACTGCCGCCGTCACGAAACCCTAGACACTCTTTTCACTGTTATCATTTAATGATGCATTTATTACAATGAATCTTTGTCTTTAATTGCGTTCTGTTGATTATCTATTATTGTTTCGTGTTTGTTATATCATACCTTCATTCCCACTTGTTGGATATCCTGATTCCGCCGGGATATTCAATAGGCCTTTAGGTAATCGAGTCGGTGTGTTGTTGTCAACACTTTCACGGTGTGCACCCGATTCACGGTCCTGACAATAGTCAGGAGCAGGAGGAATGGTTTGAAAGGAAGAAAAGTGAGCCGAATCGTATATACTTGAATCCGGTCAAGTATTATAAGAAGAAAGACAAAGAGGTGAAATTGGGTAACGTGGTGAGTATTGCTTATCTACCTAAGATAAGGAAAATTGATGTAAGAAGAACATATGGCGTGTAGTATTTTGAGAGCCTATGTGAATTAAAATCTTTACCGTGGATAGATGTGGTGGGAATAGTTGATAAAGAGTTATTGAACTGTCCTAAACGTGGACCGGTGAAGGAGATTTGGGATTTTATTAAACGTCAAGCTAAATGCAGATTCCGAAGCTGGACTCCTCAAACTCCATTTCTTCATGTATCAAGAGCAAAGAAAGATCCTGAAACGGATGACTTTGTAAAGATTTGGAGGTACAAACAACCAGAAACTCTGAAGGTGATTCCAATGTACCCGATGGGGCAAGACTTTCATGTATATTTTCGTTGGTGGTACTATGATGAGAACCGTGGAGAAGCTAAAATTGTGTTAAACCGAGACAGAGTTTGGGATGTTATCAATGTGATGGATCCGATGTGGTTAGTTAATTGCTCAGAGAAGGACAAAGAGACGTTGCATAAATGCAAGTTTCAAGTGTCACGAGATAAACATCGTGGATCTGCTATGCAATACCAAAAGGTGATTAGGATTTGTCATAAGTATAAGATTCACTTTGGAGATGTTTGGAAGAGCAAATTGTTTGAGTTTGGTGAAGAGGAAGCACAGAAGGAGAAGGAAAGAGAGGAGGAGATAAAGGAGAAGATGAGGATAGTTGCACTGAAGAAATTTCAATATAAAGGCATTGGAGTCTCGATTCCTACTAATCAGAAGCCCTCTACGAAACGTTCATGGGAGGATATGAGGCAGGAATATCGAGAAAAGGTTTTGGAATGAAAGATTGAAGATCGAAGACCTAGCAACATCCAAGGGGGATTTTGTTAGAGCATAATGTCTATTGCTAGGGTCTTAGATGTATTAGATATGATTGTATAGGGCTAAAGTGTCAAATATATAATTTGTGTATTGTAGTCAATGCATAAGTCACAAGTCAACGCATATCTTATGCGGCGTATATGTTATACGCCGTATAACATATACGGATTTAGTGTACTTGTTGATGTTTCCTATAAATAGGGGACTTATACGTTTGTACTTGGACTTTTGGTGAGTGTTAGAGAGA
The DNA here is from genome assembly GCF_021521415.1 of Bidens hawaiensis. NCBI lineage: Eukaryota > Viridiplantae > Streptophyta > Magnoliopsida > Asterales > Asteraceae > Bidens > Bidens hawaiensis. The sequence goes on from NW_027491276.1 coordinate 1,193,660, forward strand.
GAAAGTAGCCAAAGTGTCATATCTTGTAATCTTTCAACATATCAATGAATATGAGCTTAATGTTTACTTGATTGTGCTCATTCTCAATGGATTCCGCACATTGAGTTATAGGCTGTAACATTTAGAGATCCTAATTGTCATCTACAAATGCATTCAAGGCGTTCCTACAAAATATCCCATGATTCACATTGGATTATGGATAGTTATAGTTTAGAACGATTCTCAATGTTATAGTTTACCCAATCGTTATAGTTATCGGCATCGTCAATGCTAGGTTCATCGGGAATAGGATCCTCTAATATGTAGTATTTATTTTCTTGCTTGAGAACGATTCTCAAGTTTCGATACCAATCCATAAAGTTGTCATAATTTAGACGATCCTTATCGAGAATAGATCTTAGTGATAGGTTATTAATGGGTGGGATAATAACGTTAGGTGGATTGTTGATTGCGGCCATCTACAAATATAACAAAGCTTGATTTTAGTATTTTCGATATCGATAATTAATTTTAATTGTTAATACCCTTTATGTCTCTTAGACAATTAATGATTAAAATCTAGAACCCAACGTTACATTCAAATAGTAGTTAGGTGACCTTGATTCTACTATTTAAATTAACAAGGTAGTCAACGTTTGACGATTGCAACCCTTTGCAACTTCTAGTTTTATGGGATCGGTTAAACATCTTATGTTTAGTTGGCATGTTTAATCCCATCAACACCATTGTACGCCATGCTTCGGTGACCCTATTCACATGGTTTCCAATTTAATTCGTCCTACTTATACACACATGTGAGTTTACATATACAAGTGGTTAGGTGACCTTTATCCCATAAATATGGTAAACCCACCTAAAACTCATAAGTTTCCTCCAATGCGGTTAGGTGACCTTTATCCCACATCGAGTTCCGAAGTGATTCGAGTGTTGCATAAAATGATGGTGGTCGACTTATTTTATAAAATGGATTTTTCGTTTTCTAAATTCTAGATTGGAAAACCTTTATGTACCATGCATTTGCATGCATTCAAATGTATGGTACTTAGTTGAAAAACCCATTTTCAAAGTTCCTATTAATAAAACCCATTTTATTATGAAATCATTAGCCTTTAATAAAACCAATTTTATTACCTAACGATTTCTAAGGAACCAATTTTATGCTAGTTGTTGATTTTAAGTTGTTAACAATCCAAATTGTAATAGCACAAACAAAAGTAAATCAACCAAGCAAGCATAAAATACACAACCACATGTTGACCGAAACAAGTGTGTCAAAAAGTCTCTCCTAAGGGACCCAAAAGGAGATGTGCTTGTGTCGGTGAACTCCTACCTGATCCCGCATCCAAATGCTCCAAGTGTTAACTCCAGTGTTGTGGTCTCCATCACTTTATTTGGGCTTCCTTCCATGCATCTTCTTTTACAAAAATATATCCTAATATATTTTTTCTAGTAAAAGAAATGCATCTAATCTATTTATTATTACAAACCAAATGAAATAAATAAATAGATTACACAACCCAAATAAAATATTACAACCATATCGAAAAACCAAATGAAATAAATAAATAGATTACACAACCCAAATAAAATATTACAACCATATCGAATGAACAAACAACCTCTTGAATGAACAAACAAATCAACAAAAAACATTCAACCAAACACAAGACTATGGCTAGGTTATGAACATCTAACACATATCCATATATTAAATGGCCAAAAAAATGATTCCCCTTTCCCTAAAACTTTCGTCCATATCAAAACCAAACCGAAAGTTTCGGGTTTTTGTCCAAACAAAAAAAACAATCATCCAAATGACCTAGTTTTTCAAGATTACCACATGCATTTAAAGTATAATCTTGAAAAACCTTGGGGTATCCAAAATCCCTAAAAGTTTCGACCAAATGGTAAACCCCACCATAAACCCGAAAATATTTGGGTCTAATGAAGCATGCATCCATATAAGCGGCTCTTGATGCCATTGTTGGGTTTTAACAAGATTATCAAAGTCATAAAACACCAATTTTATGAAAAACGCAGCGAAAATTAGTTTTAAATCTTGTTAATTTGATGTGTATAAACCAATTTTATACATGCAAAACCCAAGCCTGGATCCATATACGAAATACATACTAACAAACACATGCATGACACTATAACTTCATGCATGTTAAGACTACCTTTTAAGTAATCACAACCGGGTGAAGGAGAGGATGGTAGGAAGGCAAGAACTTCAAAGAGTAGTCCCTCAAGCTTGCATACCCCAAGCTCCCGACAATACACCTTTAGCTAGGATTTTTCACACTTGAAAAATTCTCTTGCTTGTTCCTTTCCCTTGGCCGAATTCAATGGAGGAGGAGGAAGAAGAGAGAAAATCTTTTGTGTTCTTGTGGTTGTGTTAGAATGAAAGAGAGAGTCTTGGGAGATATGAACGACACCACCCTTGATGTCCAATGATCTCCTTAGCATGCACCCACTAAGGGTAAAATAATAATATAAAATAAAGGGAGAAAGAGAGAGAGAAGGGGGGGGGGGCGGCCACCCTCTTCCTTTATTATTTTTTTCTTTTCTTTTATATCATAAAACTCAATTGTGTTAATATTTATTTACTTATGATCATATCATATATAAACAAATTTTATTGGTATTTGTCTAGCTTGTTATTGGGTATGACCCGACTTGGATCATGACGTACTAGCCACATCATTTATAATATGTGTCTTGGGAAAACCGAGTCCAACAGGTTCCACACAAAAAGCAGTTTGAATCTTTGGGCTTTGTCAAACAATGGATTGAGAGTTTTTTAATATAGCCATGTCTTGTGATACAGTAGTGCTCTTCATCTTTTGTTTCTTTCGGAGTTCCAACTCGTGTGCCTCTAGTTTCTCAACAAATTGAGCAAGGTTCAACCGGGCACATGCAAATGGATTTAATTGTTGAATCATTATAAAGGTGCCCCACTCTTCAGGTAATGCATCTGCCAGCTTGTCAATATACTCGTACTTGGTCTTGTAAATCCCCAACCTCTTCATCTCATTAACTAGGTGGTAGTACCTCTCAACTAGCTGTGCAAATGATTCACCTTTGGCCTGTGTGAAGATATCAAATTCCTTCTTAAGCAAAGCCATATTACTCTTCCTCATGTCAGGATTCCCACGGTCTTTGTTCAACAATGCTTGCCATTTAGAAAAAGAAGACCCATTGTGCCGCAATAGTAGGAAGATCTCAGCTTTGATTGCCTGTTGGAATAAACTTAACATCTTCTTTTCTTTCAGAAAGGCTGGCTTATCATGTTCATCAATCTGAGACAATCTGTAGTTGCTTCCATTTTCATTCTTGGGAATGGTATATTCTTCTTCAACTGTTGTCCAAGTCTAATAATTCAAAGCTTGAACGTACGTCTCGAATTTATCGGCCCAAGATGGACAGTCTTCCATCCTAAGCAAGTTGGGAGGTTTATTTGAAGTACCCATCTCATTCTCAAGGTTGATATTCTGTAACAAGGCCGATGGTTGTGATACATATGCATTGAGATTCTCCATGGTTTAGTCAAAGATCAAAGATTAAGTCTTGGTTCAAAAGATTTAGGTCAACGGATATGTAGGTATGAACGGATATGTCTAGAAGCGGATATGTATAATAGCAACGGATATGTTTTTGAATAAGTGAGGTGGAGGATATATATAATGGATATGTTGGTCAAACATATATGTCTCTGGTCAACGTATATGTTTCAATGCATAAGAACATATACGGCGTATATGTGTGCCTTGTCAAAGACTCAAAAGGTTAAAAAACGTTTTCTCTCTAGGGTTTTCTCTCTCTAGAAGGCGACTTGATGATTAACCCTATGCAATCGGCTGCATAGGGTTTTGGCTTTTCTTGGTCTTTTGTTGCTTTGATCTTGATCCAATCCTTGATTCTGATTGCTTAGTAGGTTTGTTATTGATCACGGCTATTGTTATAGTTTAGTTAGATCGATACTATCCTATTAATTGATTAAGGATCTTCTGGTTAATCAAGGTTAGGGTTGTTTGTTCTTGATCGATCCTAAGGTTTTCTTATCTTGATCCTTCGTTTGGCCGATCTTGATTAGGGTTTCTTGGCTGATTGGTTCCTTGGTTTGGCCGATTTGGTTCCTTGGATATTGATCTTGGCTGATTGATCTTGATCTTGATTGTTCTTGATCTTGAGTTTGATTGTTCTTGTTCTTGATCTTGGTGATTGTTCTTGGCTGGTTTGGTTCTTTGGATCCTGATTTGGCAGATTTGGTTCTTGATTTTGGCTGATTTTGGAAGATTTGGCAGATTTGGATCTTGATTTTGGCAGATTTGGTTCTTGATTTTGGCTGATTTTGTGCAGATTTGGCAGATTTGGCAGATCTTGATCTTGATTTTGGCAGATTTTGGCAGATTTGGTTCTTGATCCTGGTTCTTGATCTTGATTAGGGTTTCTTGGCTGAGTGGATCTTGGCTGAGATTTTCTTAATCTTGATCTTGATCTTGTTTTGGATCTTGGCCGATTTGGTTTTGATTGTTTGGCCGATATTGATCTTTATTTTTTGGGTTTTCTTGGCTGTTTTGTGACCGACTTGGGGTGGCATGGAACAGAAGGGAGGAAACGATTTTGTTGAACGTGTTATGCAAGGGTTCTCAGCTAATCGGGTAACGAACATTGATGGGGTTCTCCCTCGTAGGGGGGCTCTGAAAACTGGTTCATCGGGAAACCCTAATGCTACGGGTGCGTGTGTTTCGTTTGCTGCAAACACTACATTCATTGCTCCTCTAAATGATGTTAGCAAAAAAGATGGTGGGTGTTCAGCCATGGGGAACAAAGATAGTGGTTGTTCGAGTGATATAAAGGCTATTGGATCAGACTAGTTAAATTGGCAACATGATGAAGGTTTTTCAGCCTTTGTCTCGGACGACAACAAGGTGTTTGGATCTGAATCTTCTAATGTTCAGAGGGATGTAGGGAAGGAAAAACATATGGAAAAGTCAAAGCCTTCGTATGTGAGTGTTGTCCAACTTGAAAACAAGACATCGAAGGTAACATTAAGAAAAGTAAATGTGGAGTCAACAATGGTAGGAGTTGATGTGGTTATCCCGGTTGAATCTGTCAAGAAAGTTAACGAAAGGTTTAATAATACTTTATCTGGCTATTTTTTGGGTAACAGGCTTCCTTTTCCGGTTGTTGAGGATTTTGCTAAGAAAAATTGGAACAAATATGGGCTTACGAGACTTATGATGAATGCGAAAGGGTTTTTCTTTTTCAAGTTTCATACGGAAGCTGGGATGTTGAAGCTGATTGAAGATGGTCCTTGGATGATTAGGAATGTCCCAATTATTCTTCATATTTGGACTATGGAGGCAGATTTGGAGAAGGAGGATGTACGGTCTATTCCGGTTTGGGTCAAATTACAAAACATTCCCCTGGGTGCTTTTACTGAGGAGGGTCTAAGTCTGCTCGCTTCAAGAATTGGGGATCCGATAAGTATGGATTCTTATACTGCCAATATGTGTAAGGAATCGTGGGGAAGAAGTAGCTTTGCTAGAGTCCAGGTTGAGCTTCAGGCAAATCAGGATATTAAAAGGAAGCTTGTTGTTGCTGTTCCGGATACGTGGGGGGAGACAAATAAGATCTCGGAGATTAAGATTGAATATGATTGGGAGCCCCCCAGATGTTCTCTATGTGAGGTGTTTGGTCATTCGAACACTCAATGCCCGAAACAAGTTCATGATAAAAAGTTAAATGAAGAACCAACGAAAGTCACTAATGACGATGGTTTCCAGAGGGTGAAGGGAAAGAAAAAAGTTATTGTCAAAAAACATAATCTTGTCTATCGACCGGTCGTTAAACCTGCTGTGTCACAACCTATAAATAAACCACCTGCTCATGGACAAGTTAATAATCATCCTGTGGGTAAACCTACAACTCCTATGGCTGTGGGGGTCCAGTTAAAGGAAAAGCATGCTGTCCAAACAAGTAACTGGTTTGGTAATTTGGCGGATGAATCGGAAAGTGATGCAGATGATGATGATGTGGAGGAGCTGTTTACGGATGTGGCTGAAGCTATGAAAGCGGATATTGGTTCTGAGGGTGCAAGCACACCCGGTGAATTGGGTGTTTAATGGGTACCATCGCCACTTGGAATATAAGAGGGTTGAACCGCCCTCTTAAACAAAAAGAGGTTCGTAAGGTAATCCAAGAGAATAATATTCAGGTGTGTGCTATTCTTGAGTCTCACGTCAAATTAAACGCGGTTTTTGATGTTTGTAAGAAGATTTGTAAAAATTGGGATTGGACCAGCAATGGTAGTGTTTGTGATAAAGGTACTCGGA